>NC_132843.1:20459395-21059395 GCF_048164855.1 Canis lupus baileyi | reverse complement strand
TAATAGAGAAAAGACTAGTGACAATGGGGTAGAGTATTAGGCAGATCAGAACACCTGCATAATTAAATTAAATATTAATCAAGAAGTGTTATTGTAAGAGATATATTGACCAGTATGGTGATAATTTATGCTGAAAGCACCTTGCTGACTGGGAATTTTTAACACTGCCATATCTCATCATCATGTGGATTGTAAGGCCACTATTTCCTGTCAAGCGGATAATGTCAGTGGCTCCTTCTCCACCTACTCTAAACAGTTTTGAAAGAAGGAAAGAAGTACCACATCCACTTATTGTATTTTTGTGTTTTTTAGTAAACTAGTTAATTGATGCAATTGCTTGAATGTAGTCTGCCTGCAACTGGGTTTGCAAATAGATCTAGAGTAGTGATTCTCAACTATAGTTGGTGATTTTATGTCTATTTGTTCAGTAGAAGTGGGTACCAGAATTACTTCCAAATACCACTTTCATGAGGAAACTTGGATTCCACCCATCATCACTGAGTATCTCTGACCTAGAAAGCCAGTGTTAGTGAAGGGTGAGTCCCAGATATTCAACCGTCCTGGGTGGTTAATAATCACTGATTTAAAGTTACATATATTTATGGTCGACAGAATATAATGAATTCTTTCTTTAAAAAAAAAAGATTTTTAGTTATTCATGAAAGACACAGAGAGAGAGAGGCAGAGACACAGACAGAGGGAGAAGCAGGCTCCATGCAGGGAGCCCGTGGGACTCCATCTGGGGACTTCAGGACCACACCCTGGGTAGAAGGTGGCGCTAAACCACTGAGTTACCCAGGGATTCCCTTAATGAATTCTTTCTATAGAAATCATGAATAAATTAGGTGTTCTACTTTTGAAAAGTACAAATATTAGCCTCTACTCACTACAAAATTCAGATTTTCTCAGAAAAATCATATAGTGTATATAGAAATATTAGTGTATATAGAAATATTAAATTATAGACCAAGAGTGTATATTAGAATTAGCTACAAAAATAATACCTAAGTCTAAGTGGTTTTCATATATTAACTCACTTCATTTTCAGAACAACTCTATCAGGTAGATTCTGTAATTAGCTCCATTGTACATACAGAAAGATTAATGTATGAAAAAGTTACTTAAGGCACACACCTAATAAGTGGTAGAACAAAAATTTTAACCAGGAAATCTGGTAATAACATTTGTGTTTTAACCAGTACTTTATTCCCCACCCCATTCTTCCATATTTTATAGTTTAAAAAAATAAGTTCTAAAAATTTCAGAGACTGAATTATAGTTCAGACAAATTGTCCAAAAACTTCAATATTTTCATGATACTCATTTTATATGTATGCTATTGTGCTGATTTTATTGGTAAACAGTGCAAACTCTGTAGAGTGCTGCTAGTTTCTTTGGAGGCTCTACAGAGAAGGATTAAAATTATGTGCATCTTAATAGAAATAAAGAGCTGATCTGAACCCAAAAGTAACATGGAACAAAGCATACCTACCTTCCAGTATTTTGAATTTTTGAACTCCTTTGACAATTATGTGGATAGCAATAGGAAGACTTTGTGACAATTCAATTTCTTTATTGAGCTAATCAAGATTGATGGCTCTCTGTTTACATTACAAAGGATAAGATAACTACTTCACAGGAAATGTTTTCACAATTGAATTCCATAAAGTCTATGTCAAATGCCATATTACCAGCCAGGCTTCTGATCTGGAATGAGTGAAACTGACTACAGAGAGAGGTCATTTGATAAAGTAAAGTAGAAAAGTCTCCGGCCTGAACATCAAGAGGCCAGGCCAATAGTATCAACTTACTTATTAATGAGCTTAGATATGACTTAAGCTCTTTTACTTTCTTGAGTCTTGGTTTTGTTACTGGTGAAATATGTAAGGCAACTCAAGTTATTTTAGAAGATTTAATAAGCTTCTGAACCTCCTCTTCTGTAATAAGAAGTGAAGAGGAGGATAGCCATCAGCTTGCTTCATCATCATATGACACAGGTGTGGTGATGGGGGCCCCCAAATGTGGGGTGACCATGGGGTGTAAGCTGATGGTGCATGAGGTGAAAGGACTCACCTGGGGCAGAACAAAGGAGATAGAAGTTTACTAAATATGCCACAAGGGAGCAGCAGGAAGGACAGCAGAGGTGATGCTGTCTGCAAAGAGACAGTGAGTGGGGGCTGTTTTTAAAGGGGGGAAGGTGAGGAGGTAAGGTAATGTAAGACATATGGAATTTCCCTTTTTTTTTGGTAACTGTGCCTGGGTGTAAGTAGCCCATTAGTTACTTAGGGCCTACAGATAATTTGAGGTGGGCCACCTGATGGGCCTGTCTGTTGGTCCTTTCTACATTCCGTTGCTCAAGTGTTTGCCTAAAAGCAACCTCCACATCAGGCAGCCCAGCAGTATTCCACATCAGGTCACAAGACATACATTTACATTTCCATACAGAAATGTTTAGGGAAAGAATGGAAATTTCAAGGCTCCTCAAAGACTTGAGCTGACATATATAGGAATATGGCTTCTTACATAAAAAGGGAGATGGAAATAGGATTTGATCCACTGAATAAGTCTGAAGTCCTTTAAGCAAAAACTCACAATGCCCAGGTTAATTCCTTCTTTAAAAACTCTCTGGAAAGCCAGATCGTCTCTACCTGAAGCTTCTTCAGACCTGCTAGGCTGGATTCCTGACTCTTTTCCTCACTCTCTATTGCTCTTCAGCTTTACGTGGTCCTAATGGTGATACCTCCACTGGCTCCAATCTGCATTTTACTCAACTCTAACTAGCCCTCAAGCTTAAGCTGATCCATAACTAGCTTTACTCAGCTAACTTCAAAACTCTCCACTCAATGCCACTCAAATGTTACCTGGTACACAACCACTACAACCCTTCCCATAGCACCTGGCCTGCCGTATTGTATAGCCACACAGGAAAGCATTGAAACTCATTTTGGTATTTCTATAAATCAGGGGCGAAGGTGGCATGGGTTACACAATGATATTGTTCATGTGCAGATATGCTGCAACTCATCGTTCTTTAAGAGCCAAATATAAAATTTAAATATATGCATTAGTACATTTGTGTTTTCCTTACTCTTTCTTTTTGAGAGTGATGTGACGCTTCTAGCAATTGAGGTTGTGTGATTGATTGTAACTTGTCTGTAGCTCTCTGGGACCTTCCTGAAAATGAAATCGACCATCTTTGAGTGATAATGTCAGTGGGATAGAATGTGTCACTGAATAATGGTCTCCTGCTGCTGCATAAATGCCAAGGCAAGCCAAAGGTATTTATGGGGGAAAAGTTCATACTAAGCTAAGATGTTTATTTTCAATGCAAAAGAAACTAAATCCGGAGCCAGCTTTCACTATTATAGAATATGCTGGATGCAGATATAATGGACATGCAAGACAAACTATGATATGCAGTGATCAATTCTTATGTAAATCCATATTCTTATTGGCTTAAAAACTTGAGTTCTTGTGTATTTAAACAAACCCTAAATAAGATTAGTTTCCCAGAAATAAAATATTTCTTTAAAATACTTATTTTTCTCTACTTCTTTAACCATGATTTTTTAACATTTAGCCAGTTTCTCTTAATTATAGTAAGCACTTGTGAAATCTGTGTTTTCCCTAGAAAATACTAGAAGTCAATAAATAACAGACACCTAGAAACTGCTTTAGTCCATTTATTCTACAATGAAAGATATGATTTTAATATTAGTAGAATTGCATAAACTCCCAAATAAAAAACAATTTATATTTTGTACACTGTGTCTTGTGAGAAAAGATACATATATATTGCAAATGGTTAACAAAAACCTTATAATTTGATTCATTAAGAAAATATTCTAAATAAAACATATGTGATAGGTACCAGATAGTATAGTGAAGTTACACAATTTTCTTTCCCCGAATTTAACAAAAAAGTTATACCGTTAGTTCTGTATTATATTACAACCATTTAAGATTGGGTTTTCTCTGTAGGGAAAGCAGTAACATGAAATATAGATCCATAGTATAAAATATATTGGCCAATGAGAAGTAATGTGTAAGTCTTGGTAACACTATTTCCTCAGAACACATTAGAAGAAGAAATTGTCCTGAAATGTGTCAATACAGTAGTCTTTTCTGAGGTTTCTACTGGTGACAGTCATTAAAGAGGACACTGATATAATTTGCAACAAGAATATATGGATATATAAAAAATACAATTTAGTGACTTATTTGAAAGAGGTTAGTATAAGTTCAGATACAGTGAACTTTTAGTAAACCAAGGCCATAAAAAGAGAGGAGTTCCTATATACTCAAAAATTATGATTAAAAAAATATTCCCATATATTTGGAATGAATAAAACATGTTTATTTAAGACACTATACAATCACTAAGAGCTCTTTTAGTGTTGTTAAAATTTTCATGAAAAAAATGATTTAGTATAGTCATTTCTTAAATTTTATTTATTTTTGAGAGAGAGAGAGAGAGAGCACAATCAGGGGGAGCGGCAGGCAGAGGGAGAGGTAGAAGCAGGCTCCCTACTGAGCAGAGAGCCCAATATGGGGCTCAGTTCCAGACCCCTGGGATTATGACCTGAGCCAAAGGCAGATGCTTAACCGACTGAGCCACCCAGGCACTCCAGTATACTCATTTAAATATACAAAAATCTTACCCATTTTTAGGTAAAATTTTTTAAAAAATCTGTTGAAACAATCCACTGCTTAATTTTGGGCCTTAACTGAGCTCTCCCTTTTATGTAAGAAAACGTGAATTAGGTAGATTCCCAGCTTCTGCTGCCCATTATGTTGTTCTTGTCTTACTCTTCCATTACCCACGTTTGCCTGATTCTCAGTACTGGAATTCATAGTCATACACACTGTTATTTGATTGGTATTGCTTTGTTCTTAAGAAGGGCTATTGCCATTAGAGAATGTACACAGAGCCTGAATCAAAACAATCTATTGATCACAGGCTTTAAGATAAAGAGAGACACTTAGGGTACATCAACATTATGAGATATATAATTGTTGATTATTAATATGTTTGCACTCAAGTGTTAGCTCAGAAGAGAAATGAACAATTTGTCTATGGTTTAGATGTTTGTTCATAGAATGTCCAAATAAGTGAAAAGAGTAATTTTTGGGGGGGGATGTATCATTTATCCGCTTTTATGGCACGGTGAAGTTAAATTATGAATGAGAATCCTTCACACAATGTCAAATGTATAACTAATAACCTAAGTCAAGTTCAGTAAGTTTTGGAAATAAGATGGAGTTTCACTGGTTTAATGTGTTCTCCAGTTATTTGACAAGGCCCTGCAAAGAAAAACTGACTCTTTGAAACTACTAGCTGTATTTAAAATAATACTTAAAATAAATTAAAAAATAAAATAATACTTTAAGAATAAATAGCTTTAAAGAATAAGATGTTCCATTAAAATGTACCAGATTCACACTTAGATGACAGTATTTGTACGAGGGCTGGACTTACCCTCAGTGAAATGGCATGGGATTTGATGGTGAGATTTTTAAAGAGCATAGGAAAGGTATTCATTGATTTGTCATTAGTGATAGTGATTAGGGAGTCACTCCTTAGGGTTTAAACATTTCCTATTTCTCTATGTCCTCTTTTAAAATATAAGCAACTCCGCAGAGAGCAATGTTAAATTAATAAGAACCTGGTCATTTTATCAGATGTTTTTCTTGTCGGCATGAGCTATTGAGGGTGGGGCATAACCCTAACCCTTAAATTAATATTAGGGGTTGGTGAAAGAATGAGTGAAGGAGTGAGAACAAAAAACCAGAATAGATAAAGGATGAAAAGAGGCCCAGAACAGCAAGACAATAGGGCTAAAGTTGAGTCTCAGAGTTTCTCAGTTGTACTTTTGGTCCTCTTGGGTATTGCTGATATTAATTTCAACCAGCTAAACTATTCAAAAATAGCATTCTAAAACTGCATTTAAGGTTTCACATTTTACCTTTTGTAAGTGTTTCTTCTGAATACAAGCATGACTGATAAATATGACAATAACATTATGAAGGACATAATTTGAATGGTTAGAAATGATTATTCACCAACTATCTTAAAACTTATATTTTATAGAGCTACGGCTTATGAGGATATATCCTACTGGAAAGTTCCTGATATCCATTCATATGGTGCTTAATATATAATCACTCTTGGCATAGATAAAGCAAAGTTTAATTACCATAATAAAAATAACAACAGCTAATGTTTAGTAAGCACTTACTTTGTACCAATTACTATTTTTTCCTTTTTTTTTTTTCAGGTATGGATATCCAACATTCTCTACTAATTTCATACAGAAATTATTCTTCTCACACAGAAATGCCTCAATCCCTATGTCAGTGTAAACTTGATAGGCTTTTAAATGATACAGACTTTCTGTTAGTTGTGCCTTGTGGGTTTCTACACTTAAACTACATATTCTAACACTTATGCTAAAGTCAAGCTGTTTCCATCTGTTTAGGCTACACATTGCATCACTTAGTAGTACAAAAAGAGCAGTTTTTTTCTTAGACTCCTGGGACAAAAAAATCACACAGAATTCAGAAGAGATCCAATACATAAAAATTCATTTCCTGAGTGGAAGCACTGTGATGCCATGTAGCAGAAACTATTACTTTTTTCATTGTGTTTATAATAAAGAAGTCAAGCGACCATACCCTTCAGCGCTGGATACCCCAACACCTTCCTTGAAGGCAGGCACAGCACTCAACTGTGGCATGTGGAGTTAATTACTCTGGGCATTGGGACGCTGAGCACCAAAATGACCCTGTTTGTGGTTCCTTGTGTCATGTGCTATGATGAAGTGAATTCTTTTACTATCCATGTGCTCAGGGACGCTGAATGGAGCAATGGTTCTGGCATGCAAGGGGAACAGCTCAACTGCCATCTCAAAGGGACACTTATCTTCCCAGGTAACCATTTGATAGAGACTCACAAATCTTCAGTCAGACTGTCATCCTTCCAGTTTAGTTGGCTCCAAAATCCAAAGGTTATGGCTTCAGTGAGAATTTCAGCATTGTGGTGGCTCCTGCAACACCTTGTGGATCTGTCATCTGTGAGGCTGGGTCACTCCAGGAGCAATTTCTACAAGAACTGTGCAGCCATGAAAACATGACACAGTACAGTTCTGTGTACACAACAATCCTGGTGACTGTTATCTGCTGAATTTCAGGAGCTTGGGCTTATTAAAATTCCCAGGAATCATTCACTGGCGAAAGGCTATATTTAACCCTTTCAGAAGTATTTTTGAAAATACAGTTTTGTGATAAAATAATCTTTATGCAGAAACAGAATGTGTGCTTGGGAGGCCAAGGCAAAAATGTAAAGTGGATAATGTTTATTCGGTGCAGTGCTCTCCCCACCTAACTTACCTCTATCTCATCTGCATTATAGAATTTCTGCCATCATACCTAGGACCTTGATCTCACAGGAGCTAATGTGAAGAACTAATTGACCCTCAAATAGTAATGACAGTGTGCTGTGGTATATTGAGATATTTATGTGGTTATATATGATCCTTGTTATTTTTTTTAAGATTTTTTTTATTTATTTATGACAGAGAGAGAGAGAGTGGCAGAGACCTAGGCAGTGGGAGAAGCAGGCTCCATGCAGAGAGCCCAATGTGGGACTCGATCTCGGGTCCCTGGGATCACACCCTGGGCTGAAGGCGGCGCCAAACCCCTGAGCCACCCAGGCTGCCCCATTATGCTCCTTGTTATATATCTTTTTCATCTGCTGTTGTTTAAAAATGTTCTACATGAGGCACCTGGGTGACTCAATCGGTTAAGCGTCTGACTCTTGATTTGGCTTGGGTCATGATCTCAGGGTCATTAGATTGAACTCTTCCACACCCAGTGTGGAGCCTGCTTGAGATTGTCCCTCCATCTTCCTCTACCCCTTCCCCCACTCCCGCCCCACTTGTAGGCATACAGGCCCTCTCCCTCTCTCTCTCAAAAAATACCCCATAATAATAAAAATGAATAAAAAGGCTCTGCAGTAGCTAATAAATGTTTTTGAGAAAGAAGAGAGAGAAGAAGAAAAGAACAAGAGGAAGAAAATAAGAAAGGAAAGGAAGAACAAGAAGGGAGAGAGACAGACAACACACCATACACTACTAATAGAATCTAGAGTTAAAATGTTGGATTTGAACTCTGCTTGAATACTTACATGTGGATAAGACCCCAGTTCATGTCCTGGTACATATACATTTAAATGTTTTTTCCAATTCAGCATGAAAGGCTTTTGTTAGATTCATTGGGAAAAATACCACCCAGAAGTACTTTTTATTTAGGGAGGCAAATTTAATTTCCAAATAGAAAATGGAGCTTGTTTATAGATTATTCCAATTATATAACAAAAAAAAGACTCCTATGTCTGCATTTGTATATGACTTGGACTACTACACCAATAATTAGTTGCAAATATTAATAAGATTCAAAGAGTTACACTGAAGGAGGTAACTTACATTTTATTTTTGGTTATGGAGGAAAAGAATGACTGCAAGAAAATTAGAAAAGACAAATGTTAATATGTATATGTTGGAGTTAATACCATATAGAAATACAAAATGTTTTATGTGTTTTATGCTTTGAAATAAACAGGAATAATAAGTTCCTTAAATCAGGGAAAAATATAACCCAATATCAAATGGATTATCCAGAAGAAATGATGAGCGTATCTTAAGGCAATTATTAAAAGCATTAATCTGAGGGATAAAGAACATGTTGAGAAAGGTGATGATAAATACAATAATGTTTAGAATTTTCTATTCCTTTTATACCAATATTTTGGAATATGAATTCAGTTACTGTGGTTGATTTATCAACCCTTCTCCATGATGAATTTGACTGTGTGACTTGGTCAATGGAATGTGTGTGCCATGGCCAAGGTTAGGCATTAATAAGTATGGTATCTTTCCATTCCACCCTTCAGGAATGTGATATTAATTTCCAAATATTGAGAATATTTGAGGATTATTTCCATCATATATTAAGTAAAACATTATTATGTCTATATCTGTATGTGCTCTGGATGAATACATCAATAATATGTTACAATGTAGTCAGGTCAGTTTCAAGGCTTTAGAGATGGGGAACAGGGATTAAGAGAACCCTGAGTGGGGTATGTGGAAGATCTGACATGATTATATTTGAAGAAAAAAACCAGTGAATTATGAAACACACCTGTGCTTTGCATTTTACTTAATAGGGTAGCTATGCTTATGATATGATGTGCTGGCCCCAGGAGAACAGTGATATATAACTTACTTATTGCTATATTACAAATTACCTCAACTTAATGTCTTGAAACAACAATTATTAATTATCTCACATTTATAGGTCAGGAATTTGGGTGCAATCTGGCTGGCATTCTGACTAGAGTCCCTCATGAGTTACAGTCAAGATGTAAGCAGGACTGTATCTTCTGAAACCTTGTGAGTCTGCTGCTAAGAAGACGGATTCACATAGCAGTCGGCTGGCACTCTCACTTCTTCAGTGTCTGGAAATCTTCATTTCTCTCCATGTTGCTGCTCTCTCAGAGCTCCCGAATGTCCTTCAGACATGGCAGCTGACTTCTCCAGGGAGACGGTAAGAGAATCCCAGGTACGATTTAGAACCTAATCTAGAAAGTGACATATCATTTCTGCTATATTCTATTAGTCACATAGATAAATTTTGGTACATTGTGGGAGGGGACTACACAAGGGTGTAAATATCAGGGGGTGTCATTGGGGATCCACTTCGTGGCCAGGCACCACAGAACAGTTGTATAAGCAGTGAGGCAAGAAGTTTACTTAGGGTAGTGATGTTGAAGTACATCAAAAGTAGCATGGCTAAGGTTGGGGAGAATGAAGTTATTTATGAAGAAGAGCAAACTTGAAAGCATATTTGTTTCTTAGGAAGTGGTTGCCATGGTTACATCAAGACAAAAAATCAGGGCAGCCTGGGTGGCTCAGCGGTTTAGTGCCACCTTCAGTCCAGGGTGTGATCCTGGAGTTCCGGGATCAAGTCCCATGTCGGGCTTTCTGCATGGAGTCTGCTTCTCCCTCTGCCTCTCTCTCTCTCTCTCTCTCTCTCTCTCTCTGTGTGTGTGTGTGTGTCTCATGAGTAAATAAATTTGAAAAAAAAATCTAAAAAAAAAGACAAAAAATCAGACCCTATGATTGGTCACCTGTTGATACCTGCTCCATTGTTTGAGCTGGTGCCTTTTGGCAGACCAACCAATATAATCTCCAGAGTGAAAACTTTCTCTGGCTTTTTGGTCTCAGCAGAGCCCTATCTTTTTTTTTTTTTTTTTTTTCCTTTTTAATGATTTTTATTTATTTATTTGACAGAGAAAGAGAGATAACAAGAGAAAGCACGAGTGAGAGTGGGAATAGGAAGAAGCACGTCCCCTGCTCAGCAGGGAGCTCAATATGGGGCTGGATCCCAGAACTTGGGGTCATGACCTGAGCCATAGGCAATCATTCAACCAACTGAGCCACCCAGGGGTCCCTCTGCAGAGCCCTTTCTATCCTGTTAACTCAGTAATACATTTTAAAAGATGTTTTTATAATGTTTGATTTTGTCTTTTAATTGTCACAGCTGGGAAGGTCTTTCAGGGTCTTGATTCTGCTACACCACCAGAATAGGAGGTTCTTCTCCTCCTACTTGTCAACATAGCGTATTGAGTTAGGGCTCAAACACAAGAATCAAACTGGTGGGTTTGAACTCTAGTTTCACCACTTAATAAGCAGTGCAGTTTTGAGTGAGTTATTTAACTTATCTTTATCTCTGCTTCTTTACATTAGTAATATTATGGTAGTAATTTATAAAGTATTGTAAAGTCTAATTTGCTTATCTATTTCATATACTTAGAACTCTACATCAGGCTCCCTGCATGGGGCCTACTTCTCCCTCTGCCTGTGTCTCTCCCTCTCTCTCTCTTTCTGTGTGTCTCTCATGAATAAATAAATAAAATTAAAAAAAAAACTCTATCTGGCATATAGTAAACATTTAATAAATAGCTACCATTAAGCCTTTAATGGCTGTTAAATGCTAAATATTATCTTCTGTGTGAGGCCTAATAGAATTCATTCTGGTAAAATCCTTTCTTTATCTATACTCTCAAATCTCTTTTGTTCCAATGGCAACTGTGATAATACTTTTAAGTATAATTTACTTGTAACCATGCCACTATTAACTTGATTATCAAGTTTTACCCATCTTTGTATGTGCTTCTTGTATGTACCATGCAGGTTGCTGACTTGGTGGGTGGATGGATGGATGGATGGATGGATGGATGGATGGATGGATGGTCTTTACACTGCAGGTGGAAAGAATCAATGAATCCAGTTGGAAAGTTGAAAACTTGGAACAAACTGAAGTATTGAAGCACTAAGAAAAGATTTTAATAGCAAGGAGAAAATTGATGTGAAATTGTCCTCTCTTCAGGGAAGAGGGTCGTAAACAATGTTAAAGGGCCACTAAAATCTCAGTAGTTTTTATATTTTCTTCATCTGTCTGGTTGCAGACCAAGACACTGATTTATAATCCATACTATTAACTTCTGTCAAAGCAGCAGAACTTTAATTCCTTACTCTGGTTACAGTGTCTATTTTGGAGGAAAAAAATATTACTTTAAAAAGAGAAAGTACCCTTCACCAAGACATCTGTCTGCAAACCAGTGATTTCCCTAAAAAGGCAAATCTGATTCTATTTCTGATAATCTATTTACTTAGCTATTTGAATTTTCTGAAAGAAGAAAAAAGATTTCTATAGAAAAGTCTCCTGTAAGTGAAATGGTAGCGCAGCCAGAAAGATGACCATGACAACCCTGGCTGAATTATTTGATCCTTCATTCCTATTTACTTTTTGCAGTGACATTTTTGCTGGAAGCTCCCATGTTTCTTAGCACCAGGTGAATTTATCCATACAGTATGGCAAGTGGGACACACAGATGGACAGATGGGCTTTTCCTTTGTGCCAAAGACTGACCTCTACATCGTTTGGGTTCTTCTGTCATATTTGTTGTCCCACACCAGCGATTCACTTCCACAAAGACACTTGTGCCACACCTTTCAAAATGCTAGGAAGGATTTCCTTATGCTTTGATCCTCCAAGTGGCCCCAAATGAGGTATTTTTCACTATTAACCTCCATCTCTAACACACTCCCATACATACACCTATGTCGATCTCATTGGCATGATCATTGTGGAAAGAATAGCATTTAAGATCCAGGTATGGCCTTAAGTGGTTCATCAACTACTGTCAGCATGCCTCTTAGAAAATGAAAACCCAAACAACAACAACAAAAAGCAAATGAGAAGAGGCCAGGCCTTGCTATTCTGAAGACATCTTCTGGAAAAGTGGTTTCTATGGGGGAAAAGCAGAAAATGGAGCTAAACTCCTCCTATGTAATCCACAGGGCCAGTAACACATAGATCAGTAATTAAACCTCTACTTGCTGGTGCTCCAAAGCAGATGTATACTAAACAGCAGCCATTCTTCCACATACTCTCAGAAAGCAATGAGCTGAAGGATGTCATATTCTATTGTGTGGCAGATGTGTTCCCACTCATCAGAAGCGGCATGGAACATTTTTTTTTCAACTTAGCCATTTTTCTATTTACTTCAATTTAAACTTTGCAATACCTCCTGAGATTAGCCAGCTTTTTCTACAAGGAAGAAAATTAACATGCTTACGGAGCAGGTTTTCCTAAGCTATCACAGAACGAAAAGGCAGCTGCCATCTCCTCTGAAACAAAGGCAGAGGCAGAATGGGGGAAGAAAAACACTCCAGAAACCCCTATATCCTGTTAGCACCTTCCCTTTGTGACACAAAAGCCTTAGCATCAGAACAGACAACCATGAAGGTGATACTTCAGGAGAACTAAAGGAGGTGAGATTTTGAGTGGTTTTACTTGAATTGTCCATTTAATGCATATTTGACCCAGACTAAAAGGAAAATATCAGGTTATCCTGACACGATCTCCCAAGTCACTTGAATTTTCCTTTAAAGAAATTTGAGAAATATGCATGCCCTTAAGATGGGGCAATACATTTTTTGTGCAATGCTCAGGGATTTAAAAGGCTTATATACTGTTAAATGTTTAATATTTTGTATTCAATACATTATTTCCTACTAATTGTCTGGGGTGAGGAGGGGGAACAATATATATTTGTAAATAACTCCACCTTTATTTTTACTGTCCTTCTTGACCTTCCTACCTTAGTTGTGAAAGTTCAAGATTCTTGTCATTTATAATGGTATTTCTGTTTGAGCTTTTTTTTTCAATTTTTTTAATTCTTTATTTCCTCACAGTTTACAAAGCAAAGCACTTGCCATTAATCTCTCTAGACAGAACATGTGAAGGTCGGGTATTACTTCTATTAATATCAGTCACCATTTGGAGAAAGGAGTGTGTGTTAGAACATTTACACTGATGCATTTGCTACACTAATTATGTAAGTGATGGAAGACAACACTTCTACATTATGGAGTAGAATTAACAAGGCAAAATATCCCAAGTATATTCAAACAAAGGTGAAAACAGACCAGTGTCTGTGAAATACACGTTAAAGCCTGTTGAAGTCCATGTGATGTACGTGCTATACTGAAACCTCAGAAATTTTGTGCCATATGTAAAAACGAAATTTAAAAGCATAACCTTTCTTCACATAGGGCCTTTAATTTATCAAAGAAAACAAAATGTCCATATAAGCATCTCTCAATGTAGGAAAAATTAAAAAATATGAAAAATCTTTCCAACAAAAACTCTCTCTCAAGATTGTAATCTTCTTTACGTACATACTAGAATGGAAATGTATTAGTCTGTTCATAGGTTAACAAAGGTTATATGAATTTCTCTGATACAGATGTGAATTCCATTTAAAAGTTGTGAACTTCTTAAGAACTATTTCAATTCTTCAGTTTTGGACTATAAATGAGTATATCCTTTCCCCATAGACCAGGATATTAAGCAACTATTTTCTGGAGTAAAAAATCACATGAAACTTCATCATAGCCAAAATCAATTTATTAATACTTCTCTACAATTACTCCACTTTGAATATTTTTAAATGCTTTATTTAGAAGCCATGAAGTTGAGGATGTGACTGACATTCACACTTTCTATGTATATTCTGAATATATCTTAAATATATCTTAAAAATACTGGTGAAACGTCATTAACATTGAAATATTGTGACTTATAAGGTGCTCAGATGTCAGTTTTAAATCTGCACATGAATTTGACCTGACCTTATAACACATATGTATGGAAACATTTCAAAGATAGGGGAGTTAACTCTCATCTGCCACATAAAATATAACTGAATTTGGCCATTTTAAAAGATTGGCTCTAACCCTGTTCTAGTAATCTATCGACACATAACAAACCACTTCAAGCTTGATGGCTTAAAATGACTAAAAGCATTTATTTTATTCATAAATCTGCAATTAGGGTAAAGGTTAGTGGGAAAGACTTTCTCTGCCCCATGTGTTACCAACTGGAATAGCTCAAAGGCTGGAAGCAACTTCCTGACTGGGGCCAGAGTCATCTAATGTACAAATTGGCAAACTATAGCTCATGAGCCAAATCTGACCTACCAGCTATTTTTTTAAATTAAAGTTTTGCTGGAACACAGCCTTGCTCATTTGTTTATGTATTACTCTGGCTACTTTTGCACTATAACAGAAAAGCTTAATGTCTGTGACAGAGACTATATGGCCTGCAATGAAAATATTTACTAACTGGCCCTTTGCAGAAAAACAAAAACAAAACATGTGCTCACCTTTGAGATAAAAGGCTCCTTCACTCACATATTTGGAAGTTGATGTTGGGTGTTAATTAGAACCTCACCTTGGGCTGTGGCCAAAATTCCTACACAATCTTCACCATGTAGCACTTTGGTTTTCTTATAACATGGCAGCTGGGTTCCCAAAGTGAGCACTCCTAGGAATAAGAAATGGAAAAAGGTAGTCTCTTAAGCCCTGACCAGTAACATAGTCTAGTTTTAAGGAAAAGAGAATTCATACTTCTATCTCTTAAAAAGAAGAATGTCAAAGAATTTAGAGGTTATGTTTTAAAGTCACCATAAACCCACAGCAGCATTTTAACAATATATATTCTAACATTTATGGCATAGAATTACTTATATATTCTCCAAATATTTACTAAATCCTTATAATGTAGAATACATCTTTAACAAAACAGATATAATACCTGCTTAAAGGGGCATACACATTAGCATGGGTGAAAGGTGAATAATAACTATGTTAATGTAAAAAAATGAACATAATTTTAGAGAATAATATTACAACAGAGAGTCAATGGAAGGATTAGGAGAGAAACTACTTTTGGCCAGGAAGGGTCTTGCTCCACTGATGACATTCTAGCTGACCATCAATTGCTAATTCTAAAATGATGTGATTGCCAAGGATGACAGGCGAAAACAAAATGCAAAATTATTTTTTAAAATAAAAGCAAACTAGAATATTTGAGGGGCAGAAAGAAGACAAGAGTGACAAAAAGCATAGTTGGTAAGGGACCAAAAAGAGATCCCTTCAAAGAAGTAGGTAGGGTCAGACCACATAGATCTTACAGATAGGTACCAACTATGACAAAAGCATAGTTGGTAAGGGACCAAAAAGAGATCCATTCAAAGAAGTAGGTAGGGTCAGACCACATAGATCTTACAGATAATGTGAAATTTTGTTCTAAGCCTAATGGGAAGACATTAGAATGTAATAAGGGAGTGGAATTCTCTGCTCTCACTTTTAAAACTTACTCTGGCTGTTATGGAGAACAGATTATTGGATTAGAGTGGAGGAGATAAAGGGGGCATTTAGCCAAAGAGGAGATGAAGATGGTAACCAGGTAAAAGAAAGGCCAATTAGAAACGATTGCTGTAGTCAAGGTAAAAGACAATAGTGACTCCGACTGGGTTGCCAGCAGATAAGATAAAAGGAAATTGAATGAAAGGAATTTTGAAAATAAAGCCAGCAGGACTTAATGTGGGGGTATAAAGAAACAAGTTAGACTGCATAGTGAATTACTTTTGATACTCAGGTTTGCTCAGCTATGACCCCCTCCCCAGGATGGAAGTCTTCTCATTTAGTAGTTGGAACTCAGATTCTCCTGGAAAGGACTTTTCTTGTCTAAATCTAACAAAACTGAAGCTAATAGCCCTAGAGAGATCCTCTCTAATAGTCCAGGTGCCAGCAAGGCTTACTTTATGTGTAAACAACACATATGTTGGCCCATACTGTATGATTTCAGAGGGACCAAAAATGACTTTTTGGGAATTATTCAAATCTCCTCTCATGTATTTTCATCGCATAAATTTTTCAGAGAAGGAATAGAAACAGAGTTTACAACCAAACTGAACTTCTCAGAAAACTCCTTGCTCAACTATCACATGAACCCAGACTGGTTAGTGTTTAAACCTTGACTCTTATTTCTCACATATAAGGCTGAGTCTACAAATGTGAAATGGAAGGACTTGAGTCTACAAATGTAAAATGGAAGGACTCAGGGTCTCTTCCCGTAAACCATGGTTCCATTGCATATGCCAGTAGTATCATTGCATTGTATGCCTTTTGGTGGGTTAGTGAGGGAGGGAGGGATTGTGTTAATTTTTGCCTTTGAATGTCCCTAATGAAACATATTCATTAGGCTGTATCACATGATTCTAACCTCAACACAGAAAATGATGAAAAGGGAACTATCTAGGGACCCCTCAGTTTCTGATCTGAGCCAAATTATGCCATTTATTGAGATGGGTTCAATCAAAAACCACATATGGAAATTGTTTACGAACTTCTAACCCAATTTGGTCACCAGCAGACTAAGTACAGGACTCAATCTAAGGAAAAATGTAGAAAACTCTTCCAGGGCAAAAGCCACTTCTTATCACCTTGTTGTTTTTGTTTGTCTGTTTGTCTTCCAATCTGAGAAAAAGGCAGAGAAGGGAAGACAGAATGAGGAAAATCCCCAAAGCAGTTATTTCCAGCAGTGAATTCAGACTCAATAAAAGGCAAGCCCAACAAGGAATGAAAGAATGTTTATGGTACTAAAAGATGAGCAGGAGATATAAGAGAAAGTACCTGATAGCCCTCATGTGGGTCCCTCCTATCCACTATGGGTTAATAATCCTTGGACATATCCTTGGGTTTTCTGTGTTTATTCACGAAGAGAGTGGGAAAAGGTCCTGTATCATGGCAGGCGGGATGGGCATGCAAGCTCATATTCTGGACTATTGCTGAAAACCTCTGTTAAGAGTGTACTCTCAACTGAAGTATGAGAATCATAGAAGACAAAATACAATTCCTCTGGATTAAGACACACCCAACTCTGAGATACAATCTTTTATTTGTTGTAGGGTTAAAATGAGTTAATGCATGGTTAAGTGCTTGGAACATTTCTAAGTGCACAGTAAATATTCAATAGCTATTAGTTAACAGTATTATTTCTATTTTAAAGTTTTTAATGTCCTTCATTTCAATTACATTTTCTCTTAACTTTATTTCCTGACAATGACATCAGCATTTACAATCTCAAATCTGATGCCCTACCCCATGAGAAGGGACACTCTACTAGCAATGATTTTAGAGCTGGTCAAACAAACCCTCCTGATAAAAACAAATGTCTGAAGACAAGAGTGTGTAATAGAAAAGACAGTTTACACATGTCTAAATTCAGCCTCTCCTCATCTCACTAAAAGTGGACACAAATGCTGAAATAATACATTCAGATGCTTTCCCCTAAATGCACTGTAACAGCATTTCAAGCATTTTCAAAAATACTCTTTTTCTGCTTCAAGATATAGCTCCAAATTTTGATGACGAACAGAGATGCCAGTTTGCTTGCTTGGATTTTAGTCTTCACATTTGCTGAAACATAGCTAAATGAAATTTAGGAAGACACAATACAAATAGCCTTGCACAAAAGATTTCAAATCAAATGCCTCTGGTTCTATTTCCAGCTGTCTACATGTACCTTTTTACAGTTGTCAACTTTACTATTCCTTTTACAAAAAGGAGAAGAGTCCAGCTGCCCTGATTCATAGTTCCTCAGGCTTCACCCCAGGAATTTCTCTGCTCTGGCCAAGACTGAAAATGACTTGAGGGCCTTATGCCAGTAGCCTGTTAGTGAGCATAAATGATAACCCTAGAGATATCATCTTCAATAGTCCAGGTGCCAGGAGGCCTTGTTTTATGTGTAAGTGACATAGATGTTGGCCCATATTATTATTATTTGAAAGGTATTAAGAATGACCCTTTGGGAATTTCCTGAATCTCTTTTGCATATTTTGTGATCACAGAAATTATTCATGGAAGGAACAAAAACTTTGAGATGGTAACTAAAGAACTGGGATGGGAAACAAGCATATAATTAAATTCACCTTGTGGTCATTTTACACACACATATATAATATATATGCATAATACATATAATATAATACCATACAACAGAACCTTTCCCCAGTAACATATATTACTGTGGGAAGCCTGACAAGGGTTCCACATCTCTGAGCTGGAGAAACTGTGGGGAAGATAGCAAATACCCTACTGGGGCAAGGAAAGGAAAGAACAGAAGGGGGGAGAAAGAAAAGAAGGCACAAAGAGGGGAGGTTGGGAGGATAGAAAAGAGATTTGTTTTTTGTGAAATAATAGGAAGGATCTATTAGTCTTTGTCCTCTGGTTTCTGGCACAGAGTTCCTGAAACCCTTGCAATTTTTAAAGTGATAAGGGTACTAGGAACTTCTTTTGTTTTAATATTTGTTTTTTTGACCCTGGGTTCCTGACAAAGGGCTTCTGACACCCTGGTGATTTTCTGGATGATAGAAGTGTCTTTTGTCATAATGAGATGACTCTGGATGGTCTCCCAGGTGGCTCCTGGATGAAGGATGGCCACTAGAAAGACCAAACCATGATAAGAACCTTAGAATTTTCAGTCCCTCACCCCATTCTCCTGAGAAGAGAGACGAGTTGGAAATGGAGTTAGTGATCACCATGCCTGTGTGATGAAGCCTCCATAAATTCCCAAAGGACAGGGTTTGGAAAGCTACCAGGTAGGTAAACATACTCATACCAAGAAGCTGATGGCCAACTCCATAGGGACAGAAGCTCTTGCTCTCGGGAAACTTCCAGACCTCTACCTATGTATGTTTTCAGCTGGCTGCTCATCTGTAACCTTTATCACATCCCTTAATAAACTGGTAAATGTGTTTCCTTAAGTCCTGTGAGCAACTCTAGCAAATTAATCAAACTCAAGTAGGGACTCGTGAGAACCTCCAATTTGTAACCAAGTCAGACAATAGTGGTGACTAGCCTAAAGACTTACTCCTCATGACTGGCATCTGATGTGTGGAAGGCAGTCTCATAGGACTAAGCCTTTAGGCTGTGGATCTGATGCTATCTCCAGGTGAATGGTGTCAGAGTTGAGTTAAATCATAGGATATCTAGCTTGCATTGTGGAGAATTGCTTGGTGTAGGACCATATATTTGGTGACCAGAAGTGTCAAAAGTGTTGTGTGTGAGTTGTAAAGAGTAGAATGTTAGATAAAATTGCCCTAGCACCAGAGATGAGAGCTACAATTTGGGAAGTAATTGCACTTTCACTAATACATCAAGCATACATGTTTTTCACAGAACAGATATGTAAAGAAGAGAAAACACTAGAACCAGCACTGAGTCTTACAAAAGAGACTTTTCCTAAGGTGGCCATGGGACTCCTTTTGAGAAAGTCTGAGTGATAATGAACTGCCAAGAAACCAAGGGCAAAGAGAGAGGGCATAATTCCTTCTTGAAAAACACCAATAAAGAAACTCCAGTGTCTGGTGTCTGAAAATCCCATAGAAATGCCCATGAGTGAAAGAGTGTAAAAAACATCTACTGTGGCTGAAGTAATCAAAGCAAAATCTATGGCTTTTGTGTTGGAACATTACAGCCCTTTACATTTTCCTTCCTTGCTCTGGTTCCCTCCTTTAGACTTCAGACTTTGCAAGATGGACTGCGAAATTCCTGCTGCTGGTACCTGGCCTAAGTTAGTGGAGAGGAGGAATTTTGACTGAAGTTCAGAATATTGATTATATTCCACTAGACATAATTATTGATCAAGGACTAAAGGGGCTTGGAGACAATATATTGTCTGAGAGTAATCACTGGATCTTTCCTAGATTTCACCCAAGGGTTTGGATGCAACTAACCCAACAGTAAATATATTAAGTGGATGTTATCAGAAAAGAGTAACCTTGCTTACTGTCCCACTCTCAAATTCTTATTTTTAACATAATAGCCACAACTAATTTTGTCAGCTTTGAGCTGACAGTTCATTGCTACTCTTTTTCTCTATGCAATTAATAGGGAACCCACTTAAGGATAGACTAGACCTCCTTACGAGAAAGGCAGCAGTGGGTTTCATGGTTCAGTTCTCAAAGAGAAAAGAAGGCATAGGTAATAGCCTTGTGCATCATCTTGTTAGGGTTGAGCAATTTACGGAAAAGGGAAATGCCCTCTTCAAGGTAGGCTAAGAGAGGCAGAGGGAGAAAAGATGGGAGGACTCATTGTAGGAGTATTATGGTGAGAATCCATATTGTAAAAGACATTATGGAGATTAAATACATATCATGCTATACTCTTTGAATTAATAGGGGCATTATCATCCCAGCTTTGGTCCCATACTTCATCTATTGAAGCCAGCTGAGCAGTTAGAAAAGAAAAAAGAAGGTTTAATGTCAGACACCATTTGCAAGAGACCATACTAGAGTATATGCAATAAATAGGTAGTTTGATATAAAACTCAAATTCCCATGCATCTTAGGACACTGCATTTTAAGAATAGAAATAGCCCAAGGGGTGCCTTCTCTTCTCTCAAGTTTTGAAATTAAGAAACTGTTAGGTCTGGAAAAATACTTCCTACACAGTTCAGTTTAAGAGTGTGAGTCCATTATGTCTGCTCCAGGCCATATAGGCTAATCTCATTGTGAGCCTTCCCTGCTCACTTGTTTTTGTATTCAGCCTGCCAACCATGAATTGGCTGAGACTCAAATCCCATATTCACCTCCCATCCCTTCCCAGCTTCTTGTCAATCCATGTTCCTGACCAGGCCACCAATGCCACCCAGCCTTCCTTCTCCCATTTTTCCTGATCAATTTGCTATCTGCAAATTGCAGAAGCCACTCACATGAGCATATGAGTCTGAGAAGCTTCAGCCTGGCCACAGCTTCTATCCTGGCCATCCGTACCTGAGAATAGAGGGAACTGCATGCTTATGGCCACAGGGTCTCTTAGATTTGTTTAAGTCTACTATACAGACTGAATTGAAAAAGTTCAATCCTCTATGATTTCTAGAGGGATACAATCTAATCACATTTTTCCTGAACCAATTATCCTTTCACTAAGGCAGGAATCGGATTCATTGCCACTGGGCTTAACATTTTCTGCCAAAAAGTATTTTTTTCTCATTCTGCATAAATCTTAAAAGCAAACCTCGATTTTTTTTTTTTTTTGCAGAGTCAAATGCATTAGTCATGTGACATTGTCTATTACTGACGGTGCTATTATATGCAATGACTGACATAGAACGAATTACTCCATCTGATAGGTGCTGGTTGAGTGAGGTGATAATTCACCCTGGTTGGACCTCTGCATTTCCATTGCTTTAGGTGAGATATGGTGTATACTTTATCTAATCAGAAACACAGCCAGAGAGACAGTTTGTGGGTTTTGTTGATGTTGTAAAACAGCACTAGTGTTTTTAAGACTTATTCTGAAAACTGAAAGCTCTTCTTTTAATCAGATGGGAATTCATTTCCCCTCATTGGTACAAAACACAGTTGATGTATCTTTAAAATAGAAGTTGGTGATTCCCTTTTACTTCCTGTTTCTACTTATATAGATTCAATCAGATTATTACCAGGACAGATTTGAAGCTACACTAATATCATCACCTGGCAAAGCATTCTTTACCACAAAAGATTTGGCTTATATCACTCATTTCACTATTACATGTAGTTCTAACATATATAGGTTGCATATGAATAAATTCTTGCTCTCAAATTTTTTAAATAATTTTTTTCTAGTTTTACTGACAAATAATTGACATATAGCACGATGTCAGTTGAGTGTGGGCAGCATAACGACTTGATTTTTGTATATTGTGAAATGATCACTACAATTAGTTTAATTAGATCCATCATCTCATATAGGATACACACACACAAAAGGAAAAAAAATTGTTTTTTTCCTTGTGATGAGAATTCTTAGTATCCATTGTCTTAATAACTTTCAGATACACCATCTAGCAGTGTTAACTCCAGACATCACATCATGCATTACATCCTTAATACTTACCTATTTTATAGCTAGAAGTTTGTGCTTTTTGACCACTTTTATCTAGTTCATCCAATAATTTTTTCAGGCATCAAAAATGTCAATGCACACTTTGGGTCAAATGCAGTTAGATACAAATATACATATAGGATGATATTTTGGTTTTATAAAAATTATTCCATCTGCAAACCTCAAGATGTTGTGGGCAATAAGTTTCAAGTAATTTAAGCTGCAGCCAAATGTTCATATGGATACTTTTTCTTTTCCTTACAAATCTTCATTAGATTATTTCCTAAAGAGTTGTGGATTGAGTACTTTTCCATTTAACTTATGTGCTACCCAATGAGTATTTCCATGACTTCTATGAAAATTAGGAGCAGTCCATGTATTCAATCATACTGATGATGCTCAAAGGCAATTAAAAAAACTGACCAAAAAGTGTGTTTTCCACAGTGAGCAATGAGAAGGAGAGCATATGCAGCCTCAGCCACATTCCTGGCTGTCATATTGGTGCAGGACCAGATCCTACAGAGGGTGTGACTTGAAAAACCACAGAAAGTGGCCCAGACCTACAATGAATCTTTCACCTATCAGCCACAATCTAAACCCCTACCACCCCCTCGCTTTGGAAGTAGTTCATATAAGTTAACCCCTATGATTTTTTAATAGCCTCACTTAAAAATGCAAATTTCTCTGGCAAGGATAAAACCTCCTGTCACTGACATTTAAGGAAAAATGAGTTTATGTAACACTGCTTGTCATGACAGAGGAAACATAGGGGCAGCATTAGGTCACCAGCTGTCACAAGAGCATAAGTCAATTCAACAATGAAAAGCAGTACAAAAGCTGAAGATAAACTTTGCTAGCTTCACTGTTTTTCCCTGGATGGTCCTAGTCAACTGACTATGTCTCTAAGGTAAGATCACAAACTATAACTTGTCTCAGTATATTTTTCTTTCTTTTTTTTTAACGATTTTATTTATTTATTCATGAGAGACACAGAGAGAGAGGCAGAGGCATAGGGAGAGAGAGAAGCAGGCTCCCTGCAGAGAGCACGACACGGGACCCCAGGACCTCAGGATCATGACCTGAGCCAAAGGCAGACGCTCAACCACTGAACCACCCAGGTATCTCTGCCTATTTTTCTTTATTAAAACTATGTTCTGTTTTGAGTTCTGGGTGAGTTTATCCATGATTCTTAAATCCTAGTTGGTTTTAAATGTAGCCCAAGCTTTGGGTCAGACCAAAGCTTGGATGTGAATTTCAACTTTGCCACCTGCAGACACGTGATTTTGAACAAATCCTTCAGCCTTCCCGAACTCCAATTTCCTCAGGGATAATAATATCAACCTCTCTTGATTGTTGTGAGGATTAAATAAAATGATGCCTATAAAGGGCTTAGTAGAGAATCTAGAGAACCTACTGGGAACGAGAATGGTAGTAATTACTAGATTTATCTTAGTCATAGATGGAGTAGAGAGCAGGGCAATGTAAATGGTCAGGACAGTAACCTGTGGAATCAAGAAGAGAGAGAAGTGGAGCGACCCTTGAAAGAGGAGCAGAGATATAAATCAGATGTACTCACAGTATTTGTCTTGTCTGAGGCTGCATCTCAGCTCTCAAAATACTCTGCCTATCTTCCCACATCCAAGGACATCCCTGAAAATTCTTAATGACAGACAACATTAAAGAGGCTGACCCCAACATGGCATGCAGGCTAACGAACCAACTGGAATATCCCACTACTGAGATATCTGTATGTGGTGTTTTCCTTCCTACCCTCTTCTCTCCACCATGGAGATAATTGTTTCAGAACAGTCTATCCGCAGCCCCTGTCTCTCACATCACTACCATAAATGCCAGTTTAAACAACACTTTTAATTACTTTTTTAATGTAAATAAAGAAAAAAAATGAGGATGCAAGTAATTAGAAGACATATAAGAACATCATATCAAAATAAAGACCCCATATCAACATAAAGACCCCATATATCTTTTTAGAAGGTTTTTTGTTTTGTTTTGTTTTGTTTTTGATTTTGTTTTTGTTTTTGTTTTAAGTCTTATTAAGCCTTCTGCTCAGGGTGTGATCCTGGAGTCCAAGGATCAAGTGCCACATTGGGCTCCCTGCATGGAGCCTGCTTCTTCCTCTGCCTATGTCTCTGCCTCTCTCTCTGTCTGTGTCTCTAATGAATAAATAAATAAAATCAGAAAAAAAAATTCAAACCACAAGGAATCCAGACTTAAATCATGATTAATTTATATTTGCATGGACTTGGAAATCTATGGACAGATTCTGCTTTAAACAAATATGTAATTATTCTTACCAGACAGGAAATTTCACTTAAGCCATAGCATGATAAATTTTAATAATGTTACAATTTATATGTATCTGTGTTTTTTTCATTTGGATACAAATAAAAAATATTAATAATTGTCACCAAGATACATTTTTCAAAAGAGGAGTTGTTCTAAGAATTAATGTCCTAAGGGCAATTTTGAGATAGAAATATAGAAGCAGTAAACTATGTAGATGCACAAAACTGATGGTGTCTGGTTCTGGAACCATACTAGACCAATAGCTTGCTCTCAGAGGGTGGCCAGGAGGTTAGGGACCCAGGAAGTATCTATCTCACAGGAAGATTGACATAATAATCACATATAAATTGACACTAATTGAAGTAATGCCTACCTTTTCCTTTGGTTTTTACAATTGCTTGTTTTCCTTCTTCCTGCCTCTACCCACTTAATTCCATCTTCACATCATGGCCACACTAATTCTGCAAATAGTGCATCTCCAACAAGTTTATTTCTTGTTCAAAAAACCTTGAATGTCACCTATGTAATATTGTTTCAGTCTGCCTCCCTTGTTTCAAATACACAAATACACTCAGCTATCAAGGGTGTTCAGGGGCACCAGGGTGGCTCAGCCCCTTGAGCTTCTGACTCTTGGTCTTGACTCAGGTCATGATCTCAAGGTTGTGAGATAGAGCCCTGAGGAGCCCTGTGACAAGTACTGCTATCTGTGGGGAGTCTGCTTGTCCCTCTCCTTCTGCTGCTTCCCTCTAGTCACTCTCTTTCTCTCAAATAAGTAAATAAATCTTTTTTTAAGTGTATTTAAATGATTCATTCTTCTCAGTTTTCTCTCCTCCCCCCCATTCTAGAATGCACTCTCCAGCTCCTACTTCCACTGAATAAAGTTGAATGGAAAGACAGTACAGAAAAGTAAATACTAGTATGGTTCCCCTGGTGTTAGACACACTTGAATAGAACATAGAAGTTCTACTGGATTATCTTTTCATCCTGGAGACAAAGTTACAAAAATGACTTTAGCACTTCCTAAAAGCATACATTTGGACAAGTAGTAACCTCTGTATCTATGCACTTGAAAGAATAACTTTGACTATTTCCAGATTGTAAGGAAGATAAATGAGCAAAACATGCAAAGCTCTTAGTATAATGTCCGGCACCGGCACATAGTAAGTTTTCTATTGATGTCAACCATTAGTAATGTTATTATTCTATTTTTTTTAAGATTTTATTTATTCATGAGAGGCACAGAGAGAGAAAGAGAGAGGCAGAGACACAGGCAGAGGGAGAAGCAGGCTCCAGGCAGGGAGCCCGACGTGGGACTCGATCCGGGGTCTCCAGGAACAGGCCCTGGGCTGAAGGCGGCGCTAAACCGCTGAGCCACCCGGGCTGCCCAGTAATGTTATTATTCTTATAATTATTTTGAAGCTCCTCCAAAACCTTCTTCACGCACCACAGTTAACTTACTCTTACTCATCTTAAAGGGATATGTGCACCTGCATCATGGGAGGTAGATAAAGAAGTGTGGTTGTCAGAGTGGAGAGTTTCAGCTTTTATTTTTTTTGTGAGTAATTGAATTTTCTGGTAGAAGAGGGACATCAACAATTTTGCAATCTTTAAAGACAATAGTCACAGCAGTAAACAAGGCATATCAGAACAAAAAGAGATCAGATGAAGGCATGCCAGTTAGGAGGTCATTAGAAAATTGTATAAACAGTAATTCATGTCTGTCTGTTGGCAGTAGCAGAAGATGTTGTAGGAGTAAATTATAGAAGTGAGGTATAAAGAGTAATATAACTCGTATGTTCCAAGCTTGAATGAAAAAAAAAATTTCAGAGGAGAAGGTGATGGGTGTGTACCTCATTGCTTAGACTTCAGGAGCTTAGCTTCAGATTATCAATAATGGGGATGTGCAGCCAGCAATTGGAAACAGGATTCTAGATCATAAGAAATAAATCAGTGCCAGAAACAAAATGTCACATGTACATATTGTCTGAAGCCTTAGAATTGAATAAAGTCATTGTATAAACAGTGTTCTGTTGATGTAATTCAAGGCATGAGTTAAGAGCATCCAGTGTGTTAGTGAAAGACTGCAAAAAATAAACAGAAGAGCAAAGTGGTATGAAAGACAAGCGAAAAGAGATTTTTTTTCAAGAAAGCATGGCAGAAACTTGGAGTTGCATCTCTAAACCAGTGTTTCTTCTTCATGGGCCCACAATTCCTCTCCCTGCCTCACAGCTAAATCTAGCCATAAAACTGAATTCTAGGTAATGGAATTTGAGCAAATTGGTACACTCGACTTCCACACCTGCATCATAAAACCTGCCACCTGTGTTTCTCCATGTTAGCCCAACTGAATGACAACTCTCAGAGCAATCTAGGCAACCTGTTGCAGATGGTAAATATTGAAGACAGCAGAGCTGCTCTCAAACTGGGCCCCAGCAGGAGAGGGTGGAGCTGACCACACCCTCCCAAACCCCTGCCAGGTCCCCATGGGTGCATGACAGGAGTGAGAATTAAACTGCTACACTGTTTTGCTGCCACTGTAACTGTAGGGTGTCTTTGTCACAGCAGTGGGACTTCCTTTGCTAATATTGAAAGGCCATTTACAAGCCCTGACTGAAGGCGGTAGGGGCCTGGAGATATAAGGTTCCTTGGGGAGCAGCTTTAGGAGAGCAAAGTTAAAAAACCTCTGGTTTTGCACATTCAAAAGTGATTGGGAAATTAGAAATGGAAGCACTGAATGCGATTTTTTGGAAGGGGGAAAGATTTCCTGCTAAATAGAAAGTAAAAGATGGTACAATAGTCCCAACAGAACATTGGGTGAGAAAGGCTTTGACAATTTGACAGTTTCACTTTGGAAATCCCTAGTCATCCCACAAATATTTCTTGAGTGTCTACCATGTGTCTGATGTTAAGAGTACAGGTATAGTGGGGAAAGAGAACGGTGAGTAAACACACAAGTCATTATAGATTGTAAGTGCTGTGAAGGAAATGATCAGCTAACTTAAAGAGAGACTAAGAAGGGCTATATGAGGAAAATTATCTTTCAGTTTATCCATCATCCTATATTAAAACTGCTTTTGGGACACCTGGGTGGCTCAGTGGTTGAGAACCTGCCTTTGGTTCAGGGCATGATCCGGGGTCCTGGGATTGAATCCCACGTCGGGCTCCCTGCATGGAGCCTGCTTCTCCCTCTGCCTATGTCTCTGCCTCCGTCTCTGTGTCTCTCATGAATAAATAAATAAAATCTTTTTTAAAAAGAAACTGCTTTTACTTGTAAATGGATCAATTATGAAAGGAGATAAGTGAAGCTATAATCATTTCAATGATTTGTTCAAAGTCATTCCATTTCGGCCACACATTCTAACTCTTGGCATTACCATTACAGCAAATTTCATTTCAATTAGACCACGTTTGAATCTATATAGTGTCAGGAAATAAAAAATGCTTACAAACTTGTTTTGCAGTGTGCACCTTAATAGGGCATCTTAGTAAAACCTTATTGAGGTACTCTTGCATTCAAACAAGTGGATAGCTTTATTTTAAGAATTTTGTTTTGATAGCATGTATTAAAATTATATGCATGTGCACACAGATATATAATGTAAACATGAATATATATTAATATTTAACATGAATATTTGTAATAGCATGTAACAACATTGCTTGGACTGTTATTTGGCATCCTTTGTTTAACTTAGTGAAAACTTAAAATGTGTCATAACAGTAACTCAAAAAAAATAATAGTAACTCATACATTGCTCTCAACATACGAGTTTCTGAGAAAATTCTTTAGAAAGCCAGTTTTAAATATATTTTTTACTTCCTTTGTTGAAATTATGAGAGATAAATCACAGCAAAGACAAAATAAGAAATAGATAATATTCTGTATGTGATTGATTTACTTTTTATCACTAAAAGCACTATTTTTCTTTTATCTGCTATGAAGCTTCAGTCAAATGGCCAGTGATATAAAATGTTTATGGTTTTCTGGATTAGAATTATAGTTTCTTGACCTATCTGATTCAAGCTAGATCCTTGTCACAGTTTTTCATTTTAATGAATAGAAACAACTTTTGAAGATGCTTAGATTTTTGATTTCTCTTTTACACTGGAACCTCACAGAGTTTGAGAAAACATTCCTCTTCCAAACAAAACTATGATTTCATAGATTGCATTCATTTCCATAAAAGAATAGAGTACATTTCAAAGTAGCACTCTGATTTTCAATGGAATAAAATAATGAGTTATTTTCAGACTATCTCCAATTTTTAATATCATAAACTTTACTTCCCTACCAAGTCTTTCAAAATAATACATAAAGAATTGAATATGTAAACAACTTCATCTGCTCTTTTATTTTTTTCCTATAAGGATCTTCTCACTCGTTTTGAATACTGTATTTGAAGAAAATAAATCAGGCCAGATTTATTTGCTTTTACTATATTTACTATTTTCATTGAAATACAAGTTCCTAAAATAATGTCATTTCTCTTTGCTATTTTGTTTGCTATAATGTCAACCCCCTTCGGTACTAATTGTATATTTCACAAAATGACAACTATAAGAAAAGATTTTACGTGAAGATTTTTACCAAATCTTAGGCCAAAAAATGGTTTTAGTTCTCAATATAGTTTGCCTTTTCTACCCTGAAATATTATTCTCTGAAAAATGTTCTTTAACTGGAATGACAAAAATGACAAAAACTGTTGTAAGCTTTCTCTAGGCAAAACTACAAGCCATTACACAGAGTTCTAAAAATAGATGCAGAACTATCTTATTGCAACCTCTATAATTGCAGGATCAAGACAGAATTTGAAATGGGGGTTATCATACACACTGAAATTTCTTTTCATCAAGTTTTCCCCATCCACTGACCTATCCTCAGTGATGTTGATAAATTGGAGTTAAAGAGCATTTCATTAACTACTTAGTGTATATGGTATATATACATAAAATCAGTGTATATGGTGTGTGTGTGTGTGTGTGTGTGTGTGTGTATAATGCATATTTAAAAATAAGATATTGGAAACTATTTAAATCATCCGTAAATTGTATGACAACTATAGTAGACTAGATCACTATTAAGAGAATACTTACTTCACCTACCCACACCACCTCCATACTCCCCTGCTACTTGCCTTAAGGATGAGCCATGAGACTTGTTTTAGCCAACAAAATTTTAGCAAGATTGAAATGGCCTTGCATGTTTGAGCCCATACCCTTGCATTTTTGCCATCTCTGTACAAAAGAATATGCCCCAGATGCTTGCTTGTCCCAGAATTTTGAGAGGCATTTGGAGCAGACCTAAATCTATCGCATAGCCCAAATGCCAAGCAGTGAAGCCTGAGCTAGATCTGCTGAAACCACAGCCAACCTGCAGACTGTGAGTGAGAAATAAATGTTTTATTCTGTATACCACTGAGACTTTCACAGTTGTTTATTATGCAGCAATAGCTATTTAATACAAGAACATTTGGGGAAAGATGATTGAGTCATAAATTTCAAAATAGAAGAATATAGGCAAAAATTATTACTATCGGTCTAAGATCAGAAATTTTCTTTCAAGTTACCCATTATGAATGCTTTTGTTTCTCATATGTGTCACTGCCTCTATGAAGCAGAATAATGTTGTAACATATGCTATCTCTAATCCTCAAAAATACTTTACAGGAGATGGCATGACTTCCATTTTGCAGAGGCTCAGAAAAGTTAAGGTATTACCCTTGTCCACACAGGTGACACGACACAGAACAGCTGCCCCAAGTGATCAGAACTCAGGGGAAATGCATGTCAAGAAGTTAAAAAGAGAGATATAAGTAATTTTTGACAATAAGGAGAAAAGAACACTTCTGGATAATAATGTAAAATAGTGCATACCAGACAAGCACTTGTAATCTGGCACTTCTCTTTTAGTCTAAGGTGACAAATGAGAATATTCGTTCAAATCATTTTAGTGTTCATCATGCCATCTTTGCCCATGATATTCTCCATATGATATGTTGGGTTCATAGATATGAAAGTTATGCCATGTACAATGAGAAAAATGATATTATTGCAAAGATACAAAGGTGCAGGGAGCCATGAACACATAAGGCAGTTCAAGAATCCGCAATTTTCACAGTCTTATTCTCTCTAACTGTGCATCTACTTCTATCTGAAGTTTTTTTTTTCCTTGTTCCCCAACAGGCCAATCCATCTTGCATTTCTAGTGAGGATTGTGGAAGAATGCATTCTGTTTGCCTTAATAAATTACTACAGTTTTAGAGATCAGAATTATTTATTATTATTTCAGAGGTCAGAATTTTGCATACAGAATTATTATATTAGGCTACTTTTACAAGTGGGATCCTAATGGGTCAAATCAGGTTAATTAATAGTGATCCTTGATCAAAGAATAGCCTAGGCAGGCTATCTGAACAGGGTGCTATGGGCAAGGCAACCAGGGGGAGCCTACTGGACACCACAATTACTACCATTTCTAGTACTAGCAGTTACCTGATACTGAAGAACAAACCATCCTGATGAAGAGTAGCTGACATTCCCTTGCACCAAGTAGATTCTGCTCCAAGCAATCTCCTGTAGATTTTGGTACATTCTGTGTTTCTAAACACTGAATAGCATAAATAAAATCAGAAAACTGATGTCTTATTCCAGTTAATTCTAAAAAGCTCATGCCATATGTAAATCTTACTCCTATTAAAATTGGAATTTCTAGAGGTGCCTGGGGGATCAGTTAGGCTTCTGCCTTCAGATTGGGTCATTATATCAGGTTCTGGTATTGAACCCCGCATCAGGTTCCCTGCTCGAAGGGGAATCTGCTTTTCTCTCTCCCTCCTCCCCAACTGGTGCTCCCTCTTTCCTCCTCTGTCTCTCAAATAAATAAAATCTTAAAAAAATAATAAAATACAATAAAATGGAAATTTCTAAACCAAAAAAAAAAAAATTGCTGCTCAGTTCTGATTTTTAGCAACTTCCAAAATGTACATGTTTTCCCCAGAATCAGGATATTTTCAAACATATGCCAAACAAAACACTTTGATGGGCAGGATCATCAGTTTGAGAGGGAAGAGACTGCACAACAGTGGTGTCAATGGTTCTACTGCCTGTTCCTTTAAGCTTTTTTCAGATGCCTGAAGATTAATTTGCCTTCAGAGCAACTGACAAGCATTCATTTACCAAATAATGACTTTCTAAATTTATAATTTATCTTGTTATATGATGTCACTAATTAGGTAAAAACTGTAATTTACAAGGATGGAAATTCCTTTCAGCTAATCATTATCATTGGTTTGAGTAGTTGGAGAGGAAATGAATATTTCTGTAGACAATGCATCCTAGAGTTTAGAGACTAGACAAAAACAAAATCCAGGGTCACATCTATCCTCCCCATCATCATATAAACTGCATTATGAAGGACTTATCTATAAATATGAGGCTGTGGAGAATATTAAGGAAAATATAAATGTGACCTGTATGGGTATTAGGAGACACTGCATAAACGTTGTGAAATATGCTCTAGGAAGGGAAGATATATAAGAACAAAAATAATAAAACAAAGAATGTTGTGAAAAGCCAATTCAGAAAAGGAATTGGAGTGGTATTTTATCTAAAAGAACTTTAATATGTCCATAGCCCATGGTTCATCATATTCACAGTGTGCCTTTAAAACCAGAAGGAAAATGCAGTATGCTAAGAAATCTAATAACCAGTGTTATGAAAGTAAATCTCAACCCAGGCTCAAAGTGGCTTTTACATAGTCTGAAAGTTCTGAGTTTTAGAAAGTTTTTTTTTTTTAATGTACTGGTTTTCAGAAAGGATAAAATCAAAAGATGCCATCCTCAAAGAACATACATTGAGCTCATTCTACAGTCAAATGGGAGGAAATGATTATACTAGTACAGATGCTGGCTTTCTGATCAAACCATGGAACAACACTAAAAGATGTTTGAAAACATTTTAAAGACCACATGAGAAAGTGTGATTGGTAAGCTAACAAAAGGATCTTTCTTATTCATTTACATATATCAATTCCCATTTAAGAGGGTGAACGACTATATATTTTCCCTGAGTTGCTGGAAAATAATTTTTTTATCTGCTATGTTAAGATTTGTTTCTATGGTTATTTCCTGAATAATAGATTCCAAATTCATGACATTTGTGTCAGTATATAGATCAGATCAGGGCAAGTAGGAATTATTTAATTCAATCAAAATATTATATTATCAAATTAATTTTATTCTTTAGGACCAGATTCTTGATATTCTAGGTGGCCTTTTTCATAGGAATAGTTGCTAATTATGTTAATCAGTTATTTTATAGGACTTTGATATTCGGCCAAAAAAGACCTGAGCTTTATGTTGTTCTTACTTAACTTTTTTAAACCCATACCCTTTCATTATGTTTAGAGTATAACACACATAAGTTGAGAACTATATTATACATCAACGTATCAGAGACCTCCCCAGCTTAAAGCAACATGCTTATCATTTATATTCTCTAGCTAGTTTTCAGAAAATAGTACTTCCCCAAATATCTATCATACTAATAAATTGCCCAAGCTGCAAATATTGCTAATATCCGGATGCTCTTCTATTTCCTCCAAGGAGAGAGTTTAACTTCACAGATGAAAATCACTGCTTGGAGCAATGTTTAATGTTAAAGGTCCATCTGACCGAGTAACATTTATGCATATCACTTCAAGATTCTTGGACTATTTCTAAGTCAAATTATGTAGCATTTGTGAATAAACTAGCCACAGGCTGTTTCTGAGCGCATATATTGGCAAGTTTTATGAAGAAAACAAAACAATACAGAGAGATGCAACATCCATTAAATCTGGCGAGGAGAACCAGATGGCTGGGTAAATAATTATAGTACAATATAATACAATTTACAGAAAGTAGATGTAAGGTATTTTAAAGCCTAAAATACCTAAAGGTATTTTAAAGCTGGGAGCCCTCAACTCTGCTAAGGTATGAAGGAGAGCTTCTTGGGAAAGCTTTACAAAAGATATTTTAGCTGAGCTGGGAAGAGTAATTGTAGTTGATTAGATAGATGAGATTTAGAGAAGAAATTCTGAGCAAAGAAAACAGTAGTCCATGGAAAACACAAAGGCCGAGGGGATGAAAGTACAAGCTTAAGAAGAAAAAGATTTGACTTTCATTCCAGTCTCATCCACTTGTTATTTCTGCCACCTTGGACAGCTATGTAGCTTCTCAAAGCATCTATTTGTTTTTTCCTTTTCAAATGGGGATAATGATTACATTTCCCTCCTAAAGTTGAGCAAAGATTAAATGAAATAAAAATGTAATGATTATGCTTCCCAAATACTTCCTCCAGTCCTCTTGGAGGTACTGGAGCAGGGGATACAAGTAGAAAGCTAGAGAAGTCAGTGTAGCATAGTTACTGGGAGGAATAAGCATCAGAATAACAGGTATTTAGATGTTTGTGGTAATAGATAGGAGTACTTATGCAGGACTTCAAGCAGAGAAAAGATGCGATCAGATTTTTGTTCTAGAAATTTAACTTTGCTGGCAGCATGAACAGCAAACACATAAGAGAAGGGAGTGAAAGCAAGGACACCATTGAAATAATTAGAGACTTAAACAAAGGACATGCATATCAGAGTAGATTGAGGTAGAATCTTCACAGAACATGGTGAATGATTGCCTGAGGAGAAAAAAGAAGAGAGTGAGAATAACAGGGAGCATGATGAGTCCAGAGACACTCCCAAATGTCTAGATCTAGCAACTAGATAGAATAAGAAACAGATAATCATACAAAATAGAGTATAATAAACTACAGACTGTTATGTTGTTCTAAGTACCAGGGCTATAGAATCCAGAGCTGGAAGTTATTACTGGAAGCCAGAGCAAGAAGAGGGATGGCATCTTAGAAGAAGCTGATCGTGAGCTGTGTTTGATATATGAATAAGATGCACATTGGTGATCAGTGAAATGAAGTCATCAGATGGACTCACAGCATAAATGTGCAAGACTGGATTGAAACAGCTGCACAGGAGAGCATTATGATGTGGCCCTTTATGTATTTATTTATATATTTGTTTATGTTGCACTTGATTCCATAGAGGACTGGAGACAGCTAATGGTTCCTAAATACCAAACCAGTCTATGGCCATACCAGGCTGAGTGCTCCTGAGCTCATCTGATCTCCGATCTGGGGTTGGGTCTGGTTAGTACTTGGATGGGAGACCAATATACCAGACCATAGTTTGGGAAGATTTGAGGATAACCTAAAATACTGTGAGGAAAGGATATATTGAAACACAAATGCAAATACTATAGCACAGAAGTATAGAGTTGGCCAGAGTAAGTTATTTTGCACTGGTCATTTTGAACAAAGATACTTAGCAAGTGAAAAGTAACCAAGCAGAGCTTCAAGTAGGTATCAAGTCTTAGAATAACAGATTCATGCAATCAATGTGTTCTATCATACTCAAATTATAATCACAGAGCTAGTCTTTGAAATAAAATTAACTATAAACACGTTATTTTCCCAAGTGTTATATTTAACATGACAGTGGTCATTAAACCACTTTTTACAAAGAGTCATGTTTATTGTCTTTGCTATACTTTCTGGTTAAATCTAATTATATTTTCATTAATGAAGACTTTATTTGGAAATATGCTTATAAGAAGTTAAATGTTAATTGTTCCAATAAACAAACAATCCAACCAACAATGAAGCTAATATGCTTTGAGTCTATATCACCAAAAGTAGAAGAGTGAGCAACCCACAGGATGAAAATCCTGAATGCTGAAACAGTAAAGATATTACACTCAGGCTGAAAAATTTACAAAGGGACATGGTAGTTGACCTCAAATTATTTGCATATTTGAAATGATTTAGTCAGAAGCAGGGATTATGTGCTTTATATGACCCTAAATAGTAAAATAAGCTTGTGGCTAGAAGTTATAGATTGGTTTGCTACAATAAAATATGTAGAAGAATTTTTTTTAAGAAAGTGGTATCTCTGAATTAAGTGATTTGCATCATGTGATATTCATGTCCACATTTCAAGAGCTCAAAGAAAGCTGAATGACCACTTTTCCAAGAGTTTTAGAGGATGCATTCCAACCTGATCCCAAGGAGCTCCACCATTCACTAGCAGGAACATTAAAGATGCATTGTAATTCTTTTGAGCACCTTATTCATGGTAAAATTGTGAAAATACTACATATCCTGCAGGGTTATTGTGAGGTACACATCAATTAAAGAATCAGAATATTCCAAGTGCATAATGGGCACTCGAAAAATGTTAGTTGAGTATGAATCTCAAAGATTTGGCTGGGTTTATGTCAGGCAACAGTTAGAGGATAGCTCGAGGAACAAAGCAGTCAGGTTTAGAAATATCTATTAAAACATTTGCAGATAGAGAAGTCTGTATATGCCTTTTTAATGTAAGTCTTTTTTGTTGTTTTTCATTAAGCTTTATAGTTTTCACATACATATGCTAGCAGACTTGTTCCCCCTAGCCCCAAAAGAAATCTAGAGCAGAAATAGTATAGTCTCAGTAGAGTTAAGTTCACCTACATGCTGAGACAACAACTAACAGTTAATTAAGTATGGTAGTGTTTATTTCTCTCTTAAAAGAAGATAAAATAAATTCCTAGTAGATACTCTGGTTATAATGTTTGTCAGGATCCTGTGCTCCTTCTCGTCTGCTATTCTAAGCACCTTTAGCGTACTGACTCACGATTCAAGATAAGTGTTTGCTTTTCAGGTATAAATGTTGCGTGTTAGTCAATAAGAAGGAAAAGTAAAGGGATCTAAGACTTAGATATTTTAGAAGTTGCACACAATGCTTCCAATTATACCTTGTTGGCCAAAATTTGGTTGGCTATATTTAACCTCAAGTGATCCTGAGAAATAAAATATTTCACTGGAGGGCAAAACGCCCACTTAGAAATTGAGGTTCTTACTGAAATGAAGGAGGCAAAGAATATTGGACTAGCACTTCTGCCACAAGTGACTACACTCAAATACAGGGTTTTCTTTAGGAAGTAACTTTGGACTTGTTTCAACACCTGAATAAATATAGTTCTAAATTCCCAGCATTTAATATCATAAAGTATGGCCAAAATTATTTTTCCCTCGGAAGCTTTCAAAACAGGAGTGATCAGTTATCCAAAGAGACCCTAGAAAATGTCAGAAGACTCTCAGTTTATCTGATGCTAAAATATATGATTTCCACCATACTCACCAAGATGAACTAGCTTCAAATATCATACTCTCACCTTAAAAATCAAATTAGTTGACTTGTCACATAAAGTGATTACACATAAATCATTTTGGGTTTTGAAAACCATCTGTTAATGATTCTTCTGTTTTAGGATAGTAAATTTTTTCCTAGCAATATTTAATAAAGAAGATCAAATATTTTTATGTAGTCCAGTCTTTTTTTTTAAATAAGACTATGCCATTGGTTTACAGAAGATATTTATTTTTATTTATTTGGTTGAAGTATTGTTCATTTCAAAATGGTTTCAATAGAAGTTGTTAAACTGTAGTGGAGGAAAAAATAATTTCCTTCTACTCTTTTAATTTCTCAGCTGGGAACCCTATAACAAAAGACAGATTGACAAGAGAAAAACAAACAGAAGTTATTAAGATGTGTATATCATGTATTCATAGAAGATCCTTCAGGAGAAAATGAAAATGGTCAGAGATATCTTAGAATTCACCCTTAAATACTGTCTTCAGTAAAAGAGAGAAGTGTGGGGGAGGCCAGTTGTAGGGAGGTAATCAGGAAAAGTGCAGTAAACAAGAATAAGGTTCATTATGCAGATTTCAAGTTGGTGTCTTCTCCATTGTTAAGAACTTTGTAATTTAGTCATCCTTCACCTGATATAGAGAAGGAGACAGTCTTCCTAATGGGGATTTCCTTTATAAATGGAAACAAGAAATTTCTACTCTATTCTCAGAGTTCCTTCTGTGAATTCTTTCACAAAATGATGAGCTCGAAATAATCCTTATGCTAAAGAGACATATTTTGAGTGTGGCATGTTCTATTACCCTTCATTCACATGAACAATGATCTATTTTTTTTAAGATTTTATTTATTCATTCATGAGAGACAGACAGAGAGAGAGAGAGAGAGAGAGGTAGAGACACACAGAGGGAGAAGCAGGCTCCATGTAGGGAGCCTGATGTGGGACTCGATCCCAGGACTCCAGGATCACACTCTGGGCTGAAGGCAGGCACTAAACTGCTGAGCCACGCAGGGATCCCTGAACAATGATCTAAAATATAGAATTATTTTATAAGACTCAAGATAACCATTTCATCTATTTGGCTGATATTTCTTCCCTAGTGTGACTCTTCTACTAGTGTTTAAGTTGCAATGTACCTATCTTTGTGATTACCATGAAAAAAAAAAAAAACCTTTAGTTTTTCTCCTCCAAAAAAAATGATTATGTGGCAAATGAAAATATTTTACTATATCTACTTTTGAAAAATTAACATTTTGAGGGTGCCTGGATAACTTGGTTGGCAGTCAGATGCTTAATTTTGCCTGGGGTTATGGTCTTGGTGACTTGTGGTTGAACACCATGTTGGGCTGTGGCTCAGTGCAAAGTCTGTGTCCCTCTCCCTCTGCTCCTCCTCTCAGTCCCCTGCTTTCTCTGTCATTCTCTCAAATAAATAAGTAAATAAAAAAATAAATAAAAAATAAATAAAAAATAAATAAAAAATAAATAATCAAACAAACAAGATAAATATTTAAAAATTAACATTTTCAGTTAAGGGATTTTTAAAATATAATTTACAATAATTTAGAAGACATCAGTCATCTAAAACTTTGTAAAGAAGCCATCAAGTCTCGATTTTTTCTTTATGTTTTATTCATTTCATGAATTCTCTTTAAAAATAAATCCATACTATAGTATAAATTGTCCTTCCCAGTACATTTTTAAAAATATTTATGAAGTATAAAAATATCTTATTTAAAATTATAAATGCTTTAAACTTCACTCAAACTAATAAGGGAAATCTGACTTTGGAAAATAGCCATCCCATATAGTGCTAAAAAGAAATGAGCTATCAAACCGTGAAAAGACTTGGAGGAATCTCATATTACTAAGTGAAAGAACACAATCTGTAAAAGGCTACATACTGTATAAGCACAGCATAGGACATTCTGGAAAAGGCAAAGCTATAGAAACAGTAAAAAGATCAGTGGTTGCCAGGGGTTGAGGGGTGGGAGAGAAGAGTAGGGAAAGCAGAGAGTATTTTTAGGGCAGTAAAATGGATGCATGTTGTTATCCATTTGTCTAACTCCATATAATCTGCAACAGCAAGAGTGAACTATAATGTAAAACTCTAGACTTTGGGTGATAACGATGTGTCAGTGCAGGTTCAGCAGTGGTAACATATGTACCACTCTGGTGCCAGACATTGCTAATGAGACAGGCTATGCATGTGTGACGGCAGGGTGTATATGAAAAAATCTCTATAACTTGTCAATTTTGCTGAAAAAAAAGTTAATTTTTAAAAAGTCTATGTTGATGGACAGTAATTTTGGATTTTCTGTCCGATTTCTTCTTTATTTCATATATATTTCAATTTATTTGGAATAGAAATTTTCATAGTGTAACAAGATAAATTTAGATGTGCTAGAAACATTCATTATTTGAGATATGAAAATGTCTAAGGACAAAAATATATTTTAAAAGAAGCTTTAGAAACATGCTTAACATAAACGAATGTTAAATCTGCATTGAACTCAGTGTTATTAGCAAATGATAAACCTCTAAAACTATATTGTCATCTGCTTAAAATGTGGAACTTCTAAGCTCTCAAAGTTTCCATTCTTTGACTTTAATGTAATACAGTGAGAGCTTCATTATAATGTAATGTTCAAAACATTACTGAGATACAAAAATTATCCCCAAGTTAAAAAATGCAGTTTGCTGTTAAGCTGACATTACAGTTTATAAACAATTTCAGATGGGAGTTCTTGAAGTTTTTAATGGTATCCATCTTCACCACAGCTCCTGTTTATCTCACTGAAAGTGTATTATGTTTCAAAATCTAAAATTAACCAATTGAAAACATTTACAATTAACAACATAAATACACTTCCTTAAACAGAAGCTCATTATCTTCCAGGAAGACTTCAATAACAGCTCCTAATGGATTTCCTACCTCAAACTCCCTGCAACTCACAACAAGAAGTACACTAATCGGACAAAAATTTGCAACATTATAAGGTAATTTTTATTTGAATATGCCAAATTAGTGAAGACAATTTTATTTACGTATCCACTGTTGAAAAAGAAGTTATTTTTTTCTGTATGCACCTTTATTCTCTATAACGAAGTTCTAAGCAGGGAAAATAACGATCACCATTATTTATTGAGCACTTACTGAATTCTGCCTTCTGTTTTAATCACTTTGCTACATTATCTCACCCCATTCTTACATTACTATAAGAGAAAGCCATTGCTCTTCTGAAACAGAGTTCTATAAGAAACTGTTATACTGGCCTGAACTTCCTTTGCTAATAATTAATGGCCAATCGTGATTTGAAGCCAAATATATAAATCCAAATGCTGTTGTTCAAACCATTATGCTCAACTGTTTTGCAGATATTCTTGAAAAATATAACTATTAAAAACTAATCATCTTAATATATTTTCATATTTTGTTTTGTAACAAGATTCTTTTGTCTTTAGTTATATATTTAATATTTCTAACCTTTAGAGACTTGTAAGGTGTGAGTGAACTAGAAATAAATTCAAATTTGTTTCCCTTGAGGCTACTAAGACTTCACATGCTTAAGAGATGATGGATGCTTTCACAAAATAAGCTCTTGAAAATATATGAAACAAATTAAGATGTATAAATCTTGTGTTAATAATCTGAATTGTTCTCATTGCAACATAGCCTCCTCTGACAGATATATTGTGCACCGATCCTATACCAGAGAATATCATACCATATGTTGCTATTCAAATATTTGACTACTGTAAAAAAAAAATGCTTAGATTTTATAGATTTGCCATTTCTAATGAAGATTAGAGTGGATTTAGGATCCCCTGGGGCCTCACCAAACATTTGTGCTTATTGTGGTCCTCACCTTTTTAAGCTTGTGACAAGCGATTGTTTCTTTCTTTTGATTAAGTTTGAAATTCTTTTCCCCTCTATTTTTATTAATTTGGAAGGAAATTGGATGAAAATGATTCTGTACTTTGGCTTTATTTTACCACCCTTTACTAAGCAGTGTGCTAATAGCATTTTAAACATGATTTACTAAGAAGGATTTATATTATATGTGACTAACAAAGGGGAGAGGGCAAGCTGTAGCACAGCTACTATCCCATTTCTGCAGTTTAGCTGTGTTGAAGCATCAGTTTTATTTCCCCCCTTGAACATTACCCTGGGAGAAAGCAGGCTTGGGTTCCTGTTAGTCTGCTGTTGGTTGGTAAGCATTCTCTAATTAGAGGGCCAATTTCTTGGATCATAAATTTTTAAATTATAGATGATAGAGTTGCATAGATGATCTAAAAGGTATCTTCACTTGGAAGTCATATTAACATATTTTTTTCTCATGCTTCAGAACAAAATAGATATTTAGTGTATTATACTTTATAGATTGAGTTTCAATTCTACTCAATAAATACATGTGGATCACTGACCATTTTATTAGGCATTATGGAGAAAACAAAGACAAGGAACTAGAGTTACTGAGGAAAGCAAAGAGAAGAATAAGACAACTGTTTTAATAACTAAATTGCAGGATAGACTATAAGTATCATAAGGTACATATTTCCTATATGCATATGGAAGTTCAGATGAAATAGAGATCATTATTTCATATTTTTTCATGCCAAAACGATATTTGAGGTAAGTCTTGAAGGAAAAGAGCAAGATTGAGCTAGAAGAGAAGCAGATAAACAGTAAAAGTAGAAGTTGGTTTATGGATGTTTGGAAAATCTTAACTTATCCTCTGTTCTGCATTCAAGGAATGCTCTGAAAGCTAATGGAAGATGAAACTGGAAGTCTTCACATTTTTTTGAATGACTTAGTTTTGACTTAAATTTTAGAAAGATCAATGTGGCAGCACTCTAGAGACTGATTTGAGAAGGGGAAGGATGAGAAGGAGGAATGTAATCCAAGAGGAATGACATCAGTCGATGAAAGATATAGGGAAAACATCAATTGGGATTGGATTGGTGGGGGCACCTGGAAGGCTCTGTAGTTGAGCATCTGCCTTTGGCTCAGAGTGTGATTCCGGGGTCCTGGGATCCATTTTCTATTGGACTCCTTACAGGGAACCTGCTTCTCCCTCTGCCTATGTCTCTGCCTTTCTTTCTGTGTCCCTCATGAATAAAAAAAAAAAAAAAAAGGACTGTATTGGTGGACTCTAAGGAGCAGATGACAAAATTGAGGAAACAAAAGATAAAATAGAAAAAAGTTTAAGTAAAATCAATAAATAAATAAAAGATCAGGCTGGGGTTAAAAATTTTGGAAAACGAGTTACTGAAAGAGAAAATGGGTGGAGCAAATTGACACAGAACTAATTCATGAAATCTCATCAAGTTGAAGAATGTGGAATCTCAGAATGAAAAGTCTCCACCAGAAGACAACAAAATGAATGAAAAGAGACTCACAATTAGATGACAGTATAATTTGATTTTAGAATCTCTGGAATAAAATATGGATCTTAATGGACTTAAGAAAGTGAAGAGGGGATTTTGGTTTCAAGGGACCAATGTAGGTCTCAAGCTTTCTGAACAGTTTAACCCCAAACATGGATATCAGACCAAATCATACAACTATATCAACAATATGAAGGAAAAAATTTAAAAGAAAAATTGAAGAGATCCCTATATGCCCTGGTTTCTCAATTTGACCCATTGGTAGATTTGTAGCTCTAAAGACCATGAAGATGAGGGGCAAGGCTTTGTTATTTTTAAGGAACTGGGCTCATGGCAAATGCCTTGAGACAGTTACAAGGATTTCCATTTTATGGTAAACGAATGCAAATCCAGGATGCAAAAAAGATTCTGATATAATATCTAAAATGTGTGGCACTTTCACTAACAAAGTAGAAAGAAAAGAAAAAAAAAGCAAAAACTGCGAGCTTTTTGCAACAACTTCACACAAAAAGCCTGGTTAGGGAACACCAAACACAGCAAGTACCCAAGGAAATTCAACACCAAATCCTCAGGTCCCTTATTACTCTCCACACTATATTTTATTCCTTAATAATTTCTCAGAAGAGACTAATGAGATGATGTTATCCATGTTGTTTAGTCAGTTTCCTGGTTTCAAGGAAGTGAGTTTGGTACCTGGAGGTATGACATTGCTTTCGTGGAATTTGAAAATGACAGACAGGCTGGAGCTACTGGCTGCTTTACAAGGATTTAAAAATCACACCATCCCACACCATGAAGATAACCTATGTCAAAAAATTATATATGGGGTAGTGGTCTTTATAGAGTTTGTTTTAGTAACATTTGGTCGGACCATTTTACTAGTTGGAAGTGAGTGGGAGTGAAGGTTAAAATTTTGTGGATGATTTAAAACAATACCTAGTCTTTGTTTTGTATTAGTGAACTATGAAATACGAAGGCCTTAATTTTGTACAATAAACTTTGATTTTTATTTGAGAGAAAGAAGAAAGAAAGAAGAAAGAAAGAAAGAAAGAAAGAAAGAAAGAAAGAAAGAAAGAAAGAAAGAAAGAGAGAAAGAAATCAACAAAGGATCAGGATACAGAATTCCCAAGGGCTTTATGTCCGAATCACTGTTACCCAGCAATGGCATGAGGTTAAAATTGTAAGGGAAAAGGATCTCAAATTACAATTTTCCATACAGACTGCTAATCAATTGTGAAAGATGAATAATGACATTTTCTGATATGTAAAAAACTCTCTTCGATCCATTAGCAGTGAAAAGGAACTGGAAGATTTACTACAGTTAAAATAATTAATTTACTGCAGTTAAAGTAATTAATTTACTGCAGTTAAAATAATTGAACTAAAGAAGACGTAGACAGCACAAAAAGCATGGAATCTGATACAGGAGATACACAAAGGAAACTAAGGAACATGGCAAAGGAACATGGCGAAGGCAAATCCCAAAACAACATGGTTGCAAAGCAGGCCTCCAGGACAATGGGTCTAGGCAGGAGTTGGAGGGTGGTGACTGCCAGGAGGGATACTGCCACGAAGTTAACGTTCATGACAGAGCAACTGAGGTATTTCATTAGTCAAATGAAAGGTTAAAGAGGTTGGGGATTAATAAATTATTCAAGAAACAGAAAATAAAAAAATCAGGGCAGTCATTAATTCTGGGACAAATAAAAGATTGCTAGGAAAAGTCATTGTAATCATAGTACAGTACTACTCTTAGCTGTGAATAATATTTGCATTGTCATAAATTCATGAACATTAAAAATTAATTCCCCAAAAAACAGTGATATATAAACTGCATTAGGAACATCAGGGGAGAGAAAGTATCTCAAAGAGAAGCAAATACATATCTTCCATAATAGAAAGTTATTAAATAATACCTAAAACAGAAAGACCAAGAAATTATCATAAAAAAGTATGATTTATAGAAGAACTGTAGGGAACATAGTAAATGATTTAATAATGGTGTTGTATGATGACAGGTGGTAACTGCACTTGTGCTGAGCACAGCATAATGTATAGAAACGCGGGATCACTATGTTGTCCACCTGAAACTAATGTTAACACTGTGTGTCAAATAAACTTGAATCAAAAGTTTTTAAATGTGATTTATAATATGGAGGTCACTGGCAGAAGAAACAGCTCTCAGGGTTAAATGTACAGCCTTCGTGATTAAAAGAGGGCAATAGGAAGTCCTAGGCTTTCACTGTAAACATAGTACAACTATTTGACTTTTAAAAAATTTTTTACATGTATAACTTTGTTTGAAGAAATAATTAAATAAATAAAAGATTTTTCATGTTTCCAGGAAGAAAATAAACAGGACTGGTAGAAGAAAGGCCCCAATCTGCAGCAGATCGAGAAAAATTGTGACCTTGCATTTCTTTACAACCGCGTCCTGATTCTGTTTAAGTAAACATCAGACATTCCCAAACTCTCCAACCTTCAGGGAAATCACCACATAGAAGGTCATCTTTTAAAAATATTAGTTAAATATGAATTAATTAAACAATTTTACCATAAAATGGAGCCAATAAGAAGCTCAAGGTCATAAGAAAAAATGCAGAATTATATTTATAAATAGAATACAAAGGTTATAAACATTGGACAATTGAACTTCCTCTTTTCTGGCTGGAACCATAGAGGGGGCTGAAGAGAACAAAAAGAAGGTTCCTGCTGTGCCAGAAACCCTTAAGAAAAAGTGAAGGAATTTTGCAGAGTTGAAGATCAAGCGTCAGAAAAACGTTTGCTCAAAAGATTCTTCAAAAGGCAAGGAAGAAGCTTATCTATGAAAAAGCTAAGCATTACCACAAGGAATACAGGCAGATGTACAGAACTGAGATTAGAATGGCAAGGATGGCAAGAAAAGCAGGCAACTTCTAAGTTCCTGCAGAACCCAAACTGGCAGGATCCGAGGTATCAATGGTGTGAGCCCAAAGTTCAAAAGATGTGCAGCTTCTTCACCTTTGCCAGATCTTCAGTGGCACCTTTGTTCAGCTCAACAAGGCTTCAGTTAACATGCTAGGGATCATGGAATGATATATAGCATGGGGGGCCCCGAACCTGAAGTCGGTGAATGAATTGATCTACAAGCATGATTATGGCAAGATCAACAAGAAGTGAATTGCCCTGACAGATAATATATTGATTGTCCAATTTCTTGGTAAATATGGCATCATCTGCATGGAGGGTCTGATTCATGAGACTTTACTGTTGGAAAACATTTCAAAGAAACAGACAACTTTTTATGGCTCTTCAAATTATCTTCTCCATGTGGGGACAATGAAGAAAAAGACCATCTATTTTGTAGAAGGTGGAGATGCTGGCAACAGGGAAGACCAGATCAATAAGATTTTTAGGATGAACTAAACTATCTACCATGATTATTTTTGTAATCTGGTTAGTCAATAAATGACTACTTTCAAATAGAAATGTGCTGTTGTCTTGGTGACTTTTTTCTAGCCTGACTGCTGTCCCTTAACAGGCAAATCTTGGTGTGCTAAAATTAAGCCAAGTCATCAACGTTTGTGTGCAAAACTAGGGTCTAGTTTGTATCTTGGTGGAAAACATTCCTTGGGTTTATTAAAAACTCTTCTTTACAAAGAATAATTTTTAATTTTTCACTTTTGAATTGTGCCACTGAGTTAGCCAAGATGGGGCTGTTCTAAGAAAGCCTATTTCATAGGCATTTATGCATGATTTGTGGGTAAGGTAATAAAAATTCAATTTACAAATAAAAAATAAATAAACATTGGACAATTAACGTATATTACAATTTTTAAAAGTTGAGAGTTTTGGAAGAGGAAGTGGAGAATGTATGTAAGTGGTAAATGTCTTTCAAAACATGTCTAAAATAGAAGTATATGTGTCAGGAAATGAAACTCTTATAATTTCAACCTTTCAGCCTTTCTTATGTTTTTTTTTCTCTAAATTTAGAAGTAATCTACAGAAAATATTTATCAAAATGTTTACAATCTCTTTAATTCCTTCATTTTTAAAAATCAAGCAAAATAAGTTAAATAGTCTTCTTAAATCAGCCTTCATGATACATTCTGTTTAGGAACATCTTGTCTGCCTAACAGATACTGTCACTTCATATGTCTGCTCTTAACTGCTCATATAAAGAGACCAACTTCTTACTATTGTTAACTTAATAATAACCAGGGTGATTCTGAGAGTTGTTTTTCTTTGTATTCCAGTTTGAATTCCTTATAATGAGGCTGAATTATAGAAGCCTAAACCAAAAAAAAAAAAAAAAAAAAAAAAGGAAGAAGAAAAAGGACTAGTAAGAAAAAAATTTCTCAAAGGAAAAAGAGAGAAGATAAATATCCACTAATATCAATGAGGAGAGACCAGTCCACGTTTTCTGTTATACAGATTGGTAGAAGTTTTTTCCAAATATCTGGAATCCATGACTCTCTCCTGAGATGGTTGTGAGCAAGGCTCCCTCAAGTGTTTATCTTCAATTTTATCACCCTCTCTTCCCTCTGCTTACTCTATCTGACAGGGGACTCTGCTCAAGTCTGAGAGGACATCATGTCCCTCTCTGTACCCTTGAACTCCATCTTCTCCAGGTGTTTTAAATTTCTTTTTCCCTTCCTTGCTATATGGTTTATCCTATAAGGCTAACTCTGACAGGGTGCGCAGAGTGTTCAGGCTCTTTCATTCTATACACTTCCACTATGGCCTCCAAAGTTTACTCATCCAAGTTCAGTGTGCCCCTTCCAATCCACTGTGTCTTTGTCATTGTCTTTTTTGCATTGTTGTCTTCCACCTTGCATCTCACTCTTGTCACATTACCTGCAGGTCATATTCTGATAGTGTCCTAAGGGGCCTTCTGTTTTGACAAGCAGATTGATCTAGTCCTTAACATAACATCATGGATTATATTCTGGCATTCATCCTGTTGCTGTGCCCTGGTGAAGCTGAATGGCTCTACCAAGCCTTCCCTACCTGCGCCCTCTATGTGCAGGGCACCAAGGGCAATTCATGGCAAGTCTACATGCCAAATAGAGATTTTTTTTCAAAGTGTTATTTGAAAGGGTATTTTTAGAGTTAACAACCAAAGGCAAAAGCAGTAGCCAAGAAAAGAAACTGAAGAAGGAGACCAGATGTAAAGACATTAAACCATCGAAGTGAAAAGGCATAAATAGAAGATGAGAGGAGAGATCACTAATGAGGGAGATGGTCCAAAAATAGAGAGAAAAATGATTTCTACAGAGCTTAATAATGTAGGTGGTTAAGAATCTAAATTAGAAGATTGTTTCTAGCCTTCAAGGGGTTAAATCTGTACTTGTAGGAATGTAGAATACTTCACATATTTAGGACTCACTATGTGAACCAGCTGTATCTAGGTATGTCTACTTCAGCTCTAGGTTTTGCTTGAGGTTCTGGAATCCTTATATATAACCAAGTCCGTGGTTTGATATAACTTCTACAATGTATAAAATATCTGTTATAGAAAGTATGTTGGAATAAGTATGGTGTTTAGTCTTCAGTTTTTGTTCCACAGAATGAGATCTCAGAGTCCCTTTGCCATCCAGGATGGAGCAGTAAAGTTCCAGCTTTTGTATTTACTTTGTTCCTTTAAGATGCATCATGCGCCAGCGAGAGCACAACAGGAATGGAGAGGCCCCTCAGCTACTGGGGAGTCCTTGCACCAATTCATCTCCTAACACGCTGAGAATATCTGGACCTCTACATGGTGTCCATCCCATATCTTCTGAAGGAGGGGAAGAAGGGCTTAAGGATCTCTACCTTGTCATGTGCCATTTATAAAGTATACTGAAAAACAGATATACCATGTACTCATTTAAGTAATCAAATTCTCCTGTCTGGAGCACAGTAGTCCTTTCTACCTGAATCATTAGATGGATCCATGTAAGTAGGGATGCACTAAAAACCAGCATATGAACGTCTCATAGATTCTTTGGTTGTTCACAATTGATTCCCAACACTGAAAGCAGCATACTCAAGTTTTTTCTTTAATAGAGCTTTTCAACACCTGTAATATGTAAGTCAAGAAAGTCAAGAAAGTCAAGAAAGTGGGTGGGACTTCCCTCCTCAGGCTAATACTTGTTTTGTCTTCCTTGGCAGCTTTCCTGACTCTACTCATAGATGCCACAAATAACAACACATTGGCATCTAGCTCTGAAATACATTTGCATTACTTTACAGTCATTGGCTCACAAGAATCGTTTGCATAGACAGTCTGCACTTACTCATATCTCATTCTTTCTTGAGTCTCATCTAATCAGGCTTTGTCTCCGGAATTCTACAGACCACTTTCATTGAGGCTATCAACATTTTCATATTGGCAAACACAATAGTCAATGTATTCAAGCATATTTACAAGACATCCACATGGTTATTTTTATATGAAATTCAATGTGAATAGTGCCCTCAGAATGCTTACAACAGAGTGGCCCTAGTATAATTTTCTGGAACTTGATTTTTAAAGTCAATATTAATCTGTTAAGTTTCATTGGTATTGCACATAGCTAGGTGTTTTCATTTCACTGTTGAATATTTAGTTATCTGAATATATTTGGTTATTCATTCCTTTATTGACTACATTTTTTTCTTTTTTTAATTAAAGATATCTCTAGGGCAGCCCTGTGGCTCAGCAGTTTAGTGCTGCCTTCAGCCCACGGGGTGATCCTGGAGACCCGGGATCGAGTCCTACGTCAGGCTCCCTGCATGGAGCCTGCTTCTCCCTCTGCCTGTGTCTCTGCCTCTCTCTACCTTTTGTGAATAAATAATAAATCTTAAAAAAAATTTTTTAAAAGATATCTCTAACTGGTAAAATATTATTGTACATGACTTCTGATAAATATATGCAATGTTTTCTTTTGAATCATTTGTGTGTGGATGTTCACCTTTATAAGATAATGGCAAACTATTTTCTGAAATGATTATTTATAGAAATTTACATGAAGTATTTTTTTACTTTTTGAAGGTTTTATTTATTTGAGAGAGAGTGTGACACAGAGAGAAAGAGAGAGAGCACATAAACAGGGAGAAGGGGTAGAGGGAAAAGCAGATTCCTTGGATCCCAGGACCCTGGGATCATGATCTGAGCCAAAGGGAGATATGTAAGTGACTGAGCCACCCAGGCACCCAAGAAGTATTTTTTAATCCATGTCCTCTTCAATATGTTGTATCATCAGGCTAATAATTTTTTTCCAAATTGAATGAGTATAAAATGGTATGTATTTACAGTTTTGATTTGCCTTTCTCTGGTCACAAATGAAGTAGAATATCTCTCCACATGTTTGCTGGCCAAATGCAATTTACCTTCTGTGAAATGCATGTTCACATCTTTTGTCCCTTTTCCTAGTGAGCTTGATATTTTCATTAACTTAAAGTTTTTACATATATATTCTTGATGAAAGGTTTTGTCAGTCATGTAAGTCATAAATATATTATCTCAGCTTGTAAATTATATTTTTAATTTCTTTAAGGTGTTATGATAAATTATCCAAAATTTAGAAATAAGGCAAAAATATGGGCAGCATAATCTTCAAATATCATTAGGGGCAAAAACTGCTCCGTAGTTACCTAGGAGAATATATAGCTAACTAAATTCACTATTTACCACTATTTAAAGGTCTGAGATTTGGAGAAATTTCATTTAAAACTGTAGATGTTGGTCTGGAGAGGTGAAATTAATTATTAGTGAAACAACCCCCAAAACTATAATTTATTGTCCTGTTAATGCTAGGCATTAACCAGTTTTGTATCTAATTCTGCAACTTTATCCTAACACGTCTTTATTAAATTGCATATTGAATTAATAAGATTTAACTATAGAAGCAGAACCAGTAAGATATATGTATCTATACAAAACACACAGTTTTTATGTATATATATATATATATATATCTAGTTATGTGCAGTTTATATATATATGTATATATGTATATATGTGTGTGTATACGTGCATGGACACACCTATTTACATATATCCAAATATACAAATATATACCTGTTTTTTTGAACTATCCTTTTGTTTGACTGTAACATTATAAAGCTTCTGTTGTTATTTAATAAGTTATTTAATAAGTTAAATAAAATTTTTGAATATGCTCAATTTATATTTACATAAAAGCTGTGATTTTGGTCATTTAAAAATTACACTCCTTATTTCTGGAGATTCTACTAAGCTGTCCAAGTAGATTGACCTGATGTAGCTTGGTAAATTCTCTTCCCAAAGAAGTTCACATATGCTAAGACCACGTAGGTGTTTTCTTGCCTTACATGGTAAACTCCAAGCTGCAAAGGAATTTTAACTTTACCTTATTAGTTTTGTTTGTATTTCATTTTAAATGTTTTTGTGTGTGTGTTTTATTTGATTTTGGCTCAAACAATTATAATTGGGGATTAGTTTTCTCTTTAAGGACTTTGTAGAGTTCAATAATGGCATCTGACCCTGAAGTTTACTTTTTAGGAAAGTTTTCAATTATAAATTCAATTTCTTTAATAGATATATGGTTATTCATGTTATCTATATCTTCTAGAGAGAGATCTGTTACCTATTTATTTCATGAAATTTGTTCATTTTTTGTAAATTTTAAAATTCACTATCATAAAGTTATTAATATTCCCCTTATTATCTTTTAATTTTTAAAAGAAACTCACCAATTCTTTTATTTACAAAAGCTAAAGCATATTTTATTCAATACTTCCTGGAAAGCTAAAATAATAAACTTTTGCTACTATTTATGCATTGAAATGACTACTAAGCATACTTGGAGGGAAAGACTTTCTTAAAAATTCAATAAAAAAGATTTCCTTCTTTGAGAGCAATATTATTTTTTAATATCAGTTACATATGCATGAGATGCAATGTATAATTCTTCACATACAGTCAATACTTTTTAAATTTATATGAGAAATTAAATGCTAAGCCTATTCTCAGCCACATCTTTCCATTACCTCATTAGCATCTGCCCTAATATCAGTGAAAACAGCTTGCCACTTTGAAGATGAAGCTAGTGTTTAAAAATAGCCATGTTTCATAAAGATGGCCCCTTCTCAGCACCCAACTTTTCTTTTGGTGCCCAGCTAATTAATCAGTGACTGACTCTCCAGCAGGACTTTCAAGGGAATAGTCAAGGGGGTAAGGTGGCTCTTAGTATAGCCCATACTGGTCACTCTGATTTCTCAGAGATCCTATGCACTAAGCTGACAAGGTTCCTGCAGAAACTCTCTTCCTAGAGTTGACATGTGTCCCCATGTTCCCACAGATCCACGTAAGATAATTTCTATATGCTAAATAACCACTGGGAAGGAGAGAGTATTATTAAATGGACTGTCTGGCTGCACTGAGAAAGCTTCCTATTCCATGTTGCACTCCAAGTCTGAACAGTTGTTGGGAAAGCTTTACTTATCCATTCTCTGATGTTCTTCCATTATACAGACAAGAGTTTCGGATGGGTATAATTTTCCTTCTCTCTGGTGAACTTTTAACATTTCTCACAAGGTAAGTCTAGCAGCAGTAAGTTTCTTGGAATTTTGTTTTCTGAGGAAAGTATTACTCTCTCTCACTTTTGAAGGATAATGTAGCAGGATACAGAATTCTGGGTTGGTGGGTTTTTTTCCTCTTCACTTTAAAAATTTCTCTCCATTAGTTTCCAATGATAGCTTCCAGTAATTCTTCCCCACTTTGTATGTACATGAGACACCTGATATCAAGTTTTTACCTTTCCCTTGACTCAGAGCTGGCCTCAAAACTTATTCTGGCAAGTAGAATATAATGAGAGTGATAGCTGGGAACATCCAAGCCTAGGCCTTCAGAAAATAGGGAGCTTCCATTTTCTGCTTTTTTGGAGCCAAATCTGCAACTGCAAGAAGCCCAAGCAATGGGAAAATAATAGGAGAAGGATAACTAAAGTGTGCCTATCAATAGATCCCATAGAACACCCAGCACCACCTGCAAATCATGTGAGGAGTCATCTTTGACCTTCTAAATTAGCTGATTCCCCAGATGACTTGGAGCAGAAAAATCATTTGAGCCACAGAAGCAGAAGAGATAAGAAAATGTTTGTTATTTTAAGTTACTTGAGTGATTAGAATTGCTATATAACAGTAAAAACCTGGGACACCTGGGTGGCTCAGTGGTTGAGCATCTGCCTTCAGCTCAAGACATGATCCTGAAGTCCCAGGATTGAGTCCTTCATTGGACTCCCCACAGGGAGCCTGCTTCTCCCTCTGCCTCTCTATCTCTGTGTCTCTCATGAATAAATAAATAAAATATTTTTAAAAATATTTAAAATATTTTAAATAAAATATTTTAAAAAATATTAAATAAAATATTTTAAAATACAGGCTAACTTCATGTATGATTTTAAATTTTCTTATCATCAGGATGGCTTCAAATACATATTCTTTTTTTTAAAGATTTTATTTATTTATTTATGAGAGATACCTTGAGAGGGAGGCAGAGACATAGGCAGAGGGAAAAGCAGGCTCCATGCAGGGAGCTTGATGTGGTACTTGATCCTAGGATTCCAGGATTACTACCTGAGCCAAAGGCAGATGCTTAACCACTGAGCCACCCAGGCATCCCTCAAATACAAATTCTAAAAATTCTGTTCCCTCTCCCACACACTAAGAAACAAGTTAAAACTACAAGCTATCTTGAGATAATTTTTGATAAATAATACATGGGAAATTCTTTATGAATAGACTAATATTCATTAGCCTGTGCATTGCCAGGACTGTCGGACAAAACATGAAATAAAAGATTGAAAACAAGTCCATGAGGTAAGATTAAAACTCTTGGCTACAATGAAAGAAGTCTTATTGCATAGGATTCGTACATAAAACATTTACATGTGTATAGTAACAACATATATTTAGGGTTTGGTTTCTTTTCTAGTACAATCATATTGCTTATCAGTAAGATGAATCAGTTATATATCAAAACTGACAAACATTTCATGAATTTTAGTCACAGAAAAATGAGAAGACGAAACTAAAAAAATTAGAATGGCATGATGTTTTGAGGGGATCATAAATATGTTCTTATTCAAAAGTTTATTTAGTTACTATATTTATAATTATAACCATGTAAGAAGAACATGAGCAAGAAGAAGCAAAATGATATAAAGCATAGAATATTTTGGAAAACAGGGAATTATAGAATGGGCCAATATTAACTAATCAGAACTAAAAACATCAATCTGATTCTGATAGACTGTGCATGACAATATAAAATAAATTGACTTGGAAAAATTGATTTTTGAGAGATTCAATATTCAATTGAGAAGCCCATAAAAAGGAAATAGGATCAAACACGCCATAGCACCATTTCCTTTAGACTTTTAGGTAGACATTGCATTTACTTAAACACACCGTAGCACCATTTCCTTTAGACTTTTAGGTAGACATTGCATTTACTTATTTGAGCAATTCTGTCAATCTCATACAGAAGTTATTTCCAACATTGACTGGCTGCACATGGACATGAAACATCCCAGTCTAAAATCTTTTGGCTCATAGTTCTAATGGAGAGGTAAGTGAAGGTTACCAAAGCAGTAAATTATCATTTGAGCTAGAGGGAATATGATTCTAAACAATAAAAGCATATTCACAGTGAGCATAGTGAAGTGTTTTATGGCATAGATGAGATACGTTGGAAAAAACAAACATCATGCCCATCCATTTGGACAGTATTACATTTAAAAAAAATTTTCAAAGAGCTTTTGAAAAATATTGGCAGGACTGCACAAAGCGCCTTCGAACCACTATTTGGCCTTTGTTTAGTTCTGCTAGTCAAAAATGTTTAAATGCACATGCTCTTTCGTCTACATTTTGGATTTCAAATAGTTTATCCCCTAATATACAGGCAAAAATTTTTCAGGACATCTGTATAAAGAAGTGTATTCTAACACTTTTTGTAGTAGCATTAAAAATGAAAAACAATTCATCTATAAGAGCCTTTAAAAATAAATGATGTATAATACAATGGAATAATATGGTTTCATAAAAAATGATGAAGTAGAGCTATATGTACAGATATGGAGTGTTATCTAAGATTGATTCTAAGAGAAAAGCAAAATGTAGGAGTACAGATATAGTATAATCCTTTCGGGGGAAAATGTAAACAAATACATGAATATATATATATATATATATATATATATATATATATATATATATGGACATACACATTTTATAATGAAAAATGACTAAGAGATTCCTAATGATAGTGCCACTGGGGAAGAGAACTAAATAGGATAGAAAAGAGAGATGGAGTAGAGAAGGTATCACTTTTCATTTTGTGCTTTTGTACATTGGTTCAATTTTTGGACTATTAGTTATGTTAAATTTTAATCAATAAAATTATCTAGTGGGGAAATAGGGGTTTATGTTTCTTCTTTGAAATTACTTATGTTAAAAATATTTTGTTAAATAAAATATACAAATAATAATCATGTAGTTTCAAACACAGGCAAAATTAACATGAAGTAATCAGACAAAGAAAACAAGACAAAACCAGACAAAACTAAACTTCTATTTCAAGGCAGAAATACGTAGGTAGTCATACTATCAGAAAAAATGAAAGAAATGAATAGTACAGCACTCGGGGGTTGCAGGCATTTTTGAGGATGAAGTTAAAATACTTGGGTAAGTGCATTCAAGAGGCTTCTGTCACATTGATAATGGCTTATTTATTAACATGGTTTGTGGGTGTACAGTTGTTCATTTCATCATCCTTGTTTAAATATTGCCTTTGGATTTTACATATTCTCAGGGCACATGGGGGGCTCAGTTGGTCAAGCATCTGTCTTCAGCTCAGGTCATGATCTCAAGGTCCTGGGATCAACCCCCATGTAGGGCTCTCTGCTCTGCGGGATATTGGCTTCTCCCTCTCATTCTTCCCCTATGCTCACTCTCTCTCTCTCTCTAATTCAAGCAAATAAATAAAATCTTTAAAAAAATTAACATATTTTCCTATATACATTATATGTACCATGTATGTTATATGTGTGGCATGCATGTATATATATGTGTATATGTATATATATATAATTATATGATGTACATATATGCACATATTATTTGTTTTGCCACAGTGTTGTTTCAAAAATTATCAATTGATTAGTTTTCACAACCAAAGTCACATTGAGTCCATATTGTGTTCTTGGCATTACCTAAATTATCTCACTTCTAACCCACGTCATTATGTGAGACGAAAACTAATAAAACTCTGTCATAAGAATAAAGAAACTGAGTATAAAGAGTGGAAGCTGTTTGCGTTTAATTAAAAGTTGTTCTGATTTCAGTGTCCAATGCTCTACACATAGGCGAGACTGCCCCCTTAAAAATACAAATGCACAAAATGATTCCAATTTGCAATTTTTAAGGTATTGTTTGATGCTTTAAGGATCCCACATCTGGATAATCCTATCATCTGTCATGAAAAATTATATGTAATTTTATCAATCACAAGTTGGCAGTTAACCATGATAACATTATGTAAATAGCAAACATTTAGCAATCAAAGTACTAAATAAAATGTAAGAACCTAAAATAGAATTAAGAAAGTGCATTTTGACTTTTAAGGTAATGCTTTGGATCATAGAAAACTAAGATTATATACTTTGATCTTTCAGTGAAGCAATTAAAAGAATGTATCAAGGGGTATTACTAGAACATACACATAAAGTTGTTTATTTTGCTATTTGTAGGATTTCATACAGCAGACTTTTATTTTCCCTCAGACAGCATATTATCTTCTTTTCTTATCCACCTTCTGAATGGGCCTTTATTCAACATCCTTTTGATGAAAATTCCTATTCTTTTAATTCAAACTGCCAGTTTCCTCACTGCCAGAGATATCCTACAAATCATAGCAGAAGTTAGATTTACTCATTTGTACAATACTGTGCAGCACAGGTTTGCATGTAGGAAGCTACTTACCAGCTGTGTGACTTCGGGTGTTTGCCTCTTACTACAGCTTATGTGTTTATTGGGTTCTCTCCAAATCCTGCTGCCCACACAGTTCTCTGCAGCATCCAGACCTGTACCCTCAGGCCTGGGATTAGGGCATCTTATGCAAAATACTAATTCATCATCTGGGAGATACACTTCTAGATGTGAGTCCTGAGTACATTTAGGAGCTGCATGTATTTTAAAGGTGTCTATGTTTGTTTTTTCCTCCCATGTTAAGGCAAGTCACATGTTTGCTTTATAAAAATTCTAAGTAAATTGTGAGATACTTCTCCATTAAACAGTCAAGGGAAGAGCCAGACTAGGGCTGTGACCTAGAGACCTTACCTGTGTGTACGAAATAGTTATTTTGTCTACCTTAGCAAGCAGTCCAAAGATCCCTCATGATTGCTTCAACCTTAGTGATTTGAATTGATTGTGAAAGCAGCTGAAATTTTTCAGTCATTCTGCCTCCAACCTGGCTGATGACTTATTACTGCAGTCATAAATGCACCAGGTCCAGAAAGTTCACAGATAATCAACTGTTTCTCCAGCAAATACTTATGATGGTCAGATACTGCAGACATCTAGTGTCTTGGTACCCATCTCATAGGAAACACCAGAGGAGACACTACTCTGCAACCATCAGAGAGATGGGGGAGAAAAATACAGAAAAGACTCACTCCTGGGATGCCTGGGTGGCTCAATGGTTGAGTGTCTGCCTTTGGTTCAGGGCGTGATCCCGGGCTCCAGGGATCGAGTCCCACATCGGGCTCCCCGCAGGGAGCCTGCTTCTCTCGTGCCTATGTCTCTGCCTCTGTCTCTGTCTATCATGAAAAAAATAAATAAAATCTTTAAAAAAAAAAAAAAAGGATTCAGTCCCTATCCCTCAAAACTATACAGTGTTATCCCATTGACAATTGGTGGTATTAGGATATTTTGTCAAGTAGCCTAGAAACTATTTTTCTATCTTTTTCATATTATACCCTATGTTTTAAAAGTTTTATCCATTGTGTGTATCTAAACAAACAAACAAAAATAGTCTCAATGACTGGGGTCTTTATACATATGTGTGTTATGTATGTCTGTGCATGGGGGTGTATGTACTTAGGTGGTGGCTCACATGATCATAAATAATGAGTGCTTTCACAATGGTCATTTTCTCCAGTGTTTGAAATTTTTAGTTGAGTTGATATCACACTATTGAAAAGTAGATTGACTCAAATGTGAATAATGCATGCCTACTTACTGTTTTTATGTAGTTTTGTAGTCAACTTTTAAAAGGCCTGTTTTCACAAACTTTACAGAATCAAATTCAAATAGCTAAACAAAATAATAGACTTAATTCAGCTTCAATTAAAATTACTGATTAATTCTCTTAGAAAACAGAGTAATAATAGCTCTATACAAAGATCAGGTAAGGAGCAATGTTAGGTCTTACTAGCTTACTGATTCTTATGTCATGGTCCTTAGGAACTAACAAAATATGTAAAACAATAATTCACACATCCAGAAGATTGCATTTAGCTGAGGCTCACCTATTGAAAGCAAGTAGAGGGTTTACACAAGTTTTCTCAATTTAGAGACTGTATGATTCTATCTCTGTTGAGGTGTATTTACCCTATTTTAGTTGCAATTAGAACTTTGTTTTTAAAAAAAAGCAAGAGAAAAGGTGAAAAAAAAAGGTCAAAAGGAGGATATTCAAATTCGGCTTCCTCCTGTTAGGTCTACAAGAGAGGGGTGGGATAAATTAAAAAGAACATCACTTGCAATAATTTATTTATTTACAGGATCCATGCCGTTGTGCCAATTTTCCAACACAAGAGATATTAAGATAAGAAGTGTTATGGATCCTACATCCTTAACTAGCCCCTCCTACCTCTTTTTTTTTTTTTTTTTCTTCTTTTTCCTATTGAGACAGGAGATTGATCCTGACAGGATGAGGTGACACTACTGCCTAGGGACTGCTCTTTTATTTCCCTTTAGTAATTCTGTCTCTGAGATCTTAGGGCCCAAAAGATACTGAGGATGCCACATAATATTACTGTGGTCTTAATGATTTTCTGTTTGCTGGATCTGTCAACCACTGAGGGAAGGATGTTGAAGCCTCTGACTGTAACAGTGGATTCATCTATTTCTCTGTAGTTCTATCAGTTTTTGCCTCATGTATTTTGACATTCTGTTGTTAGGGGCATACATGTTAATGATTGTTATGTCTCCTTGGAGAATTAGGCCCTTTATTATTATGTAATGCCCTCTTTATCCTTGATAATTTCCCTTAAGCTGATGTCTGCTTTGTCTGAAATAAAGCTACTCCAGCTTTCATTCTTATTAGTACTAGCATGGTATGGCTTTTTCCATTAAGAGTTGGTTTCCTATAAAAAACATATTTGGATCTTGTTTTTTTAATCCACCTTTTTTGGTATATTTAGACCCTTAACATTTTAAGTGACTATATAATTGGATTAATAGTTACATGATTGCAACTGCTTTGCATTTACTTCACTTACTCTTTTTTCCTTTTTTTAACTTTACCCTCTTTTGTTTTCTTCTCTGATTTTTTAAAAGATTTTATTTATTTATTCATGAGAGACAGAGAGAGGCAGAGACACAGGCAGAGGGAAAAGCAGGATCCTTGTGGGGAGCCTGCTGCAGAACTCCATCCTGGGACCCTAGGGATCACATCCTGAGCCAAAGCCTGATGCTCAACCACTGAGTGACCTAGGCATCCCCGCTTCCTTTTTTTATTTTAATTGAACATTTTTTCTGATTCCATTTTCTTTCCTCTCAACATACCAATTATACTTTCTTTTTTGTTTAGTGGTTGCCTTGGAGTTTGCAATATACATTTACAACTAATATAAGTACTTGCAAATATCACTTCATGGGTAGGTAGTACATACATGCACCTTATGAGAATATTCCTAAATTCTCCCTCCCATCCCTTGTAACAGGGTTGTCATTCATTTCACTTATCCACATCATATAATCACCCAGTACATGCTGCTATTACTACTTTGAACAGTTATCTACTAGTTAGATAAAAATAAGAAAATTAAAGTTTCTATTTTAACATCAATTATTTCTTCTGTGATTCTTTTCCTTTCTTTATGTGGATCTTAGTCTCTGACCTATATCATTTTCTTTCTCTCAGAAAAACTTATTTTAAAATTTCTTGCAAGGTAGTGAATAGGCAAAGAGTTAGGGTATGGGTAGGCAGAGACAGGAGGCCTCTGACTAAGCTCTGAGGGTATTTCAGATGCCAAGACAGAACAAAGGCAGAGATCAGGAAAATTTAAGCCACCCTATCCCAATTATTAGGGTTAAAATGTTTTTCTAATAATTACATTATGAACACAGAAAATAAAAACTACCACAAAAACTAATAGGACCTCAGAGGAAAAGTTCACTATAAAGATTAACCAGACCTAGCAATACATATCTGTAGATTATAGATGCCACAGATACATAAATTTTCACACAATGTATAAGCGTCATGTCTAGTTCCAGGCCACTGATCTAACCACCGGCAAGTTTCCTGATAAAGATGAAAAGCCCTCATTGGCAACCCAGTCAAGACACCTCTCATTCCTGAGTGCTTTTTCTGCCTCCTTTCTTAACAAAACTCTATCGCTTTGTTCACTCTCCTTTGTCTGTGAGATTCATTCCTCGACTCCATGAAACAAACAAGAACCCCACTCTCCTGCTTCAGCAGGCCCATTGACAACAAATTGCCTTAGTTTTTGTTGCCTGAGAAAGTCTTTATTTCTTCTCTGCTTTGAAAGAAAATTGTATTAAATACAAAATTCTGGATTGGTAGGTTTCCTCTGCCAACACTTTAAATATTTTACTCCAATTTCTCTGCTTTCTTGGTTTCATGTAATTCTTATTCACATTCCTCTTTAGGTGTTTTGTCCTCTGGCTTTTTGGAGAATCTCTCTCTTTTTTTTTTTTTTTTTTGAAGGGTTTCTCTTTGTTTAAATATGATCTTCCCAAATTTAGATTTTTGTTATTTATCCTGGTTGGTATTCTATGAGCTTCCTGGATTTGTGGTTTCATTTCTATCATTAATTTTGGAAAACTCACAGCCATTACTAATATCTTCTGGTCCTTTCTTTCTTGTTTCTTCCTCTGATGTTACCATTATTTGTATATTGTACATTTTGTAATTGTGCCACACTTATTGGATGTCTTGTTAATCTTATTTATTTTTTTGTCATTTGTTTTTCTCTTTGCAAATTTCGGTATGGGGACTTCCTATTGACATATCTTCAAGCTTATTGATTCTTTCCTTTGCTGTGTCCACTGTACTGATGAGTCCATCAAGGGCATGCTTTATGTTTGTTACAACATTTTTTATTTCTAGCTTTTCTTTTTGATTCTTTATTAGAATTTCTATCTCTCTGCTTACATTGCCAATTAATTCTGCACAGTGTGTACTTTTTCAATTACCACTTTTAGCATATTAATTGTAGTTGTTTTTAATTCCTGGTCTTGTGATTCTAAAATATCTATCATATCTAAGTCTTGTTCTCATATTTGCTTTGTCTCTTCTGATTTTTTTTTTTTGCATGCCTTGTAATTTTTTGTTGGAAAATGTACATCATTGTATTAAGTAATAGGGACTGAAGTAGCTAGGCTGTTAGTATAGGTTTCATATTTATCTGTCTAGGAGGCAGGGTATGTTCACTGTTTACTATAGGTGTATGTGTCAGAAGATTCAGCTTTTCTTTTTTTTTTAAGGTTTATTTATTTATTCATGATAGAGAGAGAGAGAGAGAGAGAGAGAGAGAGAGAGAGAGGCAGAGACACCAGCAGAGAGAGAAGCAGGCTCCATGCCGGGAGCCTGACGTGGGACTCGATCCCAGGACTCCAGGATCATGCCCTGGGCCAAAGGCAGGCGCCAAACTGCTGAGCCACCCAGGGATCCCAGATTCAGCTTTACTAATGTCCCTGTTTTTGTCTCTCTTTTTAAGGCTTTGGGTTTTTGTTTGGATTTCTTATTCCTAAATAGAATTCAAGTCTTTTAGTTCATTATTGCAATTCATTGTTGTTATACAGAGTCCTGTTGCTGTGTTAAATTGTAGGGAAGATTAGATTTCAGTATTTTATTTATTTATTTATTTATTTATTTATTTATTTTTATTTTTATTTTTTTTTAGATTTCAGTATTTTAGTGAGTGTGTGCCCCTGAGCTATTGTGTTCACATGTACTTCTCAGCTTGGTACCCACACTTCCCTTGGGTCATCCAGGAAGGCTTAGTAGGGTGAGAGTTGGGTCATTTTCTGTCCTTCAAGTTAGATTAGGCTCTGGTAAAGCTTTTTGCCTTGCTGAGTAGGTCTTTGCTCTGGAGAATGCTCTGGTTTATTTCAGAATGGTTACTTTTCCCTCACTCTGGCCCAGCAAGAGATTTTTCTCTAATCTTTAACTGCGAATATAGTGGGACTCCTGGAGGTAAAACCTGGGGAAGTGCAGGTATCCCTTTAGCCTAGGCATCTGGGAAATTATAACTCTCAAGTTCCTATACTCAGCCTCCAGAGATTCTTTGAAGTTACTGTTTGAGGAACTTTCAGTTACTGGATCCAACAACTTCTGCTTCTGATAAACTGGTCCGTCTTCCCTGCATCTACCTATTTCTCCAGTTTCAGGAAAAGCTGTTTGTTCCATGACCTCAATTCTCTTCTGAATATAAAAATTGTCAATTGATTTTCAGTTAGTTAAGCTTTGTTCTTGCTGTGAGGATAGGAGTGATGGCTTCCCAGATCTTTACATGTTTGAGTGAAAACTGGAAGTCATCTTATGTGTCTTAAAGTATCTTCTCCCAAACTGGATGTCATGCATTTTTGTTTTACTCCAATGATTTACCATAGGTTGAGAACTTGAGATCAACCTAATAAATGGAGAATAATTTTTGCCTATTCCATCCATCATATTAACTAAGAATGAATAAATGAATTGTTGCATGACATAAAGATCTGATTACACATGTATACACAGTCATACACACAGAAACACACTTATACACACAAATAGCTTACGACCCTTTTTTGTTCCAGAAAACAAGAAAGATACTGAAGACTACTGAATCAGTTTAAAAGTATAAGAACCAACAGAATGAGCTTACATTGACTTAAATTGAGAGACATGGAACATGGAAGAAAATTGTTGAGGTTGATTAAAACACATCAAATATATTTTAAAAGCTCTGACTTCATCAATAAAAGAAGAAAGAAGGATGAAAGAAATTGAGAAAGAGAAAAGAAAGACAGATAGTAGATGAAATAAATGAAGAGAAATAGAGATAAAGGAAGAGAGGGGGCAGAATTAAGAGAGGAAAGAAACGGATGTGAAGAGAACAGTAGGGAAGGAAAAGGTTGGAAACAACTCCATTGGGGATTGCTAGAGGCATCAATCATTACTCTGAAAATTTATAACAAAATGTTTAGATATAAGCATCAATTTTGCCTTTCCAGGATTAACAATATTTCAGGATAACAAATTAGCTTTAGTACATAAGGAAAATTTCTTCTATGTAGAATATTTCAAGATGATAAATGAAGCATATGTAATGGATTAGAAAAGCATCACTTTGCAACTTCTAATGAAATATTTGCTAAAAGGATTCAAGCAATGGTCATCAATGGATGGCAGACCACTGAGGAAAAGTTGATGTGAAACAGGAGCATAAGCTGCCATTAGCACATACCACATGGAACAATACTTTTGATGATTTTAAGTGTAAAGATAAAATTGCTTCTACCTTAAGTATAGGTTCTAGGGCACTAGGTCCTAATATTTCTAACCTAATTAAATTGTGCCGATCATACACAGCAACATTTTTTTTGTCACTTCACTATTTTGGTGCCATATACCTTTTAAAGAATGACTGCATTACACTCCACATGCATTTACTTAATCTCCACCATCTATAGATTTTTAGAAACCTATTTCAGCCAGAGCTCTTAGGCTACATGATCTTTAGATCTGAATTGAGTTGTTAGAATTTGTGGTTTATGAATACAGTCACTATACCTTCCAATCTTTAAGATATTTTCAACCTATTTCTCTGATCATGTTCAATAATTTGGATCTTGGTAAAAAAGTTAAGTGAGCAGATCTTTCATTGTTTTGTCAGGTTACCACTACTGTTCTGCTACTATAATAGTCCTTTTTCTAAATAGAGGCCAAATATTAGTGGGAGCCTGCTAACAGAGATATTCCAAACTTTGCAGAGAGGAAATTGCTTTACCTAAAATTTTATAATTTAGTTTGCTGATAGAATTCAGTGAGATTTCAGGAGAGAAAATGGTGTCTTGTTTATCCTTCTCTGAAAAAACCTGTTCTTAAAATATTAATTCACCAAATATTTATTGAGCAGTCAGTGATCATTTTTGTTGATAGTGATGGTGAATAAAATATACATGTAAATGGCACAACAGCCACTGACACACACTCATTTCAGAGAAATATTGCTACAATGCTCAAATAAATGAATAATCCCATTTCAGTGAAAGTGTGTCAGAGTTACCATAACATACTTTTAGTTTGTAATTTAAATGGCTAGGTTGGGATCCCTGGGTGGCGCAGCGGTTTGGCGCCTGCCTTTGGCCCAGGGCGCGATCCTGGAGACCTGGGATCGAATCCCACGTCGGGCTCCCGGTGCATGGAGCCTGCTTCTCCCTCTGCCTGTGTCTCTGCCTCATTCTCTCTCTCTCTCTGTGACTATCACAAAAAAAAAAAAAAAAAAAAAAAAAAATTAAATGGCTAGGTTATCCTTAATCATAAATTCTATTTCTATTACATACCTCTACTACTTACACAAGCAACCTATATTAAGAGCACATCAAACCCTATTAATCCTGATTTTCTTATAATAGGATTTGAGAGTTCAGAGAAGGAAGAAAATGGTGTAATAACAGGGAATCTTAAATGTAAGATTCCATTAGTGGTTCCTCCTAATTTTGATACCATTGCTACCCATGAGAAATAATTCCAGATATAAATGTCATTCGCAGTTAGGCATTAGTGTTAGCAAGTGATGAAAGATAATATAACAGAAAGAAGAAAGAAAGCAAGCACTATCTTTTAGGAGCCTCCTTCTAAACTTCACAAATATTTTTTTAACAATAAAGTAGTTTGTTTTATAATATTCTAATTATTATCAGTCTGTATAATAGCCAAGTTATATTTCTGGTGAATTCCAGAGAGGTATATTCAAGACTGAAAACTAGCTACCATGTGTCATTCCTCGTGGATCTTACTATTGAAATTGTTGTCATTTTAGCCATTCTAAGGAAGCATGAATCTCCTTTTAATAGAGAATACAGCAAAATTTTTGAAAATTCTGTTATGTAAGTGGATAGTACAATTCGTCAAAGCTAGTTAAATGTAAATAGCTTTAAAGTAACTTAACTAGTTATTATAAAAAATAAAAACTAATGTGGAAGAATAGAATATCCCCAAAGAATGCCATAATATTTTCCTATTCAACTTACAATGTGTATATCCAATTGATTAAGTGGTTCATAAGAACTGTTAATAGACAATAAAATAATTAGTGGAGGCTGCAGAAATTTCACAGTCACATTTATACAATATTAGCATATAATGGCTTAATGGTGCTCTATGAGCTGAGTATCAAATACCTATTTTTAAATAGTGTAATCACAGCTTTATAAAATAGATTCTAATGATACTAATCAATTATGTTCATGCTGTTTGGAACTATTTTAGGGAACTATTAAAATACATATATACTGGCAATTCAGGGAAAGGAAGTATGGTAACATGAAAGATCTAGAAAATCTCAAACTATTATGAGATAAACTAAAAAGACAAGGTTTTTAAAAAAAAAATTGGTCAGTGAAGAAAACTATTCTATTTGACTTTGGACATGAATCATGTATAGTCCAAGGAATTTTAACCATGAAAATGGAGTGAGGAACTCATGCAATTCAATAGACTTAACCATCAATTGAGTATTTTTACTTGAAAATACCCCTGATAAGATAGTATAATAAATGTTTTCTCAGTTCTGTTTTCATAACCTTAAAATAATTCAGTTCTGTTCGATAAGTAATACAGCCAAATCACCTGGCGGACAATACTCAGGTTTTAGAATCAGTAAATGCAGCTTCTGGTAATTGTTAGATGATCACATTGAGCAATAATAAATCTCTTTGACAGTTTCATCAGGAAACTGGTCAACTAATTTATGTGGTTATCATGAAGATTATTTACATATTTATAGTGCATTTGAAGTGTTCAGCACAGTGACTGGCACATAGTAAGTTCTCAGTTATTATTACCTATTAAAATATTTTGATGCAGGCATGTTTCAGTGCTTACTAAAGAGGAGGTTAACTAAAGTAAAATTAACATTGAGACAAAATCCACAATGGAGTCTATTTTAACAAGTGTTATTTGCCTTTATGTAAGGACGGTTCAAGTGAGAAACTTCACAATTGGATCTTCATGCACTTATATTCTTACGCCTCCATGTGGGCTCTTTACTTCATTGGATAGATTAGTCCCAGCAGGTTAGAGGAAGACATGATGCTTAGAGAAGTGGGTGCATGGCACATCTTGAACAGGGGTAGAAAGTCAAACAAAGATCATAGGTGGAGGGGAGAAAAATTCATGTAGGGAGATCATTGCAAGTAAAGAAAAGAGGGCAGGTATGTGTGCGGAATGTGGAAAGCTTTAGTGTAGCTGAAGATTGGAAATGATAACAGAGTGGAATAATGAAGGCTAAAGAAGTAAGTTTGAGGACATTTGAGACACATGGTAAGATCAGCTATAGCTGATTGAAAATGGGCTATGTTGGAAGACTATCCATATCAACATATTGCTTCTCAAATTGGGGGGGTGAAGGCTTCATTTGCCTGTTAAGGTTCAACAGAGGATTCTGTTTAATCAAAGATCTTCACAAACTAATGGCCAATATTTGTGGGATTCGAATGCAATTTGTGAATTTTCTCATGCTAAAAAAGTTTACACATATTGTTTACTCGTTACAATAGCCCCATGAAGTAGAAAATGATTTTATTCTCTCTACAGCCAAATACACTAAGGTTTAGGGAGGTAATAAAACTTTCCCCAAATTATCAGCTAATTGTAGTGAAATTATAACTAGAATACTAGCTTATCAGAGGCCAGAGCCCATTAACACATTACATTTACTTTCTGCAATCTGGTAGAGATTTTGCTTTGGTGAATTGTTTATAAGTAGATCAAATAGTTTGATTTTAGAACTAATATCACTAAATACTTATATATGAACTACAAGTCTGATAATTTTCTCAACTGGCATTTTGTACCTAAGAATGAATTTAGCATTATCCTGGTTCTTCTCTCTGATAGATACTCTGCTGAGTATCTATCTGGATACTCAGCACTTCATGTTTATGGCACATTGTAATAGCTCTGACTTAAGTGTAGATTTTTTTTGATTGCCTCCAAAAGAATTACTAAGAAAAGTATATTATTTTATGATAAAGATACACATTTTCCATTTAGAGCAAATAATAATTTTAGAAGTACAAAAGATTGACTATCTTGAAAATGTCATCTCCATTGGTTAAATTCATTTATTTATTTTTTTCCATTGGTTAAATTTAGGAAATGATGAGGGAGACCACCTTTCATTGCAACCACATTTCCTAGGCCTATACCAATTTCACTTGATTGTGAATTAAATTAATTTCCATCCACTTTCTGCCATTATCTCTCTCATATTGAAGTTATCAGTTAGTCATGCTAAGGTATATACCTCTTTGAAATAGTTAATTTCATTTGTTTTGCCACTTAAAATGCCTCATGTGCTGGAACATATTCTCAGTTGCTTTTTGGAAGGGACCTGTTTATTTTCCTATATGCCTTTGTTCCTTCAAGTATTAATCTGGCTGCTTTCTCAGATTCTCTTGCATCACATCCCTTTCTCATCTGTACAGCATCTTTTTATTTTATGTGAACATGTACTTTAGGAGTCTTAGGGGTAGTTAGTTATACCACAAAGATGGGAAGACTGAATATCACATGTAAAACGATTAATCATATAAATATTAACAAATGCCAATACTCTTTCAAAGCTTTAGTTAAAAATAATAAAACTATTTTTTCTAAAATGTATTGCTAGTATGATTTTTCATATGCCTCCAATGCTTTTTCTCTTGAATCTCAATAAATGTCACTAAGCTTTACTATTCTTCCTCAATTCATCAAAAAATAAGCAACATATACTCTTTTTAAATAAATTATTGGGAAATAATAAACCAATAGAGATTCTAAAAAACTACAAAGAACCCCCTTATCAACCTAATCTGGATTCCTTTGCCTTTCACTTCATTTGTTCTTTCTCTGCCTGTTTCTCCTTCACTCCCTTTCTATTATTACTATTTTTTTTTAATTTTTTATTTGTTTATGATAGTCACAGAGAGAGAGAGAGAGGCAGAGACAAAGGCAGAGGGAGAAGCAGGCTCCATGCACCGGGAGCCCGATGTGGGATTCGATCCGGGGTCTCCAGGATAGCGCCCTGGGCCAAAGGCAGGCGCCAAACCGCTGTGCCACCCAGGGATCCCCTCTATTATTACTATTAATGGTAATAGGAGTAGCCTTTTTCTGAATCAAATGAGAGCAAGCCCTAGATACAATACATTATCACTTCACTTAGGTCCACTTCCTTAGCACAAAAATACTTTTTTAATCCTCATACAACCCTTCAAGTCAGAAAAATAACTCATAAGCCACCATCCAGTCTCCATTCAGAATTCAATAACTTTCAGGAAAACATCTTTTTTCCTCTCTATTTTGGGATCTCACCAAGAAAACATATATCATGTTGATTTTATTTCCTACAATCTGACAGGTTGTTTTTTTTTTCACAGTTTTTCCCCATGTTTCTTGTCCTTGATTTTTTTTAAAAAAAGATTTTATTTATGTATTCATGAGAGACACAGAGAGGGAGGCAGAGGGAGAAGCAGGTTCCCTGTGGGGAGCCCAATGTGGGACTCCATCCCAGGACTCTGGGATCATGACCTGGGCCAAAGACAGACTCAACCACTGAGCCATTCAGGTGCCCCTCGATCATTTTAAAGAACATAGGACACACGTTTTGTAGGATGACCTTTACTCTTTCTGATCATACTGATGGTTCAGTGGTTCTCATTTGGGATAAATCTGCTCCCTAGGAGCCCTCAGGCTTGTCTGTAGACATTTCTGGACTATCAGAACTGGAGAATGGGGGAGGGAAAGTGCTGCTAACATTTAGTGGGTAAAAGTCAGGATGCTGCCGGACATCTACAATGTTTAGAAGAGCCCCCAACAACAAAGGACTATCTGCTCTAAATTGTCAGTAGTGCTAAGGTTGAGAAACCCTGTCTAGCTTACTATTCATAGATAAGCCTTCAGGGACAGTAGAAGAAAGAATAATCATGATACAATTTCACTATGAACATCGTATGTAAAATTTAAAATAAATTATTAGTAAAACAAATCCAAGGATAAATACAATTGTTAAAGCTTCATGACCAAATTAGGTTTCTTCCAAGAGAGCAAAGTTAGTTTAACTTTAGGGAATATACAATTTCAAAATTCATAGGGTACACAAACTTTGGACAAGATTAAAAGCTGATTAGACCAAACTAAGGAATATGGTAAAGAACTCTTAAGAGAATTCAGTAGAAATTTTCCAGAACTCAGCACACAGAGAAAGAAAAGAAGGGCTAGAAAATATTGAAATGTTAAGAGATATGGAGATAAAACATGGAATGATAGGGCCCAACATCTAAAATCAAAGTTTCAAAAGTAGAGGAAAATTCATATTTGAAGATGCAGTGGCTGAGATTATTCCAGAAACATGAAAGACACTAAGATTCAAGAAGCCAAACAAATACAAAAAGGTTAAGTGAAAAGAAATTCACAACTGGATACTGCAAACACCAAATAAAAATTCTCCAATAGCAGGCTGAGAGGAAAAAGAGATAATGTTTCAAGGAGCATCAATTAGATTGTCTGCTGACTTCTCAACAACAATGGAAGCCAGATACTGAGAGAAAATTATTGTCAACCAAGAACTCAAGAGCTGGGAAAACAATCCTTTACATACAAGGGCAAAAGGAGGACATATTCAACAAACGAAACAACTGAAAAGTATGCCATTTCACTGAAATGGCAAATAAATAAATAAATAAATAAATAAATAAATAAATAAATAAATGTTATTGACTTTTAAATAAATAAATATTATTACATTTATTTATTTATTTATTTATTTATTTATTTATTTATTTATTTAATCAAACAAAAGTAAAAACGTATTCAGACTTATTAGTAACAAGGAAAACATAAACCAAGAACAAAATGAGGGGCACCTGGGTCGCTCAGTGGTTAAGTATCTGCCTTTGGCTCAGGTAGTGATCCCAGGGTCAAGGGATCAAGTCCCACATCGACTCCCCTCAGAGAGCCTACTTCTCCCTCTGCCTATGTCTCTGCCTCTCTCTGTGTGTGTCTCTCATGAATAAATAAATAATTTTTTTAAAAAAAGAACAAAATGAAAAACTATTACATATGTACCAGCCCAGCATAAATTTTTAAACAATAAATGTAGCAATGAAGGTATAAAAAATTAACAAACATAACATCTATGCACATCTGGTGAAGGATTACATGTAAGTATTTTAGAAAATACTTCAGCATCATTTTATATACGTGAAGATGTACAAACTGCTTGATCCCACAATTCAACTCCTATATTGGTAAAACAGAAAAAAAATTTCATATGAGCACAAGTATAAAGGCACAAGTACAGGTATAAATATTTATAGGTATGCTGTTGGTAAGAGTGAAAAACAGAACTATTCCTATTGAACAATAATAGAATGAATAAGTAAATTCTGGGATATTCCTTAACGAAATCATAAACAAAGGTGAAAAGGAATGAATATAGCAACACACACAACTGAATCTTAGAAAATCTTATACAGGAACGAAAGCCACATTGCAGAAAAATACATAAGTATGATTTTATTTATTTGTTTATTTATTTATTTATTTATTTATTTATTTATTTATTTTAAAAAAAAGACTTATTTATTCATGAGAGACACAGAGAGAGACAGGCAGAGACACAGGCAGAGGGAGAAGCAGGCTCATGCAGGGAGTCTGATGCAGGACTCGATCCCACATCCCGGGATCGGGTCCTGAGCTGAAGGCAGATGCTCAACCGCTGAGCCACCCAGGCATCCCATGTGATTCTATTTAAATAAAGATCAAAGTTATCCAAAATTACCCAACATATGACTAGGAATAGAAATACATGTGGGGAGAAAACCTAAAAAAAAATAAAGCAGAGATAGCCAAGACAAAATCAGGATAGTGGTTACCCCTGAACAAGATGGAGTAAGAAATGGGATCAGGAAAAGAACAATTGGCAACTTCAAAAGTAATATTCTTTTTTCTTAGAGTTACTGCGTGTATGTGGGTATTCACTGTACTATGACACTTTACGCCAAGCCGATATTACAGGATCTCTGGACAAGACATTACCTATGCAGCACTCGACTTGATTTTCACAACTATCATTTTTCTCCCTTTTTTAAAAAACTTTCTAAGACTGAAAGTTCTTTTTTTCCCCCTAATCCAGATAAATTAGAGAAATATCTTCTCAAATTCCATAAAAATTTTTTTGTTCACATTACAAATTGGATTTCATTGAGTAGATTGATTTGGGGAAATTTGTCATTCCAACAATGTTAAGTTCTTATCTTTCCATTAGAAAAACTGTGATTTCATTTTTCAATTCAAATAAATGCATTGATACATATCCCTTTGACAAGCTTTTCTCTTCTCGGCTCTACTTCTGAAGCAGATGGATAGAAAAGACGTGGCATTTTGCCATAGTCATGTTGCTTGCACAAAAAAAGGTGCTGCAAACTTAATACTTCTGACTGAAACTCTCTGCTTTGATCTCACTGAATGCTCACTTATGAGAGATAAGTTACTTAATCCTGTTGGGGAATAAAAAATGAAAAAATAGTTTGAGTTATTACTTTATTGGGTTATTACTTTATTTATTAAATCTCAAAGATTTTTCATCCTGGGGACAATCTCCCAGAGTAAAATTCAAGATGACAGAGAGTCCTGGTTTCTAGAGTCGTCATAGTCTGCTTATGAGGAATTTTGCAGGCTGATCATTAAACCCAGTCATTATAAAAAATTAAATTAAGTAAAGTTGCAGTTAAATAAGCTATGTTTAAAAGTAATGATTATGCAAAAATATAATTTTAAATTATTTTACTATATTTGTCTGTATTCTCTGCTCTTGAAATTACTTCTGCATGTTGTCCCTATGTAGTGGAAATGCTATGTAAAGACATGATACTGTGCATTTCTTTCCCACTCTGCAGTAGTGACTTCACTCTCTCTCTCTCTCTTTCTCTATCATTAATCATTTTTCAGTCTATTGGATCTATCAGATTCTGAGACGTGTGTCTTGAATTTTCCCCATGTGATAATTATAATTTTCCTCACATTATTCTCAGTCTTCATTTCATATATTTCAATGTTGTGTTGTTTTGTAGATAGTGATTAATGATGGATAAATCTTTTTGGTGAGTTATAATTACTAGTGTGAAGTATAATTCTTTTTCTTATCTAATATTTTGCCTTACTTGTTACCTTCTCTAATATTAACATTTCTGTTTTTGATATATAAAAAATACTGTAATATATTTTGTGAAAGCCACATAATGACTATCTTTATTTTTTTCTCAATTTGAGAATCTTCACTTTTTCATAAGACCATGTAACCCTTTCACATATATTTTTCATCCCTAATATGTTTGATCTAACATCTGCATCTATAATTTTGTTGCAATACATTTTCAGATGATTATTTTGAAGTTCTTTTCAAGTTCCTTCTCCAGAACATGTTGTCAAACTAGGATAAGTTTCCTCATTATGCATTAATTATTATTGTGAACCATCAAGAAGAAAAACATGGAGAGCTTCTCATCTTGAAAACACATCTTGAAATAGAATGACAGTTTTAATTAACAGTGGAGCTCAAATATCAATAATTCTCCAGAAACTCCTTCGGTTCCAACAATGATCGCTACCAAGAAAGTAACTGCTTAGGTTAGCACTACTGCTTAAGGTCAATTCCAGACCTCTGACAGCCATCTGAAAGCTGACAATCTTGAAATCAAAGCATAGTACCCACAAGACCTCTTTCATCACTCATGCAAACCTTTCAGAGGTGCTGTATTGAAAACAGTTTTCACAACACCATTAAAGCAGCAATGTCCCTCATCATTTGAACCGCAGCAGCGCATCTGTTTTAAGGATATTGTCACTCTTTTGAGCTTTCCTGTAGCTTAATATGTAATCTATATTCTGAGTTTCAAAGACACATTTTTTTTTTCTATAAACATGAGGTTAATCTCACTGCTCTCTGCAGATGTATTCTAACTGGCAGCATGAATTATATATTTAATCCTGTGACCCAGTAGTATTAATTAGCATTACATTTTAATTCACACATTAAGAAAATACCTGTACTGTGAAAAGCTTTTTTGCCTAGCATGCAAAAGCCTATCCTTCACAAACTAAAACTGAAGCCAGTGTAATACCCAAGATTCTTCCCCCTTATGATGCTCTAAATGTGTTACTCTGCATACAGTTTATTACAGTTGCATTTCCAAAGACCCCTTTGTGTTAGAAACTTAATATAGTTCAACCATAAACTGGGCATCAGAAATCCTGGCATGGAGCCCCCACTTCAGTACTGGATAACAACATGACTTCAGGGAAATCATTTAAAGCATCACACCCATACTCCAACATGTATGCATTCTTCAGTGATACTTAGTTTTTCAAGATTCAGTATGTTTTCTCTAAAACCTTCATGCATGCTTCTCTCTCCACCTGGCCAAACCTCTACCCCCTTACCAGTCTGGATGCCTACATTGTTGTTTTCAGTCTCTACTCATTTACCACCTTTTGAAGCCTGTCCTTGTTTAACCAAGAAGTGATTGATTGATAGCCTGCTTCTTGTGATAAGCTGGAAAGTCCCTAAAAGCAGGACTGTGGGGGCGCCTGGGTGGCTCTGTGGGTTAAGCATCTGGCTCTTGATTTCGGCTTAGGTGGTGATCTCAGGACCCTGAGATCAACAACCCACCCCCACAGCCCCAGGTCCACTCTGTGTTCAGGGGGAAGCCTGCTTCTCCCTCTCCCTCTGCCCCTCCCCCTGCTCACACTCTCACTCTCTGTCTCTCAAATAAATAAATCAATCTAAAAAAAAAAAAAGAGCATGTACTGTAGATTCTCACTTTTACATTTCTGGGGCCTAGTCTAATGCTTAGAATACAGTGGACACTTAAAAGTTTTTGATGACAAATCAGAGAATACATGAACCTATATGTATTCATGAACACTGTAATTAGAAGCATGTGACTAAAGAATAATTTTGGTTAAATCCATATTTTTGTATACACAGAATAGATCACCCAGTGGGCAGTCAGGCTTCATTTTATATTTATGTACATTTGAGAGATTACACTTTCGTGATGCTCACACACTAACTTTGGTTTAACTGAGTGTGAAATCAGTGCTAATGTGGGAGGAAACATTCTACTCTAAATAAATAGGAGAAGTGAGTCTGGCACTTAGAAAAATGGAAATAAAACTAAGTTTGGACTCATGCATTCAGAACTCCTTCTCTTGTCTTTTTATTATGGAAACTAGAATGAATGGCCAGCATTTGCCAACCTTAAACTAAATTCTTTAGTGCTAAGAGATTAAGATAAATGTATTATTAAATGTATTATTTACATTTTAATTAGCAAAATGAACTAAAGCCTTTGGTATTAAAAGGAATGCCATGTTAATGGAGAAATCACAGCTACCAGGTTATTATTTTCTGTCAGAGAACTTGCCAGAAACACCCCAAAATTGAATACTGCCTTGCTGGCTCAGTACAAAGTGGCTTCCAACCCAGGCACAGGTGGCCATTGTCTGTATCCTAGGAACTCATTAGGGGAAAACAAGTCCAATGCATTATCTGATAGCAATAGGAGATGCTGAATTACCCAGATGCCATCTTCATGTCTGTACCAAGTGTAAGCATCCAAAGAAAAATAATATATTTTATCCAAATAAAACTCTCCTTAGTTTTGCTATTTTTACTACTGATGTGATCTCTCTTAATGAGCTATAACACAAATAGATTATACTGGCTAATTAAAATAATTTTACAAGTATCATTTTGTGATAATTTTCATTCAGTTCATGTACACAGAACAATTCTAATTAGTCGGGATGCATTCAACTTACTTGATATTTATAAGACGTGTTAAAAGATAAAAATGATATGTTAAGAGTAGTTTTTTGGATTTTTTAAACCTTTTTGGATAATAAAGAAGTTCATTAAATAAGTTTAATAACTGTAAATGTACACTAATGAAGACATTGATAAAATGAGAAAAATGTGTAACATGCAAAGAAAACGTCATTATCAATGTTGACAGATCCGACATACTTAGATTATTCTAAGTATTTCAATAGCATTATACATTCTGATTGTTATTCAGAAGCATATTAATATTGTCATTAGGAATCACAATCTGACAGCCCCAAGAGAGGAGAAAATTATGCAGACTAACAATTGTCATAGAAAAAGCTATTGTCATGTTGATATCATTGGCAATATCAAATTAAAGTTACTTCTGGAATTTTTGATTAACACATTGTTCACCTTTTTGGCAATTAGAATTCCAATTAACTGATGTTAATAATTTAATATTGAAACAATCAACACAGTTTTTTAATTACAACCTGAGAACTCATACCTTAGATTGAGGGACCTCATAAGAGAAAAAAAAAAATGACATTTTATATAGAAAGGTATTAGGTAGGAGTGCTCATTCCCAAATTTTTATTATTATCTGAAGAAATTTATCTTCAAATTCTATCAAGGTTTTTGGGTAGCTAGATAATAAGCAAGTTAAAGGATAAACAAATGACTTGCTGTTTATCCTCTAAATATTGGGATTATGGATAGTTTTTATGTCCTTTTTTACTCATTTTTGAGACATCATCTTTTCTATAATGACCACATGGTGTTTTTTTACATACGAGTAAAATATTTTAAGATCTTTTTTCACAATCTTGAAAAGCTATGTACGTTTGAAATTTTTTGCCCTTAGTTTTATTGTGCTTGGATTGATAAGGAGAATGTTCTTCTTGGTCACTTCTGGAATTGCTAATCCCATTAAACAAAGGTATCAGAAGATACCATGGTTCTGGTTGACTTCTGCATTCACCTCATATTGCATTTTAATTACAATTAGTTTATATATGTGCTCATCTAGACACAGACGATCCTTGTGCCTCAGCTGTTCAGAGTCCCATGATCAGACACCAGTAAAACCACAGACTTAACTTTGCTGTTCTTCCTAGGCAGTCAGCATTCACCTAACCAGCCAGCAGTCTTGCTGTTGCCTGCATCTGCTCACAAGGAGGAACAGCAAAAATGAGGAGTCCAACCCTTTTTTGTCCAGAGACTGGGCTGAACTAGCAGAAGCACTATTTTTATGTCCAGGATAGAAGAAGGTCTTAGAGGTCATAGTTTTGTAGCCTTGGCTTTCCGAGGACAACTGCAAATCATAACCGAATGACAAAGTCAAATATTATAACCACAGAGCAAAGTTTTCAGGGAGAAAACAGGAAAATACCTGGAATCAAAGGGCAAGGGGAAAAAAATCCAATACATCAGCTATAAAATATGAGAGGTACTGGGAACTCTTTCTTGCTAAATGCTGACCTTGTTACCTGGAGAGTACTTCATATCCACAGGTGCAGAATCAGGCAGAAAATAGATGGGTTAGCACAAATCCATCTCCATCCCTAGAGCTGTCCAAATCACCTACAATGATGGTTTTTATATTGGTACACAAAACGCAGCCTTTAAATATGTAAACTTTCAGATGGGTCTTCAAAATCCTTTTAGTGATCTATTTATTGATTTTTTTGAAGACTTTATTTTTAAGTAACCTCTACACCCAACATGGGGCTTGAACTTACAACCCCAAGATCTAGAGGCACATACTCTATCTACCAAATTAACGAGCCAGGCGTCCCACAATATATTTAGTTTTCTGCAATCCCACTACATATGAAGGATGCATTCAAGGACAGGTGTGAGAATAAGAAATGAGATATTGTTTAATGGGAAAATCTGTACCTGTGAAATGATATTATTATTCCTTTAATCAACCCCATGCATAGCTTTTGCAACAGTCTAAGAATCTGCTATATTTTGGAAAGTGTCTTGGATGGAATAAATATTCTAAGAATGAAAGACATATCCTGGAGGAAGCTCACTTTCAGAAAAAAAAAAGAGTAGAAAAAGAAAAGTACAGAATTGGATATCGGTGCTTGTTTATGACTTATATCTTAATATCTGTATAAACAGTGTCAAATGTTGCCCACTGCTTCTGGCTTCTTCGAAAGAAACCTTAGAGAAATGCCTCCATGCACTAGAGGTGGGGTCCAGGGGTTCCGGGCTAGTAACTGGTGATGTGATAACTTGGGAACAGGAGACACCTGGTTGGTATTACACTTTCTGTGCAGTTGACCATACTCTCTTTTCTCTTCCACTGTAATTTCTGTACCCATTTTGGTGACTCTAAGTTACAAAGATTATTTGTAGCAAGTGTATATGTAACATTATGATGCAGGTGTACTGTATTTGCTGTGATTTCATTTGTTTGAGGGACAAAATAGATATAATTAAACCCTTGCTTCAAACCAATACAGATTGCATCCTCACAGCGCCAATTTTGGTGAGTTCCTCCCAAGCCTCAGCATAAATAAATAAAAATGTAATCTATTTCATGCAATTTATTACTCACTAATATGATCGCAAGAGGAATAAAATTCCTCAGCATTTCTCACACTGGGATTTTTTAAAGTTGCCATTTACTCAATTATAAGATTGAGACCCGAGTGGGATCCATCTCTGATATTCTTTTCTCAGAAGGGTTTTGTTTTCCTTCCCTCATCTTTGGTAATAACCTCTGATTCTATTTCATAACGGGATTGAAAGGAAGTGACTGGATAAGCTGAGAGTGAATGATTGTATTATTCTTTAAATGAGTCCATTGAAATGGCAAAGAAGGGACATTATAAATCTTTTTTACTGGGGTATATATTGAGTTTTTATAGGCCTATGTTTGTGAAATGCTACACCATATTACCATTTTCAGGATCCCACCGAGGGCTACCACAGTAATAGTAATCACAATAATTATAGACATGGAGAGCAACTATCTTCTAATCAGTCAGCTGTCTCTAAGCAACCAGCTTTAATAAGACTAACAACTGCCACCTCATATATTCATGTAAAAGTAAAACTCACAGAATTTAGTCATTACAGAACTAATGCCTTAAACCCTCTGACCTCTAATGGATTTGTCATTTATCTCCAATGTCTGAGATCTAAACTCGCTTTTCCAATTCACAGTAGTGATCATTTGTTCCCTTTGTGTCAAATACTTGATGGTTAATTCAAATGTAATTTTTGCTAAAAGTCAGACACGGGGCTTATTAAATTCGTAACAAATTATTCTTCCCAAACATCAGATTTCTATTGGGAGTTAGAATGTATATAACCATATGCCATAGAATGGTTGCCATATGACACGTCGACATGTCTTCCAATTTTAAGCCACGGGGATCTATTTTTCATACTGTGTCTCATGTATAACTCTTTCAGCCGTTTTAACTGAATTAACAGGACAGGTAGCCAAAAATTTTTAAAGGATGCCATTTTAGGCAAAGTGTGTGAGAAAGTTGTTAGCATTTCGCTGACCAAGTATCTTCTGTCCTTTGAAATCAGAGTCAGAGTAATTAACCCTAGAAACTATAAGCATATTCCTTACTACCAGCTGAACTTGCAGTATAATGCTTTACATTTTTTTTTAGCCTTTTCACATGCAGAATTCCATTTGATTCTTAATCAGCCCTGTACATCAAGCAGGGCAAAGTCTTTTCTCTGAATTTTCAGGTAAGAAAAATGAGAGGCTAAAAGGTCATATGATTTACCCAAGGTCAGCACGGCAGAGCTAGGACAAGTACTTATGGGGCCTGATTCTCACCCATTCCTCTTCTGGAAATATCACATTGATTTATTTCCTCTACAGTCAGGGGTCAGGTGTTGTAGAGGAGGAGTGGAGTCTATGTTCCCTGAATTTACCAGGCAATATTGCTTGTTTCTTTAGGGTTCATGCACAAACTCACTTGGTCCCAACAGCTGTACATTGGATTGGAGAAAACTCATGTTTTTTCCAGTACCATGCCTCTGAGAGTCTCCCCTTTGGCCATGTGTAGTCCACCCAGTATTGTATTAGGTAGTGTCTATGAAATCTTTCTTTGTTTAGTTAATTTGGACAGGTCTGCAGGGATCTTGCTTCTTATTACATGGCTCACTCACTGGGAAACAATGTCTCTCCAATTGTGCTGCACAGTTCATAGTCTCCTTAAGTAATAGTGACATTTGTTCGAAGAAAAGCATCCCTTTGATCACCCTTCTCTCTTTGTCAATACAACTGCGTATTCACAAGGGAAGCCAAACCTGGATTTATGCTCTGCTCCTAGTCTCCCTTTTCACTGTCTAAAAATCTTGAATAGAAAAGCTACAAGTGGTAATAAATACAGTCATAGCCCACATTTGTCTAGGTAATTCAATCTATTTGAACTAGTTACAGTAGAAATGGGCTGAAGGTCAATTTTATGTTAGTGAATCTGCAACAGGTCCCAGGTCAGGCATAATGGGGAGGGAGACAGTTTATCTGTAGGACTTGTTATTGTTATTATTCTGGTTTCTCTACTCTGCTTGAATAGGCTTCACTCACAAACAGTGCCTTTGGGTCTCTCCTAATCTATAATGACAAATAGGGCTTTTTCACAGGGATTCATCAAGTCTATTAGTTTAACTAATTCTCAATGAAGCATTAATGATATCCTAGGTGAAATATTAGAGTTTTGATTGGAGTTTTGGAACTTGATCCCTAGATATGATTTCTAGTGATAGAACTTTTGGTAATCTGTCGATATGCCACATATGTTGGGGCACAGTTGAACATTCATCCCTCACATAATATCATGGAGGTAGCTTCTTAATGTCCCTGTGATAAGAATCATATTAAAGCTCTATATTATTATAAGACAAAAGATTATCATGGCATGGGAAAGAAGCATGTATGTTCTAGCTGAGTAATGAATTGGAAAATTATATACAAACTATTATTTTCCCTGCTGATGCATTTTTTTTTTTAAGTTTTAGACCTACTTCCTCATCCCTTTTTCTGATAGGGAATTTTTGGTTCCAAAATTTTAGCAAAATTAACCTACCCTCTACTTGCTAATTCTTCCTGTATTTCTCTTTGATAAGAGTAATCAGTAAGTCAAAGCAAGTTTCCTTTGAAAGGAAATGCCTCTAACACATTATATGGCTACCAAAGCATATTGCATGTCTACACCCTATAGGATGCCTACATCAGGCTTGCTGTCCTCAGGTATCTACCTTGTAGTAATAGAGAAGCAGCCCAAGCTTTCCTTTCAAATGCAAAGGTTCACAAGTCTTCACCTTGTTTCCTGAGTCTTTTTTTTTTTTTTTTTTTTTTGGTGTTCAATTTACTAACATACAGAATAACCCCCAGTGCCCGTCACCCATTCACTCCCACCCCCCGCCCTCCTCCCCTTCCAACCCCCCTAGTTCGTTTCCCAGAGTTAGCAGTCTTTACATTCTGTCTCCCTTTCTGATATTTCCACACATTTCTTCCCCCTTCCCTTATATTCCCTTTCACTATTATTTATATTCCCCACATGAATGAGAACATATAATGTTTGTCCTTCTCCGACTGGCTTACTTCACTCAGCATAATACCCTCCAGTTCCATCCACGTTGAAGCAAATGGTGGGTATTTGTCATTTCTAATAGCTGAGTAATATTCCATTGTATACATAAACCACATCTTCTTTATCCACTCATCTTTCGTTGGACACCGAGGCTCCTTCCACAGTTTGGCTATCGTGGCCATTGCTGCTAGAAACATCGGGGTGCAGGTGTCCCGGCGTTTCACTGCATCTGTATCTTTGGGGTAAATCCCCAGCAGTGCAATTGCTGGGTCGTAGGGCAGGTATATTTTTAACTGTTTGAGGAACCTCCACACAGTTTTCCAGAGTGGCTGCACCAGTTCACATTCCCACCAACAGTGTATGAGGGTTCCCTTTTCTCCGCATTCTCTCCAACATTTGTTGTTTCCTGCCTTGTTAATTTTCCCCATTCTCACTGGTGTGAGGTGGTATCTCATTGTGGTTTTGATTTGTATTTCCCTGATGGCAAGTGATGCAGAGCATTTTCTCATGTGCATGTTGGCCATGTCTATGTCTTCCTCTGTGAGATTTCTGTTCATGTCTTTTGCCCATTTCATGATTGGATTGTTTGTTTCTTTGGTGTTGAGTTTAATAAGTTCTTTATAGATCTTGGAAACTAGCCCTTTATCTGATATGTCATTTGCAAATATCTTCTCCCATTCTGTAGGTTGTCTTTGAGTTTTGTTGACTGTATCCTTTGCTGTGCAAAAGCTTCTTATCTTGATTAAGTCCCAATAGTTCATTTTTGCTTTTGTTTCTTTTGCCTTTGTGGATGTATCTTGCAAGAAGTTACTATGGCCGAGTTCAAAAAGGGTGTTGCCTGTGTTCTTCTCTAGGATTTTGATGGAATCTTGTCTCACATTTAGATCTTTCATCCATTTTGAGTTTATCTTTGTGTATGGTGAAAGAGAGTGGTCTAGTTTCATTCTTCTGCATGTGGATGTCCAATTTTCCCAGCACCATTTATTGAAGAGACTGTCTTTCTTCCAATGGATAGTCTTTCCTCCTTTATCGAATATTAGTTGCCCATAAAGTTCAGGGTCCACTTCTGGATTCTCTATTCTGTTCCACTGATCTATGTGTCTGTTTTTGTGCCAGTACCACACTGTCTTGATGACCACAGCTTTGTAGTACAACCTGAAATCTGGCATTGTGATGCCCCCAGCTATGGTTTTCTTTTTTAAAATTCCCCTGGCTATTCGGGGTCTTTTCTGATTCCACACAAATCTTAAAATAATTTGTTCTAACTCTCTGAAGAAAGTCCATGGTATTTTGATAGGGATTGCATTAAACGTGTATATTGCCCTGGGTAACCGCCACTGGGGCTGTTCCTCCTGCGGCCTCACGGGGTAAACAACCCCCACTGAGCCCTGCACCAGGCAGGGGCACAGCAGCTCCCCCAACTGCTAACACCTGAAAATCACAACAGGCCCCTCCCCCAGAACACCAGCTAGACTGACAACTTCCAGGAGAAGCCAAGGGACTTAAAGTACACAGAATCAGAAGATACTCCCCCGTGGTTCTTTTTTTTGTTTTGTTTTGTTTTGTTTTGTTTTGTTTTGCTTTTTGATTTGTTTCCTTCCCCCACCCCTTTTTTTTCCTCCTTTCTTTTTCTTTCTCTTTTTCTTCTCTTCTTTTTTTTTTTGTTTTTTTTTCTTCCCTTTTTTTTCTCTTTCTCTTTTCTTTCCTTCTTTCTCTCCTCTCTTTTTCTCTTTTTCCCAATACAACTTGCTTTTGGCCACTCTGCACTGAGCAAAATGACTAGAAGGAAAACCTCACCTCAAAAGAAAGAATCAGAAACAGTCCTCTCTCCCACAGAGTTACAAAATCTGGATTACAATTCAATGTCAGAAAGCCAATTCAGAAGCACTATTATACAGCTACTGGTGGCTCTAGAAAAAAGTATAAAGGACTCAAGAGACTTCATGACTGCAGAATTTAGAGCTAATCAGGCAGAAATTAAAAATCAATTGAATGAGATGCAATCCAAACTAGAAGTCCTAATGACGAGGGTTAACGAGGTGGAAGAACGAGTGAGTGACCTAGAAGACAAGTTGATAGCAAAGAGGGAAACTGAGGAAAAAAGAGACAAACAATTAAAAGACCATGAGGATAGATTAAGGGAAATAAACGACAGCCTGAGAAAGAAAAACCTACGTTTAATTGGGGTTCCCGAGGGCGCCGAAAGGGACAGAGGGCCAGAATATGTATTTGAACAAATTCTAGCTGAAAACTTTCCTAATCTGGGAAGGGAAACAGGCATTCAGATCCAGGAAATAGAGAGATCCCCCCCTAAAATCAATAAAAACCGTTCAACACCTAGACATTTAATAGTGAAGCTTGCAAATTCCAAAGATAAAGAGAAGATCCTTAAAGCAGCAAGAGACAAGAAATCCCTGTTTCCTGAGTCTTGCCTTCAATCTTATTCCATTGTGTTTTCTCCAAGGTGATGAACCTAACAATTGATCGTTTAGTCAGTAACCATTTGAGATACTTCCAAGTCATAGTTTCTTCAGGCATGAAGCATATACACAGTGCATTATACCTTGCTTTCAAATCACTTATATCATTTAGTATTCACACAAAGTGAATACACATAAATAAAAGTATAATAAAATAGAAAAGTGAATTACATATTCCATTCTCCTAGATCATGGACAAGGGGAACTTGGCACAGAAGAACATCTATAATTTTACCAAAGGAGAAAGTAAATGAGAAAAGCAGGCAGAGAGAATAGGATAAGGGAATACATGGATTTGGGGAAATGCATTAAAAGTACCATGGCCCCTGAACCTGGAATCCATTAAAAATGCTTGGAGAGCTTTTTAAAATTTATATTTCTGGGTTCTATTAAAAAAAAAAGAACAGTGAATCAAAAGCTTAGGAAGAGGGGGTCCTAAAACCCCATTCAATAGAAATTGTACTGCTAGCCTGACCGCCTTTTGGGAACCAATGATCTAGTTCATTGAGTACATTGATTCTTTCAAAATTATTTATTGACCTCCTAATATGTATCAGACATGATTTCAGAGGCTTGGACAAAGTAGACACAGACCCTGTTATTGGGTAGCTTATCTCCTGGTGGTGTGAGACAGTGCAATACATGGGGTAACTAAATTCTTTTGTACTAAAACCGTATCAAGTCTTCATCCCCATATGAAGAAAGCTAAGGCACTAGAGTTTAAATAATTAATCTAAAGTTATGTAACTAGCAGGAGGGGGACCTGGAATTCTCAAACGTGATCTAACTCCAGAGCTCTCATGCATAACTGGCTACATAATTTGCAGAGCCTAGTGTAAAATGAAAATGCAGAGCCACTGTTCAAAAAGCAGAAAAAAACTGCTGTTAAAGGTACTAAAATATAAAGTGTTTCCCTTTCTTCCATGATCCCTCTCGCAATCTGTGATGTTTTCTTATTTGCTGTATAATGTTACTCTGAGAAAAACAAAATTAGATTGTAAATGATGACATGACTGTTACCATTCCTCTTTATATTGTATAATATCAGTTTTCAATGCAAATATAAGAGCATTTAACTTATACGCAGGATCACTGAAATTACAGATTTTATATTTCATTGCTTATACATTCTTACCAGAACAGCAGAAATGCTGCAGAAAACTAACTCAGCTATCTTTATTTCACTTCTTGATAATCAACACACAAACCCCACCAACACTCTTTACCTTCAACTTATGAATGAGTAAGGAAGGATTAAAAGGAAATGAAACTATGTACTGCTCTTTCTTTCTAATTCTCCGTCATTCTTCTCCACCTAAGTAGTTTGCTAGCAAGGGTAAGTGATTCAAATAAGAAAGAATATGTTGGGAGTCCTTTGTCACTCACATGTCTTAGAGTCCTTGCTTTCTTTCTGTGTTTGAAAAAAGTTCTGGTTCAAATGGAAAGTGTGGCCTGCCTTAGCTGTCAGCACTCACGTTTACTCAGTTGCAGGCATAAGCAAGACTCACTTTGAGTCTGGCTGTATTTGCAACACATCGTGGAACAACCAGGATTCTGTGCTTATGGTGCCTTATGAATGCTATTTGGGAAAGGGGTGGAGAGGAACAGTGGACATGTATAATATGCATATCTTTCTACTTACACACATGGTTTTTTGTCCCACAGGATTTCAACAAAGCACCAGTTTAGAGATGAAATTGTGTAAAATTTCTAGTTGGCTATAGCAGAACATTGAACCAAACATGAGCCTCCAAGCCCTTCTGCATATACATATATATATATATATATATATATATATATATATATATATATACATACACACAGGTCACATATCCATGACGTCAGCCCTACCTGTCCTTAACCACCATTCCATACTGCTTCCTGTATGAGATGACTTCAGCTGGACACAACATCCCTGTCATTATTGTCTAGGTTAATTCCTGTTTATAAATGTCCTTTTGTAGTAGAATGCCTGCGATTGAACATAGTGCTCTAGATGTGGTATTCTTGGGCTCAAAATATTACTATTTTCTTGTTTAGACACACTAAATACATGCTTAGTTTCTTAATTTGGATATCTGCAGTGTTTCATCTCATTCTCATCCAACATTCACCCTCTCTACTCACCCTAATACTACCAGTATTACTATGTGCAGGTACTCTTCAAAGTGCTTTATGTCATGGCTTCCTTGAGTCCTCACAACACTGCTCTGAACAATGTAACATTTATAGGGGGCAGAATAATGGCCTCCAGAAGATGTTCATGTTCCAATCTTCAGAGCTACAAAGTTGTTACATTATATGGCAAAGGGGAATTAATATTGCAAATGGAATTACACTTGCTAACCAATTGATCTTTAAAAAAGGGAGATTACTCTAGATTATCTGGGTGGACCCAATGTAATTACAAGAGTCCTTAAAAGTGGAAGAGGGGGACAGGGAGAAGGTTGTAATGATTCAATGTGGAAAAGATTCAATGCATTACAGTTAGCTTCGAAGATGGCAGGGAAGTCTCTAGAAGCTGGAAAGGTAAGCACACAGATTCTCCTCTATAGTCTTCGGTAAAGAATAAAGACTTGTCAACACCTAGATTTTAGCCCAGTGAAGCCTGCATAAGACTCTGACCCATTGAACAAATGCCTTGCATTGCTAGCTCTTATTACAGTTCTACTGGGCAGTGCTGATGTAGAGCATCGCTTTATAAATGGTAGCTTAATGAGTATTTTTAAATAAATGATTACTTTCAGCAAGAATTAGTATCTTCTGTGAAGCATTTACAATGCAATGATCTCAACATTTAACACACACCTTTACCTCCACTAACGAAGAGCGATTGGAGAACCTGAGCCAGATCATATTTTTGTAGTAACCTCAGAAAAGCAGCTTTCTGGACATTTTGCATTCCCCACATGTTTGTTTGTTGTTGCTGTTGTTTTTCAAATTATGCTCCCAGAAGATATTGCATTTATCACTTTAAAATATGAAAAAATATATGTCACAGCTACTGTCAAGGGGACATGTAAGTCTTGAAGATATTTATTTGTCAGTGTGCTATACCTTATGGCCTTCCTGATGCATTCCTGGAAAATTTTTTTTGAAGAAAGAAAATAGAGGATATAGATGAGCCTTTTTAGTACTTGCAAAGAAACTATCAAGTAAGAGCTGTTATTTGTTGTAGACCAAGAAATTAACTGAAGTTGATAATTATTTAAGAACCTTCTTATTATAACTGCCGACATAGTAGCCCGATTCCCAGGTTAGATGAAACGGGTATCTTTCTTAAGCCTGGCTTTCAGCTTGCTTGTTTGGGTTTTACAGCCTTGCAGTATTCTGTGCAATGCACACAATTTTGTTATATCCCTTGTTCCTTTATCACATGTTCTCTTGTCCCTGTTAGCACCGCTCTCACCTCTGCCAGGGCCTGGAAGCGATAGGCAGTTTTCACTACAAAGAAGCTACCAATGCAATATTCTCTGCATAATTTATACGTGCAGCAGGGGGAAATTACCAGCATAATTCCATTGTGCAGCTTCCACAGTTATACTCAACTGCTCTTCCCTAAAGGCACCAGCACTTTCATTTCCAAACATTGCCTTTTCTGCCTCGGTCTTTGATTCCCTGCTTATATATTGGGTTGTTTCCCCCTGCTCAGGAGGTCCGTCTGAAAGCCTTTTTGACCTGATCTCTGATCTTCAGTCTTTCAGTTTGTTATGACATCACAGGTTGGCAAGAAACGCAAAAGAAAACATGCTGCTCTTACCTTCAATCTTTGCTTTTTTAATGAAGAATCACAAAATGCACAAGCTCTAAATTGCGTTCTGAAGATAATTTTTAAATCCATCTTGTATAGCTTTGACTTTAGACATTGTTTTTAAAAATAAAATTATCTTGGCTAAATACCATCTCATGACTGAATTTGAATGAAATCTGATCTATATAACTGATCACATTGACCTTGCCTGCTTTTTTCCCTATGGGAACACTCTTGTCTTTTTCTGATGATAATCCCCAAACCAGGCCATCTCTCTTTCCTATACCTTCCTATAGTCCTTTGGGTTTTCTTATTCTATGTCCAATATAGCCATCAGTGTACTATGATTCATATACATGAAATAGTATTATTCCTTCCTGTGGTTCAACTGAACTTTCCTCTATCAAATTCCCCTTCCCATTAATTAATGGGTCTGTTAAATAAGTCTTTGCCAGATGCCATACATTTGCACTTAGTATCATTACTTAGCATAGGCTCATTTTGATACATAATACTACATTCTTTTATTTAATAAAAGCTTCTACCTCAAACAGAGGTCAGGCTCATTTCTTCCTCCCAACAATAGAGGCTAATGCACTGACCACCACTTCTTAGTAGGGGAAGGGAAGGGAGTGGTATGGCTCTGAGAAAATGTATCCTCCTTCCCTTTCCTGGCAGTAATCCTTCCGTGTTGGACACTAGAAGGGACAGAGGCGGCAGCAGAGATGCACTTCCTTGACTATAAGCACTTGCTGAAAGAGGGATGTTCCGAGCCTAACTCTGCCTCTGGCAAATTTAATCTTATATGGTGGTTTCTGGTGATGTGAAGGTCTATGGCAAGGACAACTTCATGGGAAGGTGACCTGTGCAATTGCCCACAGCCCACTCATAAGGGCCTTTCACTTAATTAAATCCTGCTGTTACCATCTAAAATTCTCAGTTTTTGAACAAAAGGCCCATATTTTCATTTTCATTGGGCCCTATGAACCATATAACTGGTCTTTTCTCTTCCTAGGTGTTAGTTTTGCTTTTCTCTGAATACTATTCAACTCCACTGGGCACCATAATTTTTTAGGGAAACCCCTGAAAGGGGAAACCTCTTCCTTTGCCACAATACTAGATTACTCTGAGTTGGGCATGCTATTTCTTGACCTGGGTACCCATGAGGCTACTATCCCCAAGAATTCTTCTTCACGTTAGCTGTTGAAACTAAACAGTATAATTTCTGTAACTTCTAAGGACTGCTAAAAACTTGGGTAGATGGGGTTTGTCTCCATTCTCTTTCCAGATGTAATGTAACATAATTTATTCATTTTAATAAGAAATAGGAAATTTAATCAACACAAATAAGTGTTTAGGGATTGAAATATTTTTATTATGGCAATTTTAGCAAATTATTTTGATTCCTTGCTAGTTATATGTTAAAAATCATACCAATGCTCTATCATCCATAAATATTTAATAATCTATGAGATGACAAATTGCTTAGTTCTTCTTTTATTTAGCTGAAAATGAAGAATCAAAACAATCTAATTTGGAAATGTATGTGTTAGCTGTTCATTCTATTCATTCACTTTTCTAACTGCTTCAAATATATTTCAGTGTGTCCCTTTGTTTGCTATCCCAGAGGAATTGGTACTAAAACCAATGCACCATAGTAAGACACAGGGTAGATTAAAGATTAGCTTTAAAAAAAAGATTTTATTTATTTATTTGAGAGAGAGATCACAAGTGGGGGAGAGGGAGAAGCAGGCTCCCCTCTGAGCAGGGAGGGGATGCAGGACTCTGTCCCAGGACCCTGGAATCATGACCTGAGCTGAAGGCAGATGCTTACCTGACTGAACCACCCAGGTACCCCTAAAGATATGGTTTTCTATTATAAACTTGGGAAAGGTAATTTGGTATTCTGCTGAATGAAATCACACTGTGCCATATAAAACAAAAACTCAGATGCATAGATGGTAAGATACTTCAGAAGATTCCACAACTGGTTGATTCTTCCAATATGAAATTAATATTCAGTGAGCATCTTATACACCAAGACAGAGGGATTCCAAGATAAACAAGATATATTTCCTGCATTCCTAGGACTTATAGTTTAATGGCTGATGTTGATCTTTTAACCCAGACTTTCTATTTTGCCGTTGAAGTTCAAAGGAAGCATGTGGTCTCTGTCTGTCTAAAACAATTGGTGACGCAAAATGGAGAGACAAAACGGTTAGAGAAGACGAAGTAATAAACTCATAGCACCTTAGAAAAATAGTAACACATAAAGTCGTAGTCCATTCAGAAACCTATGTGAGCATTTTAACTCCTCACTCTCAATTTACAAATGATGGCATCCACCTCAGACCTGTGAAAGGTAAATGATTTTCCCAAGATCCTTCAGGAAAATGGACTCCATTGTTTCCCCCTCCCCAGAATTCAGCTCTCAATTTAGTAATGACACCCTAACTTTGCTTTGAGGAATTAATCCTCGCACTGACTATAATCTTGTGATCACTTGCCAATCAAGGAAACTGCTCTCTTCAGCTAAGCACAGGTATGCATCCCTAGCTATGACAAAAAGAACCCTCCCATAATTGGTTATGATTGGAAATAACTCCTCCCTTTAGTTTTTGTAAGGAAATTTTATGGTTCTTGATACTTAGATGTGACAGACTAAGAATGACCATAAATTATTTACAGCCCCACCAAATAAGAAGTAGCTATTTCTCCATTCTTCGAATCTGGGCTGTCTTATGATTTGTTTTGACCAGCAGAATGTAGCTGAAATGATGATGTACAACTTACAAATCTAGTCAACACAGAACTCCGCAGCTTCCACTATCACCGTTTTGGAATGCTATTGCCATGTGAAGAAACTCAGGGTATTCTCCTCGAGGGTAAGAAACTACACAGAGAGAGAAGCTCAGCTGATAGCCACCACCAACTCCAGATATGATTGAGGTCATCTTTTACTCAATCTACTCACAAGGTAACTGAAGTCACATAGGAGACCTCAGACAAATTAAGAAAAAGTGAATGATTCTAATGCACAGCTGACACATCCATTTCCAAGTTGGACTATTTCCAATTCTCACTTTAAATGGAAGAAGAACCTAATCAAGTTATCATCTGATAGATTATAAAACATTGGTGGCTGATAAACCATTAGTATGATTTTTGGCATATAACTAGAAAGGAACTTAAATAATTTGAGTGCAGCCCAAATTACAGACCCATAGAATCATGGACAAATAAAATGGTGGTTGTTTTAAGCCACTATGTTTTGGTACTGTTTTTGTAATGTCCAGAATGTTCTTCAACTATTCTTTTCCCTCTATACTGTGTTATACTTCTTCAATAAATTTCTTTTTTGGCAAGAAAGCCAGAATCAAATTTTCTTCTTACAATAAAATAACCCTTGAGGTACACTCGGATTAAAAGGAATAACCTCCTAGTTTTCCCAGCTGACAACCCAGGATTCTTTTCACATATTTTCTGTTGATTTCCAAAAAATTCACAAGTTTTGCAGAAATCAAATGCATATAACTGAAAGTGCTTTGGGGACAAAGTGAGAAGTCTGTCAGAATCGAAAGAGGAACAAATTAACATAACTCAGAGATGCACTGTTAGTCCTGTGTCAACGTGATTGCTCTAGGACTCTAATTTCCCTTGGAACTGGCACTCCATGATTTTTTGAGGAATCCCATATGGAACAAATGTAGATGAAAATTTGATGTCTAAGAAAAGTTAATATACTAGAAATACTATGCTCCTAACATATCTACAAAACAACTCTTACATAATTTCTGTGCATCTTTTCTTTGCAACTTCAGAAAAATTTAGGTTATACTATGGATGATTTTGTTACCTAGAAGTGAGAAGCTATACAATCCTAAAGGAAAAGTAGAGTTTAATCAATAGTGACTGTCTCTATAGGACAAGTTCCATGTCAGTACAGAACATACTTCTTTAATGGATCATTTTATCTCATGTGCCCTGTACAAGAGTAAGCATGCAAAATATGTGTTGTTTATTCAACACATATGAACTGATGAATTAATCATGTACCTCATTTCAAATAACAGAAAAACTACTTCATGTAGTTGGAGAAATTCAAATTTTTTTTTTTTGAAATTCAAATTTTTAAATTAAATAAATGAAAGAAGAAATGAACGAGAATGAGGAAACAAATTATATGTTGTTGGGGCAAGGAAGAGTGGGGCCAGTGTAACATGTAGTATAGAAAATTGTTCCCTCCTCTAGAAGACCTGGGAAGCTTATGTGACCCATGGTGGGAAGGATATTTGACTTCCTTTGGCAAGCATAGTTTTCTAACAGATTGGCCCTTGTATTTGTGCAAAATAGTCTTTATAGATATAATTAAGCAAACTACAGAAAGAAATCCTTGGGAAAAAATCTCCAAAGACAAAAAAATCCAAATTTCTGTTCATGCAAAGTAAACAGCTGTACTCACTCTTCTTCACCAAAAAGCCACCAAGAAATTTGTATTACAGTTTTTCGTTTCTTACTGTAGCTCTTAGTGGGCTATATAATAAGGAAAGCACCTAATGTGTTTGCATATGATATGCAAGTGAAGGGAGGTGTTAGATTAGATTATTTAAATGATCAAACCCCCGGTACTTGAGTTAAAATTGCTTCTCTAAAGGGGATATGGGACCTTGGAGCAACCAAGAGAATTTTGTAAGCCATGCTCCTCAGATAACAAGCAATGTCTTTCTACAGTTTTGCAAATTTCCAGCTCCTCCCTCTTTAAAGTGTTTTGCTAAATGCAGAACATGGTGAAAGTCCATAATGCAAATATCGATTGTACATATTTATAGCTCTCATTCTTCATATGTGTTTAGTCCCTCAGTTTTCATGAATTACATTACATTCTTTTCCCTAGTGAAATGCTGCAAAGCATAGGTGTCTTTTTGACTGAAAGCATAGGCTTTTATTTAAGGTGTTCATGGGCTAAACTTTCACTGTATGCTATTTTTCTAAGACTTTACCCTGAGACATTTTTCCCAAGATATTATATGTTTTCCTAAGGCATTATCTTTTCTCCACACATGCACTTCACTTCTAGCCCTTATGGTGAAATGTATATATTCAAGCCCTGAGAAACTGTCTACAAAATACAATTAAACACACAACGGATGTGCCCCAAACAGAACCTCTCTAGATCTGACACCATTGATAGCTGTACTTTCATTTTAGTTTTTCAATCAATTACTACTTCTGTGCTATAGCTTATCACAGGTAGTCTCTCTTCCTCTAGGAGCTAATTCAAAATGTCGTGGAGTCAATGTAATAAAGAATATTTTAAGTTTTTTACTTAAATCTAGGAGACAGCTTTGGGTACAGTAAAATCTGTCAAAATACTGTTTAAAATTATCCCCTCTATATCCTCAAATCTGTTGTAAAATTGGAAGTCAATATTTCATAATCTTCTCAAAGAGCCTCCAAATTTCAAATTCATCATGAGTGAGATCATTGAATTTCCACCAAAGAAAAAGAATAAAAAATGAAGTGTGGACAGCTGAAATATTTAGAAAATCTAAATATAATATTTTTTACATATAGAGCTAGACATTTACTTGTTTTTTAGTTCTTAAACATTTCAAATATTCAGAAAAGTTATAGAGGATAAAAATTAAGCATATTTGAACAGGACCATGAGTTTCATCAAATCTTAATATTTCTCAAAATTGCTTCAGCTTTTTAAGTTATAAATATAACTCAAGTAATAAATATAACCCTCTCTGATCTCATGCTCCTTTCTCCTTCTCCATGAAAACCATTCTCCTAAAATTTTATGAACAATTCCCTTGCTGTTGTTATACTCCTATTATTCAAAGCATCATGCAAAAAAATATTTCCTAAGGGCTTACAGAATGATGTTTTAAGGCCTAAGCAGTGTAAAAAACATATAATTACCAATAAAAATACAATAACTTAATAATTTGTTAGTATATTACACATATAATTTTGTACCTTCCTGTTTTCATTAGTATGTGTTTTTGAGATAAATGCATGTCAATACACACTCCTTTAGTTCATTTCTCTTGATTGCTGGTATAATTTGCAACTATGTGAATATATGCCTATATATTCTCCTGTTGATAAACAATTAAGTCATCTCCAAAGTTTTGCTATAAATAATGGTATAATGAAGATTGTTTTATTATTTTAAATTTCTCCTTGCACACGTGCTTAAGATGTTATATACCTTGAATCAGAATCTGTGGGATGAAGAATATTTATGCCTTGGTATCTACTATACTTTGCCAATGCATCTCCTTAATAAATATAAGAATTTATTCTACACAGGTAGCATATAAGCATTCCTCAGCAAAATTTGCTGGACTTCAAACTTTTTGACTGATGATTATAAAATGGTATCTAATTACTGCTTTAACTAGTTTTTTTCCTCATTACTAGCAAGGATGAACATAAGTTACACATAAAATATAGTTTCTTGTTCAGTTTTTTTTTTTTTTTTTTGTCTGAAATTCCTTTGTGACTACTTTGCCATTTTCTTTAGTTGTGTTGATTTTGGGGTTTTTTTCTTGATTTTTGGAATTTCCAAAAATCTAAATATAACTCCCTTATGTGTAGCATACATGGAAAATATCTTCTCCCTATTTGGTGTTTACCTATTAATTCTGTTTATGGTGTCTTTGTTAAGTAGAAAATTTAATATTAATTTAGTCAAATCTATCAACTTTTTGCATTTTGAAGATTGTTAAATATATATATTCATACCTGGGGCTTTTAAAAAATATTTTATTTACTTATTCATGAGAGACAGAAAGTGAGAAGCAGATGGAGAAGCAGACTCCCTGAGAGGAGCTTGATGTGGGACTCAATCCCAGGACTCTGGGATCATGACCTGAGCTGAAGGCAGAAACTCAACCACTGAGCTACCCAGGTGCCCCCATACCTAGGGCTTATTAAAACACTATCCTAAATTGTTTACTAAAGATTTTGACATTTGGATTCTTATCTTTAGGTTTTTAATACATCTGGAACTTGATTTTGTGAACAATGCTAACTCAGCATGACTTATTAAGCATTCCATTTTTTCTCACCAACATTTAAGTGTCCCTCCTACATTTCAAGTTTCCAGATATGTAGGTTATGTCACTTACCATTTTCTGATCTCTCCAGTCTGTTTAATCTATATTTGTGTCTGCATCAATAGCATATTGCCCTAATTAGATTCACTTCTTGATACATCTTAAAGTCTGGTAGGGTGAATCTCCTGGCCTTATTCTCCAATGCTTTTTTTTTTAGCAGCAGTCCTTTTCTTCCCTCATAGGAAATTTAGAATTGGCTTGTAGAAGTTACAAAATAACTAGTTGCAATATTGATTGGAGACTTTTTGAATTTACAAATTCACTTTGGAGATTTGATATACTTACAACATTGAGACTCTATTCATAATCATTATTTCATTTTTTGCTTAGCTCTTCCTTAATGTCTTGGAAAGGAGCTTTGTAATTTTCTTCATAAGGAGTTTGCATATTTATTACTAGATTTATTCTAGTAAATATTCTAATAAAAATATCCTATTTGGGGGGTGTTGTTTGCTTTGTTGTTGATATTGTTTAATTTTTTGCTATCATTGCTTTTGTTGCACTGACATATATGTACTAATACCTTATTATTTTATTCATAAACAATCATGTCATCTGCATATAGACATTTTTACCTTTTTTCTTCTAATTCTTACAGCTCTATTCCTTTTTCATACCTAATTTCCTGCCCAAGACTTCCAGAACATGAAGAATGGAAGTAGTATCAGAAAACATCCTTGTAAAAAAAAAAAAAAAAGAAAAGAAAAGAAGAAAACATCCTTGTCTTTTTCTTGAATTTAATGAGAAAGCTTTTTCTTTAAAAAAAAAAAAAAAAGATGTATTTATTTATTCATTCATTCATGAGAGAGACAGAGAGAGGCAGAGACACAGGCAGATGGAAAAACAGGCTCCTTGCTGGGAGCCTGATGTGGGATTCGATCCTGAAACTCCAGGATCACACCCTTAACCGAAGGCAGACGCTCAACAACGAGCCACCCAGGCATCCCAATGAGAAGACTTGTGATGTTCCCCTATGAATTTTCTGTGTGCCCAATATTCTTTAAAATAGATACTCTTTATCAGATTAAAAAAGAGGCCTTTCATAGTTTTCTTATTCTATTTTTGAAACTTCCATCATATCTATGAATATATCTATTTGCTACACCTCCAGCCTGTTATTAAATGTTGCATCAAGTGAGCCGTGAATCGGCTCAATCCTGCCCTGATCTATGAAAACCCCAATCCAAGGAATTATAATTCATGTTAGGTATATAATAAGAAGAGATGTAATTCTAGTTATACATTGCCTACCACAATGCTGACAATATGTCTAACTGACTTAAGAAAGTGCCTGATAATCTGAAGATTAAAGTAAATAGGATCCTTATCATTATTAATACAGTTTATTGTCTTCAGTATTATCAATACAGTTTTGTGATATATTTGCTTCCACTAATGTCTCTTTGCTTATGTAGGAGCTTCTGTGAAAAATGAGCAATTACTTTTCTTCCAGCTTAGAATTTGTGTCCTAATAAGAAAGCATTGAAACGATGACTTAAAACTTAATTCACTAGGGAAAAAAACTATGCATGTCTGTTACTAAAAGGACTTAGAATTAGCAAGTTAGCATCATCCAATACGTATACTACCTATAATTTATTAAATAAGTAACTCAAAGATGCAATATTGGCTCTACAAAAAAACTTGTGAAAGCTGTCATTTTGGAGTGTCTTCTTATAAACAATAGAACAGTACAGGAGTCTATCTTGGTCAAGCTAAGATGTTAATTTATATCTTATTAATAAAGGGGTAATTATATTTCTTCAGTGAATAAAGGGATTCAATATTTCAGGTTAATGTCATTCTGCAATATTTCCTTTAGGAGACTCTCTGCACACTGCAAAAGAAGCTCATTTAAGTAAACTGAGTATGTGAATGCCCTACAGAGCCATCATAAAAAGAAGAGGTAATTTCCCTTTGCCCTTTTCCACTATTCTTTTTATTATAGCTTTATGGAATGTTATAATATTCCTAAAGACAGAGAAAGATACTCTGAATAGCTTGAATTACTGAGCACATAAAGATTTAAAGGTTAGCCTTGAGGGACATTATTACACTTCAGGTCAATAATACCTACTAACCTTTCCCTTATCTATGGAGAATAAATAAAAGTTCTTTAATACTGAATTTTGCTCAAACTAAAAGTTTCTAGAGAGGCTGCTTTGAGGTTAGGAGCTTGGGAAAGAGTTCCTAGGGGAATTTTATATAAGGAGACCAAGAACATATGGAAAGCTAGCAGTTTCTCCTACCATGTCTCTGGCTTTAATACAGAAAAAAGGTGCTGATGGGGGTCTTTACTCCCAATGAAACTTTTCAGAATAAATCAGCTGCCAGACTGGTTCCTGTTGCCTTTTAAAGTGGTCCATTTTGGAACAGGCTATTGATAAAATTGCTCATTTTATGAGCTTTTTTTGAAAAATAGGTTTAATAAAAAGGAATGTTATTATGGTGCTGATGAGTGACTCTCCTGTATTCCAAGAAGCAAGCAAACAAGCCATGTCCTAACTACACCACGACTTACCATATTAATTATAAGTCATGCCAGGCCCAACAAGGGCTAGAAAAGATACATCAGATGGAGGATCTTGTTGCTGTCCAAAGGTGGCAGCCGTGAGCAGGGGAAGAGTTAGAGACTCTGGCCCCACACCCTTTGGCCACCAGCTCCAAACCATTCTAGTCCTCAATTTCCTCCATTGTTCAATAGAAAGCAGTTTGGAGACGCTCCTAGTTCTAAACCATGATTATGTGTCTGCACAAATGCAGTACTTTTTCAGGTTTTAGAATTCTTACATGTACTCCTGCTGTTAATATAGTAGTTCCATATGTGAAGGGAATTGAATGTTACATGGGGGCTCATGGGACAAATCTGGCCTATGGTCTATTTTTGTCCTGCCTGTGAACCGAGAATAGTTTTTACATTTTTAAAGATTTGCAAATATATATATGTTTTATGTATTTCATATGTGTGTGTATGTATATGTGTGTGTGTGTGTGTGTGTGTGTATGCACACCCAGGTGCCCCAAGGCAAATATTATTATATACATTTGGTAAATGATGAAATTGCAATTCAGAAAAATTAAGGATTTGCTCCAGGTATCACATCTAACAAATGACATAAAGATATATATCTGTATCTATATCTATCTATCTATCTATGCCTGCCTTTGGCCCTAGTGTGCGATCCTGGGGTCCTGGGGTCAAGTCCCGTATCAGGTTCCTGGCATGGAGCCTGCTTCTCCCTCTGCCTGTGTCTCTGCCTCTCCCTCTCTCTCTCTCTCTGTGTCTATCTGAATAAATAAATAAATCTTAAAAAAAAAATCAAGTTAAGGAATCTCCTACTTAAAAAAAACATATACATACATATATGTATATATATATGTGTATATATATGTATATATATGTGTATATATATATATGATAAAATATTTATTATCTGGCCATTTATAAGAAAAGTTTGATGACTCCTGCTAGGTAACAATAGCTTAGTTACTCTAATTTATCCATTTATCACTTATTGTTATTTGGACAAATTGTGATATTTAGCTTTTTTAAAAAAATAAATGGATATATCTTTCTACTCTGTGGCTTATCTGTTCTATTCCCCTTTCATGTTCCTCGGTGAGCATATAATAGACTATATATGTTTATTTTCTTTACATTTTTTGCTTTTTAGTCTCCATTAAGAAATGTTTTTGGACTGAGGTAATAGAATTATTTTCCTATATGGTTCTAAATCTTGAAACCACCTGGAAATGATACTCAGTTTAGGAATGAAGCAGGGTTTGGGATTCAATTTGTTTTTTTTCTCTCTATGGAAACCAATTATCCTACACCTTTTATTGATCTTCAATGCCATCACTCTCATAAATCAATTTCTTATGTTCACATAGATTAGTTTCTGTACTTTTTGTTCAATTAGTCTGTGTATCCTATGCCAATACCGAAGTCTTTTAAGCAGTATCGCTCTGTGGGAATATAAACTGGTCATGTTGGAACATAATTTGGTATTATCTAGTAAAGTTGAAAATGTGCCTATCATAAAACAAAGCAATTCCATTCAAGAAATGTATCCTAGAAAAACTCATGTGTGTGTATGTGTGTGTGCACTGGCACATGTATATATAAATAAATATACAGATATAAATGAGACATAAACAAAAATGTTTCTATAAGCATTATTTGTTAAGGCAAGAAATTATAAACAACTTAAAGCCTTATAACAGAAAAACAAATAATTTTTAAATAGCTGCATGTGTCTTATAAAAAGTATGCTGAGCAAACTTAAGAAGAATGCGTATAATATGCTTCTATTTATGTGTAGCATTAAAAACATGCAAAGCTAAATGATGCATTTTATAAAATACATTGTTACGAGTCTCAAAACAGAAATGAAGCCAAGAAAATAAAATAAAAATGAACCCCACCAAACCATTCAGGATTATGGTTATCTTTAGAGATGAGACAGTGCTCCAGGTTCAGAGAGAAAACACGGGGAATTCCAAAGGATTAGTAACATTCTACTGATTAGAAAAATTACATATATTTAAAATGGACGCTAAATAAATAAATAAACAGACAATAAATTATTTAGAGGTGGACAGATATGAAAAGCCACTGACTCCAAACCCAATGCATTGACTTTTACATTAGGTTGATTTTACTAGTTTATTAAAGTTTCATAAAGATTATTAAACTACAAAATATTTCTTTTTCAGAAAACCACCATAGCATTTTACTAATTGTCATCTCTTGTGTATGTATCATATGCCATGCACAATGGAGAAGGCTTCATAAATATCAATGCTAATCTTAATATCAGATATGCAAGGCAAGTATTATTATTTTTAAAGATTTATTTATTTTAGAGGGAGAGAGAAAAAGAGAGTGCACACGCTTGAGTGGGGGAAGGCGAGCAGAGGGAGAAGGAGAGAGAAAATCTCAGGCAGATTCCCCACGGAGCATAAAGCCCAACACAGGATTCGATTTCATAATCCTGAAATTATGACCTGAGCCAAAACCAAGTGCTGGATATTCAACTGACTGAGCCACCCAGGTGCCCCAAGGCAAATATTATTATATACATTTGTAAATGATGAAATTGCAATTCAGAAAAATTAAAGATTTGCTCTAGGTATCACAGCTAACAAATGGCATAATTGTCTTTCTAAACCTAAATTTATCTGGTTCTCAATAATGTGTGCTACACATTTTAAATGACTAATTCTGATGCATTATATGAAGTGAAGTGCAAGATTCACATAATATTATAATACTTAATTTGAAATATCAACAAAACTTTTTCCATGGGTCAGGGGAACTTCAGAAAAAAAAAAAAAAAAAAGGATTGATATTAGAGTCCAGTCCTGGGCAATGTTTATTTTGATTGGATCTCAGCTTCTTCCTTGCAAAGGAATTCTTAATTATCTCTACTAGCTCAAGTGAAATAAATGCAATGTGAGATAATATGTTTGGTTGTAGACTGTAACCTTGATTTGTAGTCATGTTGGCCTCTATGTGAATTCTTTCTAAATACCAACTTAATTCTTAAATGGAGCTGAAAAAGTTCATCATTTCTGTATTCCCAGTCTCCTTTGGCCATTCATGGTTATCTAAACCATGGTATAAACTAGTACGGAAATATAAAATCTATGAGGCTCTACCTTGCTTCTTCTCAAGTCTTGGTGGTTAAACTCTTGAGCTCTAAATCACATTCTCAGAGAACATAATTTATGAGCAAAAGAAGGAAAAAGAGGGGTGCCTGGGTGGCTCAATTAGTTAAGTATCCGACTCTTGGTGTCAGCTCAAGTCATGATCTAAGAGTGGTGAGATAAGCCCCATGACAGGCTCTGTGCTCAGTGGGGAGTCTGCTTAAGATTCTCTGTCTCTGCTCCTCCCCTGCCTCATACTCTGTCTCCTTCAAATAAATCTTTTTTAAAAGGACAAAAAATGAGAGAATATACCTATTTTCTTTTGATGCTCTGATGTGTCTGCTAATCTTCCATATCTTCCCCACCAGATATCTAACATATCCCTCCCAACTCTGTGAGCCAACTAGAATCACCTTATTTTATACTTGTGGGAAAAAACTCAGGGATAACTATTACCTGGTTGTACTTCAGATGGCAAGTGGTATAGCAAAGGATCAACAGACCTTGCATTTTGTATCTTATATTGTGCTATAACCATTTCTTTTTTAAGTTCCCAACAGGGAGCTTGAGCTCATGACCTTGAGATCAAAACCTGAGCTGAGATCAAGAGTCGGACGCTTATTTGACTGAACCACCCAGGTGCCTGGTACCATAACTATTTTTAAACTATATAAACCTGTAGTGTCAATCCAATAGCCACTAGCTCCTAGTGGCTCTCAAGTGTGGGAAACATGACTAGATTTAACTGAGTTGTGCTCTAAGTACCAAATGTACCTTGGAGTTCAGAGACTTCATAAGGAAAAAGAATTTTAAATATCTCATGAATAATATTTTATATTGTTTACATGTTAAAATGATAGTTTTAAGATATGGTGGATTATGTAAAAATATTATGAAACTTGATTTCACTGATTTCCCTTTACTTTTTAAAATATGGTTACTAGAAAAAATTTAAGTTGCTTCTATAGTTTGTATTTTATTTCTTTTGGACAGTTGATGTAGACATCTGCATAGGGGGCTGGGAAAATTTAGTTTGGGGAAACACTTACGGTCCTTACTGGCTGAAATACCTTGAGCAAAATCTTAGTTTAATTGGGCAGTTTGTTATCATCTGCCAAACTTGGATAATAATATATGCCCTGCAGGGCTGATTTTAGGACCAGAGGCAAAATGGGTGAGGCATTCTCCAAGTATCTGAAACACAATGGGCACTTGGGAAAGGGTAACAGGATTATATTAGTGAATTTTATGGAGTCTCAAAATTTCTAATATTTTAACAGTCTGTACAAAATTTTAAATGTTGCATTTGAAGCCTATTGGACTTCAAAAGTTACACTTTTTCCACTTCTCATATTATTTCCATTGAAAAAATGACTGATAATATTTCCAGCACCATGAGACTCAAGAGGAAGGGGAAGGCTGGGGATATTAACATTTCAAATAAGCCAGTAATTATGCAATGTGAGTCCTCAAAACTGAAAGATGACAATAAAGAGAAACTTGGACTTTGCGTTGGGGTTGTGTGAATTGTTGACAATGAACCTGTCATCACTGTTTACCACAGATAACCACTATTTAACATTTTCCCACATCTGTTTTATTTACTTAATTACATGCAAAATCATCCAAATGGTAGTTCTTACCTGTTATTAATGAAATGAATACCTATATATTACATAAAAAAGTCCACATAGGCAGAAGTACACAAAAATCTTGCTTGTAAGAGCCAGTTGGAGCTATCACTACTCCTATGGTGGTTATTGAAGTTCAAGATTCACTGTATATTTTTAAATTTCTTTTGTTTCTTTCTTTTTTCCTTTTTCTTTTCTTTTTTTTTTTTTTTTAGAGAGAGTGTGTGCACATGTGAGCAGGAGGGGCAGGGGGCAGGAAAGAGAATCTTAAGTAGGTTCCATGGTTAGTACAGAGCCAGGAGCTGGGCTCCATCTCCACGACCCCAAGACAATGACCTGAGCTGAAATCAAGAGTCAGATGCTTAATGACTGAGCCACCCAGGCACCCCTAAATTCCTTTCTTATGAGGATGACTATATGTACATTTTGGCATACCCCATTACAGTAAATAAATTATAAAATTCATACCATGGGTTCTGATATTAATCCACAATTTCTTCTCCTCAAGAAGTCCATGATAAGGTTAAATCAGTATAGCTGAGAAAATACTTCTGATCTATCCTAGGCTTTCTTTTACAGTCTCATGTTATTCTCTTTCTGCGGCAATTTCTTACTTAGGATTGTTTCTATTAACTGCAGGCAATCTGTACATTCAAAAGACTACTATGAAGGACAAGCCCTCATGAGTTGTGGCTGCTACAAAAGCCTTTGCTTCCCACCAATAAACTCCACTGACTGCTCTTTACCTGGTTTTCTTATTATCCAAGGCACTGTGTGGTTCTCCAAGGTGCTTTCTCTAATTGAAGCACTCTTTATCTGCCTTCCTTCAGATGAGAGGCAAGTATGTGGTGCTGCTGTGATGATCAGAGAGATATTTTAAGCAACTTTTGGCATGGAAGGTTATTTCTGGATTCAAATCTGAGCTGAAAGGGATCTTCTATTGCAGAAACGAGGCCTCTGTGACACTTTCCCATGCTATATCATAAGGTATCTCCTCTGAAACTGCTGGCGGACATTAACATCTAATTACTCTCTGTCCAACACTGTGAACATTACCTTTGCAAACAGCTATTTTCCTAGAGATAATAATGATGCTTTGCATCCAAAGTTTTCTCTGCTTCCTTTATTATATCTGGGCTTATTTTGAAAGGGTTGTCCTCTCCACTTTGAACAATGCCCTATGTGCAAAAATACAAAATAAAGGAATGAATATTGAAGGAACCAGCACCAGATCTGACATTTGGCCCGTTAGGCCACAGTTCTGATTTTACTAAAAATGGTTGGATAAAATACACATATACTGCCTGAAGGAAAGTTCAACCTCTAAGAAATTCTCCTGACAGCACACACCTCAGCTGTTTTGGCCACATGTTCTCTCCACCCTCAATAGAAAGCAGAGATGTTTCTCTGTGATTTGGCATGAGTTCCCAAGACTAACACCACAGTGTGCCTGACTCCTGCTTGTGGATACAAGGTTCCATTGCAGAGTGCCAAGGACTTAACAATAGTTAATCTCTTAAAAGAAGCAGGTGGCCCTGGCCACTACTACTTCTATTATTGTCTAAGTTCCCCTCGAGTCTCTGCCAATTGCTCACCTGTCAGATTTGGCAGAAGCCCAGAATTTGACTCACTTTGTTTTTATTCCTTTATAATTCATTTTAATGTCCATCTTTTTACATGTGCTTTTTAATTGCCAGTGTCCAAAAAATGCTTGGATGCAGCTTCAAATTTGAAAAACATATGTTTCATGGCTTTTTTTTTTTTTTTTTAACTAAAACAATCCCAACTCAGTTCCTGTATCTTCTTTCATGTATAACTGGAAAGCTAGCCCAAGAGGCAGGCCAGCACCAATCCTGAATCTACATATATTTACCTTCTGATGAATTTTTATCTACCTGTAAAGCCAAAAAAAAAAAAAACAAAAACATAATGACCATGCCATATAAAATCTCTGGTTTGTGTTTTTCATTTGAGTTGAAATTATGATGAAAATATGTATTCATTTTCACATTTTAAGGAATTGTCTATTCCTGTGATTATTTTTTAAAAATGCATATTCCAAAAATAGATAATATGAATTTGCTTCATCTAACCTTCCTTGACTATCCTAAAGAGTGGGAAAATTGGCATGTCTTTCTGCTTTAGCTCTTGGTCCTGAACCCTACCTAAATACCTACAATCACAATCTCTACCATTTTCTGCAAGCCAAATACACTGTAGAAGACACACCTAGTTTACATTTAACTTCAAAAACATCAGGAAATTGGGACGCCTGGGTGGTTAAGTGTCTGCCTTTGGCCCAGGGCATGATCTTGGAGTCCTGGGATTGAGTCCCACATTGGGCTCCTGCATGGAGCCTGCTTCTCCCTCTGCCTATGTCTCTACCCCTCTTTCTCTGTGTCTCTTGTGAGTAAATAAATAAAATATTTTTTTAAAGAATCAGGAAATTACCCAAGACCCTGCAGAAATTGATTCATTTTTTCACGGGTAAGTAGAATTGAATAGGATCATTTCAGATGCGTGCATTTATTCCACTGATATCTAAAAAAGCCATGAAATAGCAGAACCAAGTAAAAGGAGAGATATTTGGCTAAGAGTGTGAATTATACTGCTGCTCATCCTGGATCTGATAGTAAACCAGGTCCATTGGCTCTCTAAACAATAACAGTTGACAAGAGGCCAAATAGGAGTTCCAGACAAGACTTTTATTAGGGCTTATGTTGGAGCAGAAGGGAGACAACACAAAGGAAAGAGTCCTTCAGGCTGGCTCTCTGGCACAGAAAGATGGCAAGGAGAATATTGAAGAGGCCTAGGTTTGGAAAGTAGGATGTTTAAGCATGTAGGGGCAGAAATTTATTGGCAACTGCACACTTAACGGTCAAATTTCTTCATGTGTCGCATGTCTAATTACCATGTTAAATCTCCACCCTTTGTGTGATTTTTAGTATTATAGGAAAGGAGAAAGTCAGTGAAAGGTCAGTGCTGGGTCCATCTTGGTTCAGACTTCACCAGTCTTTGAGTCCCTCCTTTCCGGAAGCTTCCTGCCTCTGTATTGCTGCCAGATAATCCTACTCAAGGGCCATAGAGTTTCAACTTTCATAAAACACCAATTTTGCAGTTCAGGTCCATGGTTCATGTCCCTACTCTATTTCAGGTCCATGTTTGAAAGCAGTGTCTTGAGGAAGTAATATTAAATGATCATGTGTATACATCCTTACTCTTGTGGTTTGTGTATTTATTGTCAACCTGTTTCTCTCTTTGGTAATGATATTTTTAAAGATGTTACAATGAAAAATTACGTGAGAAATGGATCAAGAATTCAGTTAGTAAAAATAACTCTTGGACATTTTCTAGCTGGTGGTCAGTATGTAGTACCTTGACTCTATTTTTTTTTGACTCAATATTGGACACTGGTTCTCATTCTTGTGCAGAATTTTAAAAACTGCCTAACATCAAGTAGGTATCCAATAAATGTTTCCAATAGATTCTAAATGCCACCCAAAGTAACTGCCATTGGAAAGCTTTTCAAATTGTATGTAGCACAGATAAAATAAAGATGTATGTACTAAGACCTGAATAAATAACAACAGATATTTCTTTAAGTTTAAATTCTATGTGTGGGTAAGTAAAAGAAATACATCAACAGGGTAACTTTGTTTTTATTATAATGCTGTAGATAAATTTGCACTATCACTTCCCTCTCCAATCTCATTTTTCTTTCTCTTCATACTTCCTTATTTCTCACTCCTTAGAAGTACATCATACATTTTGTTTTTCCATCTGTTTTTGCAACATTACTGTATATATAAGTATATATATAAACTGTGCATCACACATTATGAGTGTGGATCTCTTTATAAATAATATAAACAAAGGAAACATTTTGCAACTGGTTTCTTGCACTCAAGTGATGTTTTTAAAAATGTATATACATCCAAAAAGAGTCCAAGATGGCAGAGGAGTAGGAGACCTTAGTTTCGTCTGGTCCCAGAAATTCACTAGATAGCTATTAAATCATTCTCAACAGGGACAAACTCAACCGGAGATCTAAGGAAAGAATAGCTGCAACTCTACAAATAGAAAAGTGACCACTTTCTGCCAAGTAGGAGATGTAGAGAAGTGAATCCAAGGTTATATGGGAAGATAGACCATGGGGGTGGGAGAGAGCCTCCAGCAGCTGGTTACTGGAAAGTGACAAAGCAGTGGAGCACAAAGTCGGAACTTACAGAAGCCTGCTCTGGTGAGGGATGTCCCTGCCTGAAAGGTGCTCATGTGGAAAAGAGGGGGTGGAATCCTAGGTGGGACTGTGTAGTCTCAGGATCCACGGGGTCACAGGAAGACCAGGGGTGCCTGAGTGTAGCAGAGCTCCCAGGCATTGGAGCAATTTTGAGATGTAATTTCTTCTACCAAATTAACCAAAGTACACTCAGGATGTAGTGCATTGATTTTTCTGTTTATCTGTCTGCTGTATTCCTTTTTTGTCTTTTAATTTTCATTTTTACAGTTACATTTTATCCTTTCATTATATTTAAATTTTTGTACATATATAAGTTTTTCTTTCATTAAAATGCTGGGATCTAGTTTCCCAACAAATGGGCCAAAATACACATAAGATCCAGTGTATTGCTGTGTTCTGTTCACCTGTCTGATTATATTCTCTTTTAAAAAAAAATTTTTTTTGGTTTTGGGTCTTTTCTGATTTGTTTAGTGCATATTTCTCTGCAGTTGTTGTTGCCATTTAGTATTCTGTTCTCTTGTTCATCTATTCTTCTCCGGACAGAATGGCAATATGGAAAAACTCACTTCAAAAAACAGAACAAGAAGCAGGTGACTGTCAGGCACCTATCAGTATGAACAAAAGTAAGATGCTGGAGCTAAAGTTCAGAATAATGAATATAAAGATATAAGCAGGGCTTTAAAAAAGCATAGAAGACACTAGAGAATACCTTTCTGGAGAAAAATCCAATCAAGTTGAAATAAAAAAGCTATTAATGAGATGCAAAAAAAATGGAGGCTCTAAATTCTAGGATAAGTGAGGATAAATGAGGCAGAAGAGAGAATTGTAGATATAGAAGACAATATGATAGAGAATAAATAAGTTGAGAAAAAGAGATGAACAACTATTCACAAGGGGAGATTTCGAGAGATACGTGATACCATAAGGTGAAACAATATTAGAATAATTGGAATCCCAGAAGAAGAGGAAAGCGAGAGAGGGACAGAAGGTATATTAGAGCAAATTATAGTGTAGAACTTCCCTAATCTGAGGAAAGAAATAGGCATCCAAAACTAGGAAGCAAAGAGAACCTTTCTCAAAATCAATAAAAATAGATCAACACCTTGACAGATAATAGTGAAATTTGCAAATCTCAGAGACAAAGAAAAGATCCTGAAAGCAGCTTGGGACAAGAGGTCTATAACCTACAAGGGTAGAAATAGACTGGCAGCAAACCCATCCACAGAGACCTGAGAGGCCAGAAAGGATGGCATCACATATTCAGGGTACTAAATGAGAAAAATATGTGACCAATATTATTTTATCTAGCTTGGATGTCAATCAAAATAGAAGGAGAGATCAAAAGCTTTTAGGACAAATAGAAACTAAAAAAAATTTGGGATCACTAAACCAGGCCTGCAAGAAATATTAAAAGGGATCCTTTAACTGTAGAGAGAGCCCAAAAAACATGACCAGGAAGGAACAGAAACAATATGCCGAAACAGTGACTTTACAGGTAATATAATGGCATTAAACTCATATCTTTCAATAATTACTCTGAATGTAAATGGTCTAAATGCCCCAATCAGAAGACACAGGGTATCATATTGTATATAAAAGCATGACTCCTCAATATGCTGTCTGCAAAAGACTCATTTTAGACCCCAAGACTCCTCAAGATTTGTTTGTTTTTTTAAAAGATTTTTAAAATTTATTTATGAGAGACAGAGAGAGAGAGAGAGAGAGGCAGAGACACAGGCAGAGGGAGAAGCAGGCTCCATGCAGGAAGCCTGATGTGGGACTTGATCCTGGGTCTCCAAGATCACACCCTGGACTGAAGGCAACGCTAAACTGCTGAGCCACCCGGGCTGCCCAACTCCTCAAGATTTAAAGTGAGGGGGTAGAAAACCATTTATCATGCTAATGGACATCAAAAGAAAGCTGGGGTGGCAATCCTTATATCAGACAAATTAGATTTTAAACCAAAGTCTGTATTAAGAGATGAGGGAGGATACTATAACAATTAAAGGGTCTATCCAACAAGATCTAACAATTGTAAATATTTATGCCCCTAACATGGGAGCAGCCAATTATATAAACCAATTCATAATAAAATTAAAGAAACACATCAATAATAATATAATAAAAGTAGGGGACTTTAATACCCCATTCACTGCAATGGACAGATCATCTAAGCAGAAGATAACAAGGAAACAAGGGTTTTGAATGACACACTGGACCAGATAGACCTCACAGATATATACAGAGCATTCCATTCTAAAGTGATAGAATACACATTCTTCTCGAGTGCATAATGGAACATTCTCCAGAATAGATCACATATGGGGGTCACAGATCAGATTGCAACCAGTACCAAAAGATTAGGATCATTCCCTGCATATTTTCAGAACACAATTCTTTGAAACTGGAACTCAGTCACAAGAGGAAATTTGGAAAGAACTCAAATATATGGGGGCTAAAGAGAATCCTACTAAAGAATGAATGGGTCAACCAGGAAATAAAATAAGATTTTAAAAAAAAAATTCATGGAAACAAATGAAAATGAAAGCACAACTGTTCAAAACCTTTGGGATGCAGCAAGGGCAATCCTAAGAGGGAAATATATAGCAATACAAGCCTTTCTTAAGAAATAAGAAAGATCTCAAATACAATACCTAACCATACACCTAAAGGAGCTGAAGAAAGAACAGCAAATAAAGCCTAAACCCAGCAGAAGAGAATTAATAAAGATTAGAGCAGAGATCAATAAAATAGAAACCAAAAGAACAGTAGAACAGATCAATGAAACTAGGAGCTGGTTTTTTGAAAGAATTCATGAGATTAATAAAACCCTCTCCAGATTTACCAGAAAGAAAAAAATAAAAGACCCTAATAAATAAAATCATGAATGAAGAAGGAGAGATCGTGGGGCACTGGGGTGGCTCAGTAGTTGAACATCTGCCTTTGGCTCAGGTCATGATCCTGAGGTCCTTGGATCGAGTTCCACATCAGGCTCCCTGTGGGGAGCCTGCTTCTCCCTCTGCCTATATCTCTGCCTCTGTCTCTCTCTGTGTCTCTCATGAATAGATAAATAAAATCTTTAAAAAACGGAAAGAAAAAGGAGAGGTCACAACCAACACTAAGGAAATACAGACAACTTTAAGACCATATTATCGGCAACTATATGCCAACAAATTAGGCAATCTGGAAGAAATGAATGCATTCCTAGAGATGTATAAACTATCAAAACTGAAACAGGAATAAATAAAAAACCTGAACAGATCCATAACCAGCAAGGATATTGAAGCAGTAATCAAAAATCTCCCAACAAACAAGAGTGCAGGGCAGGATGGCTTCCCAGGAGAATTCTACAAAACATTTAAAGAAAAATTAATACCTATTTTTCTGAAGCTGTTTCAAAAAATAGAAATGGAAAGAAAACTTCCAAACTCTCTCTATGAGGCCAGCATTACCTAGATCCCCAAAACCAGGCAAAGACCCCACCAAAGAGGAGAATAACAGACCAATACCCCTGATGAACATGGATACCAAAATTCTCACCAAAATACTAGTCAATAGGAACCAACAGTGCATCAAAAGGATTATTCACCACGACTAAGTGGGATTTATTCTTGGGCTGCAAGGGTGGTTCAAGATCCATAAATCAATCAATTTAATACACTACATTAATAAAAGAAAGAACAAGAATCATATGATCCCCTCAGTAACTGCAGAAAAAATATTTGACCAAATACAGCATCCTTTCTTGATTAAAACTCTTTGGAGTGTAGGGATAGAGGAACATACCTCAATATCATAAAAGCCATATATGAAAAGACCACAGATAATGTCATAGATCAATGGAACAAAATAGAGAACCTAGAAATGGATCCTCAACTCTATGGTCAGCTCATCTTCAACTAAGCAGGGAAAAGATCCAATGAAAAAAAGATAGTCTCTTCAGCAAATGGTTTTGGGAAAATTGGACAGCCACAGGCAAAAGAATGAAACTGAACTATTCATTTTCTTATACCATACGCAAAAATAGACTCAAAATGGATGAAAGGCCTAAATGTGAGACAGAAATCCATCAAAATCCTAGAGGGGAACACAGGCAGTAACCTTTGAGACCTCAACTGCAGCAATTTCTTACTAGATACATCTCCAAAGGCAAGGGAAACAAAGGTGAATATGAACTATTGGGATTTCATCAAGATAAAGAGCTTTTGCCCAGCAAAGGGAACAGTTGACAAAACCAAAAGACAACCAACAGAATGGGAGAAGATATTTGCAAATGACAGATAAAGGGGTAGTATCCAAAATCTGTAAAGAACATATCAAACTCAACGCTCAAAGAACAAATAATCCAATCAAGAATGGACAGAAGACATGAACAGACATTTCTCCAAAGAAGACAGACACGTGAAAAAAGGCTTAACATCACTTGGCATCAGGGAAATACTAATCAAAACCACAATGAGATACTACTTTATACCAGTCAGAAGGGCTAAAATTGACAAGTCAGGAAATGACAGATGTTGGTGAGGATGCGGAGAAAGGGGAACCCTCTTACATTGTTGGTGGGAATGCAAGCTGGTACAGCCACTCTGGAAAATAGTATGGAGGCTCCTCAAAAGTTGAAAATAGAGCTACCCCAGGATCCAACAGTGACACTACTGGGTATCTACCCCAAAGATACAAATGTGATCCGAAGGACCACCTACACCCTAATGTTAAAAAATGTATCCACATCCATGCATTTAGAGTTTATCCATTCATTTCTCTGCTATATAGTCTTTCCTCAATTATCCACTCTATTTCTAATAGAATGTAGGGATTATTTTCTGTTTTCTTCTATTACAAAACAATACTTCAGTGAACATATGTTCATATGCTGTCTTGAATACATTATACCAGAAATTTATAGATTCTATACCAAGTAAGGAATTGTTGGGTCATGCGGTATATACATTTCCTAGTTATTGCCAAAAGATAACTTACCAAGCTTACACATCTACCAGCTGTATCCTTCATATTTACCAATAGTTAATATTGTCAGCTTTTTCAAATTTTTATCAACATAATGGTCCTAAAATAATATCTTGTTATTGTCAGTGACTATGTTTTTGACAGTGGTATTAATAATAGATTGAATTTTTTGTCTTTTTTCTTTTATACATTTTTAAAATTGTCTTTAATAAGCACATATTTATTATGGAACAATATGTAACTCATTTTATAAACTTGTATTTTAGCATTGTGTTAATTTTTATAGACACATATATAAAACAATATTCTTTAAAAATATATAATTCTTGCCATCAAAGAGCTTACAGTCTAATCAGGCAAACAGACATATAAAAAACTACATTATTATTTGGTAATCACAAAATAAAAATGTATGGGAATATAGAAGTAGCAGAGGACCAGGTCTTATTAATACTAAGAGAGGCAATTCCAAGAAAGTACTCCTGGAGATGTAATGGAAGAGCTCATGTTACCTTAGGATACTGTAGGTTTTAACTTAGGTTAGCAGAACTGGTTAAAACAGTAATATGCAAACATAAAAACGTGAAAAATGAATGAATATTAACTATTCATTACAAGAAACAGTTAGAATAAACTAGTGTGGACGAGTTGACTCAATGCCTCCTCCTTTAAGGCCTCACAAGTACCCATTATATCAACATTTGTGGCAAAGTCTCTGGTACCATGATGTGGAAGCAGGATAGAGTGGAAAGAGGAAACTAATCATGACAGCCTATTGCAAGTTCCCCATGCTTGTGATCTGGGCATCACAATAAACATGATTGCATGCCCTCCTAGCAATGACAGATGGCAATCCCATGACGCTATGGATGAACCAATGCTTTCTGGTTCACCAAACACTTTCAAGTTATTATTTCATTTATCATTCTTTATGCTTGAACAAGTAGGGAAATGAGTCTCAGAAAAATTTGAGTTGTCCAAAAATTATAGAACTGACTTATAATTCAATTGAAATGAAAACCACAGGACTTTGAACTCCAAACCCAGACTTCACAGAAGTCCTTTCATCTTCCCTCCTCCAGAACTTACTTCTAGATGAAGATATTTGCCTATTAGTTATCCAGATAGATAGATAAATAGACACCATCTCTCAAGTACGCACACACACACACAGACACATTAGTAAGTGATTCTTGAGTCCCCTTTCTTCTTTGGTGAGCCTTTTGAGAGATGCAAAGATTACACATACTTAGTAGTACACCTTTACACATCTTAAATCTTAAATTTTGTATTTTTCTCTACTCTGGAGATTGTGGGTATGTATATAGAGCTTAAAATGTAAATGCACTTTATAAAGTAGATGATTGGAAACATTTCAGCCAGTATGGACTTATAGTCAAATTAAATAAAGGTTATCTGGGAGAAAAAATATCATTTTCCTTTTTCCTTGTAACAAAAAGTGATTTAATGATGCAATATGATGATATTAATCTCTGCATCCATTCAACAAATATTTGTTGAGTACTCACTATGTACCAGTCAGGCTTAAGTGTTTTACCTAAATTAATCTCATGCTAATTATAATAACAGCTCTATAATATTGATATTATTAATTCTATTTGAAGGTAATGAAACTGGAGGTAATATTAAGTAACTTAATTAAGTTTGCATATCTTTTAAGGGATACAACTTACCCTAAAGCTTTTTTCTAATCCACTATGCTATACTGTAAATATATTTTGTTATATTTTAACAATTATTTTAGGCCCCTGCCCCTGAGCTTCAAAAGCAATATTTCTCTAGAGAATGACAAAAGATGTTCAAATACCTATATTTCCAAAGCATAAAATTCTAAATGATCTCATTAATGAATAATTACTAATATTTTAAGTAGTTTCTTTAAAAACGTACCACTAGAGGTATTCACATACATTTGAATAAAGAAATGACTTCATATGCACAATGTTTTTGTCAAGTGATGGCATCATTTTGTATTTTTCAAAAAGGCAAAGCAATTGTGATTTCATATGAGAACTATAGCAATACTGATGTTGGAATGTGGTATTACTATTACTTTGTGTCTATTTCCATGAAACCAATCCAACTTACAGATGAGGAAACAGAAATATGTCGTAAAAGTTTGTAGATTTACTTCCTATAATGGTATTTATTTGATGGTTTTGTTCATTTTGAAATGTTCTACATATGTAGCTTACAATTTTCATGTTGAGAAAAAAGCTATTGGTTATTGTGAAAGGTCACCATTCTAATTGGTGTAATAAAGCCCAGCTGGTGAGCCAATTTCTAGAATAACTTGGGGCTAGCAGAGCTGTGGTAGCAGAGTGAAGAATGTACTTGGTACGAAGGAAGCGATTTTAAGCATGTATCCTTTATTTCACATATTTGTGACTGCCAGTCACCAATATCTAATTTTATTTTAGGTAAAGCATCTTTGAACATTCAAGTGATTTATACTGCAACCTGTGTCCTCATGCTAATCATAAAAGGATAGACTTATCATGATGAATATAGAAAGGGAAGTAATTGATTCTTTGGTCTGAATTTTCCTCTCAGTTAATAGATTTCCCCTTTAGCAACAAGGCAAAATAATAAGGAAGCATACAAGATAACTTAAGTATAGCTTGCATTGGCACTGCCAGTCACTAAAAGCTTATCTAGCATTTCCAGCACTCTTCATGAATGCTCTTCTTGCTCTGTGCTTAGAATAATAAAATCTTGAAGTTCCACAAGTGTTAACTTCATCTTGTAGAAAAAATAATAAATATGAATTTGCCATAATGCATAATTCCCTATTTTGCTTCATGACATTTAAGAAAAATTTTAGAAGGATATCTATTCTAAGATAGATGTATTTCCTTCTTTTAAAATTGTGGTAATACTTAACAATTATAAATTTAATTCAGTATCTGTATCAAATACAATCCAGGACTTTTACTGCTGTAATGTTTTTTAAAATGCCTCAAGGAATCTTAGTGATTTTATCAATGCTGGAAATATATTGCCAAAAGTATTTGGACAATATAAAAAATGCTCTAAAATTACATTACATTCATTGTAGGCAAAAATTTGATTTTTGTTTGTTTGTTTTTAAAGCTTTTTTGGTATTCCAATGATATAACCAAAATGAGTACATGTATAAAAACACTAAAAATCTAAAAAAAAATAAAGAAAGAAAGAAATATAAACTCAAATAGAAGCAGTGAGAGTGGTCCTAAAGACAAAATTTCTCTCATTCATTATATGTTGGCTATCTTGTATTTGTGGTCTTTTTAGAGCTTCTGGACCTAATTTACTACAACGTGTATTCCTCCCCCCACACACACACTACCAAGCATTCTTGGACTCTAGCAGCATTCTGGGAATTCCACTCAATTCTAACACCATCTAACCAGCACAGCAACAGATTCCACAGGTTAAAATTTCAGTCCCACAGCACCCCCTGCCCTGCCCCTCTTCAGATGCCAGTCAAAAGCCCCAAGCTGTTACCTGTGTTTCTGACTGACTGGCTGCAGATTGGAGGTTCCAATGACCTCCTTGATAGGTTCAATTAATTTGCTAAGGCAATTCACAGAACTCAGGGAAACAATTTACATTTACCAGTTTATTAAAGGATATGAAGAATATGAATCAATAGTCAGATGAAGAGACATATAGGACAAGGTCCCAAACAAAGGACCTTCTGTCTCTGTGGACCTTGAGGCCTAGCTGGGTGGCACATTGGAAAATCATGAGTTCTGATCTTCCAAGCATGGAAGCTCTCCAAAAACAAACACAAAAAACAAATCAGAAAAAAGAAGCAAAAAGCTGTCCTCTTTTTATGCAGGCTTCATTACATATCCTTGACTGACAAAATGATTGGTCATTGGCTGATTCAACCTCTAGCCACTCTCCCCTCCCTAGAGGTTGGAGGTGTGACTCAAAGTTGCAACCCTCTAATCACTAGGTTGCTCCTTCAGCAACTAGCCCCCACCCTTGTGTGGGGTCTAAAAGTCACCTTCATTAATAATAAGATACCTATTTCATCTTTATGTCTCTGAAATGTTTCCAGGGACTGTGGATAAAAAAGAAATATACCTGAGAAATGTACTTTGGTTATCTGAGTGACTAAATATATGTTTCTTATAAATCAATATATTATAGTAGTAATTTATGCAAAGCTACAGGCTGCATCCTCTCACAAAGTGTATATTTGAATATAAGTCTAGCTCATTGTGTTATTGGCATAAAAAGCAGACTTGAAAAGATTAATTTCCAAGTTATTTCATTCTCTTGAATATTTCAGTTGCAATTATTCTTTATTCTTCTACCTCTTAATCACAATTATTAAGTACTATTTCATTTACTAAACTAGTGGTATCTCTATTCGGATTCATCTTTCACATCGATTGCATTTTGTAACATAAAAGAATGCTGACACAAAGTACATAGGCTATTTTTCACAAATCTGTATTAACAGCATATCAGGCAATATAGGCACATAGTGAAGAGAGAGAATTTTTAAACAAATTTTATTTTTACTTTTAATTGGTTATTAAAATTTTAGTGATTTCTTTGCATTCATCTTTGACCTTTTAAAACAATTTTATAATTAATATGTGACTTTAAAAAATTATAATTCCTCTTAAAATTTTATTCTGACATTTCCCTGATACATCAAGACCCCACAGTGTTGCAACAATAGTAGTGGGAAATTTCAAATAGTAACTTTCTTCATGGGAGAGCTCATAAAACTTCTTACTGTTCAGTTAAATACAAACAGAAAGTACTTTTAAGTATAAGAGATGGGAGTGAAGGATTGCACTTGTGATGAACACCCGGTGATGTCTGGAAGTGTTTAATCACTATGTTGTACGCCTGAAACTAATACTACACTGTGGGTTAACTAGATTTGAGTTAAAAACTTAAAAAAAAGAATTGTAGCATATACTGGGGTGAATGACAGAGAGCACTATTCCAGATGAAACTGGAATATATTCCAGCTATCATAGCCATTTACAGACAAAATATTTTATGAATCCGTAAGTAATACCTTAAGTTAAGACTTACATCTACAATGAGTATCTATGTAAGAGTGATTGGAAATCCGTCTGTAAAAGATTCTGGAATACTATAAAAACAGATTTATATTCTGTATTTCTTGGCAAGCAGGGAGGGTAAGCTCAGGCAAGAGCGTGCAGGAGGCAATTGATCTTTCCTCACCCAGTTTTCCTTTATACTCACTCAATCATACTACCTCCCATATATTCACAGACTTTTCCATTGAATGACTAAAACTTCATTTGTATATATCACATCCAAGTATGCATTCATAATGTGACCAAAGAAAACTGTGTTGTGATAGCCTTGGTGTCTTTACAAACATTTTTGCAATGTTAAGTTGTAGGATGATAAATATCATTTCTTCACCACAAGTAAATTACATAATAGTCTGGTGAATTTTCCCAAGAAGAAAATTAATGGCAGAGAACTCATTCCCTGGATTGCATATTATAGAAAAGACCTGGATTGCATATTATAGAAAAGTGGCACATTCCCTGGATTGCATATTATAGAAAAGACCTGGATTGCATATTATAGAAAAGTGGCACATTCCCTGGATTGCATATTACAGAAAAAACCATTCTATGAAGTGGGAAGAGCTATGCTTCCTCTTCATTCTCATGAGCTGCCTTCCTAAGCTATCTATTGCCTACCCCTTCCTTCTGCCTACAGAAGACCCAAGGAAAGGTCATCTACTTTTAAGAAATGTGATATATATCATTATCTCTCTGTGATATTTCTCTAAAATAATATTTCTGTGCTCTTTTAATTTCTCAAAAGGTGAAAAAACATAACCAAAAATGTACTTTGTTTTATCTGAAAATTTCACACATTTAAATTTCATGCTATTAACAGTAGTAGAAATAGCAAAGGGCTTAGAAATGGTAGAGCAATTCTAATTCTAGTTCTGAAAACTTCCATTCCCATAATTATGCAATTCCCAAATCAGTATTACAGTTAAAATGCTATTGCATTTTTCATGAATATAATCATTTATGGAAATTAGAAGAATCTAAATCAACAGATCTTGTGACATGTCCAAATAAATGAAATGTTCTGGAGCAGATCTTCAGAGTAGCCACATTATAGCTTATAAAACAGTGATCGAATGTGTAAAAGGAGGAACATAAAGGAAAAAAAGGAGGAAAAGGGAGTGTACTGGATTAATCCTTTTATAGCAATTTCCAGAAGCATGAATTTGTTGACACATGAGAAGTTTCCTCTCTAATCGTTACGTTTATGCTCAGGAATTATGACAGTCAGAATTTGATGGTTTCATTGACTTTACAAGTAGGCCTGACAATAATATGTACTTAATCAATTTGATGACTAATGTTGGGCAGCATAGAGTAATAGCAAGATCACTGGCTTCAGAGTCAGAGAAGCCCGGCATTCAAAACCCAGCTCTCTCTTTACTTTAGATCATTAAATTTTCTGAATCTCAATCTCATCCTCCGTAAAACATGAATAATAAGGATTTCTCAGCTACCTGTTATAAAATAATGTTTGTGAAATGCTTTTCCCTATGCTTAGTACAAAGAAAGCAAGAGTCCAGTACTACCATTGTTGTTTTGGTTACTATGCACTTGACTCTCATTATTCATGGTAGTTATGTTCTATAAAGTCAGTGTAAACATTGCATTAGTAATTACTGATTATTGCTCCAGGGAGTGATATGGGGATAGATTTCTGAGCTCCAGTCATACTTTTGTCAACAAAAATGCCATTTGCATTGTAGGTCCATTTGCCAGCATCCTTATAAAACAAGCCTGTCTCATTAATGTTGAAAAAATTCTCCTTCACATATACCTTCTTCTATATGACACTTAGCAGAGATAGTCTACTTTCATTTTTAATGGATTATACACTTGCAAATTTTCCTACTAAAATTTATTTAACTCCCAAATCAATAATCTCAGTCCATTTGTGATCATTTGAGGACTTTACTGAGTAGCAAAAACTTTGAGTCACTCAATGCATATGTTCTCAGCTGAGGTGGAGTGAGGTGACGTCTGCTTCTTGTTTCAGCTCTTAACATGTAAGCAAATATCCTTTTTGCTGTCTACTTAGTGTTGTTTTTTTGTGTTTTTCTGCTTTTTGTTAGTGACTTTGCTATTCACGATGGCCCCCAAGCATAGTGGTGAAATGCTCTCCAGTGACAAGACTATAATGTGCCTTATGGAGAAAATACATGCTTTAAGGGTTTCCTTTTGATTGCATGTTCCAGCTGCTCTAGGCGTGTACTTCATATGGTTCAATCAGAAACCTGAGAAAACCCATACAGCTTTATTCTAGTCCTGGAAATTTATAAGAAATGTGGAGAATTTGAATTCATTCAGACCTGTCAACAACCTCTGAGGTAAATGTTATTTCCTCCATTTGAACAGAAGAATATAAGATTTTTGAACTGATATTCATCTCACGTTCTGTAAAAATTATTTTCCATTCATGTAGTGAAAAAAATACATAAATGACTGTGCTTTGTGAAGTTTGCCTACAACCAGCCAAGACTTCAAATGTTTGATGTTTTAGCTTGTCAGAGACTGTGGTAACCACCTCATTCAACTTCCTGCCCCAAACAAGATTTTGTTTCTATATCTTCATGATAGTTCTCTTTGTTACTTGAACATCTATATTTAGGAAATATTCTTTCTCATAAGGAAACACATTCCATTTTTAAATTGCTCACATGTTGGGGATCCCTGGGTGGCGCAGCGGTTTGGCGCCTGCCTTTGGCCCAGGGCGTGATCCCGGAGACCCGGGATCGAATCCCGCATCGGGCTCCCAGTGCATGGAGCCTGCTTCTCCCTCTGCCTGTGTCTCTGCCCCTCTCTCTCTCTCTGTGACTCTCATAAATAAAAAAATATATAGAAAATAAAAAAATAAATTACTCACATGTTTATAAAGCCAATTTAAGAGTTAACTGAAACATTTGCATGCCAACCATTGATCTCAATTTAATTTTTACAGAGAAAGTACGACCTTGTTCATTTTTACTTCTCATGTGGTAGAAGCTTCCAAATGCTTTCCTATTTTATTTCCAGACTGTATCAATAACTAAAAATAAAAATGGAACAGAATTTAATGATCTTGATAAATTTAACAAATACAATTGTGTAAAATCCTAATTATTGTTAACTACACTGGATCTATATTATATATTAGATTTCAGTAATGAATTATTTTGCTAGTGGAAGTGATTTCAACAAGATTATTTTCATTTTTCACATGAAAATCAACCTACAATACAAGATTAATGCATGAATTGAAATTTAAGTCTATAAAGGATCATTAAAAATAGTTGACCACATAATAACTTGGAAACAAGAAAAAGGAAGGAAAGGAGGGAGGAAGGAGAGAAAGAAAGAGAGAAAGAAAACCAAAGGGGAAGATAAAAACAAAAAAAGGAGAAAAGGAAGAAAGAAAGGGAAAAAAGAAGGGAGTATGAGGGAGAGAGAAAGGAAAAGAAGAAGGGAAAAACAATTTAAAAAGTAAGAAAATTATGCAACATATTTTATAAGGGTAGATAGTCATAATATACAAGGACTTTAATACATAAAAAGAAAATGGTCAAAGGACATATGGTGAGCAGCGTCTTAGATGGCTCCCAATGATCCCCTCTTCTGTTATTCATGCCTTTGTGTAACTGTCTCCCCTAGAGTATGGACTGTACATAATGATGCCCTCCTAATGAATAAAATATAGTGAAGGTGATGGATGTCACTTCCAAGATAGATTAGAAAGACAGTGGCCTCTATCTTAGGCATTTTAACCCTCTAACTCACCCACTCTTGAGGGATCCAGCTATAGTGTCAGGAGGCAACTCTGGGGATGTATGCATGGTAAAGAGCTGAGGATGAATAACAGCCACGTGAGTGAACTAGGAGATCCCGTCAAGTCTTCAGATTACACTTCATGAAAACTTTACCACAACTTCATGAGACACCTTGAACAGAGGCACTCACATAAACTATACCTAGACTTTCAATCCACAGCAACTCTATGATAAGAAAGGTCTGTTTTTCAGCTGCTCTATTTGGGACTAATTGATTACAGAGCAGTAGATAACTAATACAGGATAGAAAGAGGTTATTTACCAAATATGTGTGTGTGTGTGTATATATATATAACTCACCAATGATCTATGAGCAATATTCCATATCATTAGGAATTTAATAAAAATAAATGAAACCATCAATAACTACATTTATGCCTCAAATTGAATAGATAAAAGAATTGAACATTTTTATTTTCAATATTAAATTTTTATTTAATGGATTCCTAAAAAAAATAGTAAGCTTTTATGTTTATGTGTATGTTTCTGCATGTGTGTTCTAAGGATATAAAGAAGAAAATTATTTTATGTTGAATTTCTAAAAGGAAGAAGACCAAGTGTATATGTGTACGTGGGTGTTTGCTTGTCTCAGGGATTGAGTGTGTTGTAATAGCAATGTACTCTGTCTCATAAAAAATAACATAACTATTTCATGATTTACTCACTATGCCATAGATAACTTCAAATTCTATCTTTTCTCTGTGGTAGCCTGGAATTAAAAGTCCTGCGTTCATTCTTCACTCTTTAGCTTTACAAAGTTGTATACAATAATTTTTCTGAGGCTTAATTCCTTTCCATGTGAAGTTAGCACAGTATCCACAATTTTCTACACATGGTCATAAAAATGATTAAGATAATGTGTGTGAAAATACACTCTAAAGAGCAAAATTATATGTATGTAGAGGATATTATTATCCTGTAAGTTCTCAACCTCCAGATTACTGGTAGCTCTAGGAAAAAAACATAATCAGTGAAGGTAAGCAATCTGGCTTTTCTCTCTGTTGAGTTCTAACATTAGTCAATTATCATTTTTGAGTGAGCAAAGAACCCTACAATTCACCAAAACTTAAAAGCACAGTAAACCTCATCTTATATGAATTGTTCCAGAAACAAATATATTTATTTCAGTAAATTACAGATTTAAAGGATAATCACATACTGTTGCATATTTGATCTTCATCACAATCCTGGTAAAGGAACAGATCACTGTTTTTATTTGGAAAGTGAAGTAGTAAGGAGATTAAGTGAGTTGTGCAATGTCACATCCCATAAAATAGTTAAAACTCAAAAATTCTGAATTCCAGGGCAGTGTTCTTTGCTGTGTTTTTCAGAATAGTGCTTATAATTAAGAATAATAGGAATCAACTCTATTTCCAAGAATAGGGGATTGGGTAATAAATTATACTACATAAGTAAGGTAGAATAGTGTATCACCATCCAAAATGATAATAAAGAATGACTCAACTAATTGCATGTTAAGTACATTTACAAGTATTTTATGATAATTGTGAGTATCCCTCCAGGAAACTACCTGCAGACCGAAAGGAATATGAAAACCAGAAAAGGCTACTATAACATTTTCATTTTATGTGTTTCTGTTTTTTTTTTTTCATTTCCCACTCTTATTAGAATAACTTTATATTTATACCCATAAGTTTCCAAATTAGATGTTTTCCCCAAAATGCCTATTCTTGGCCGACTTTAAATTTTATGTTAACCATCTATCTCTTCCACCTGTGCTTTGGCATTTAGAGAAAAAATACTTTGCACAAGAATCCTTGCAGGAAATATTTCTCCAAGACAGCACATTTCCCAGCAAAATGATCTGAAATTAGTCTTCTGAGAAAATGTATATGAAAGGATAATGTTAGAGGAGAAATGTTCTTTTTATGGTTGATCAAGTTGTTTCAATAGCTGAAATCAATGCAGATTTCACTGAAGAAATCTAAAATCTTGTTCTTAAACACTTATTATTTGATTCTAACAAAGATTGTTCTTAATGGGTCCATATTTTCCCACGAAAAGTGAACCTGTTCACAGCTAGATGTATTTCTGAATGTCTAATTAGAAGCTGTCTCTTCTTCTTGGCACTTTTGTCATCCCAATCCACACTAAGCAGGCATTTCACTACCCCAAAACTCATAATCGACAGTGTAAATAGCTGTTCACATTAAAATGAGGTTGACTGGTACAATAGATTTCTAGAGACTAAAAACTGTGGGGATTTGGGTGCTGGGGGAAGTGTTCTCTCTGTATTCTATATTTAAGACATCCATTCCATTGCATCTCACTGGCTTTTAAAACATCTTGGGATGGTGATCAGCATGAGAAGGAGGAAGCAAGCGTGGAGAGCTTCACATGTCCTTAAGATAGATATTACTTGATTCTGCTGCTCACATAATAACCAATTACAGAGAACACTCTAGTTCTTGAATTAAAATAAGGAAAATGAAGCAAGTCCTTTTTAAAAACTAAATATAAACTGTTCCCCCAATTAAGAAAGTGCATTCACTTTCAGTTCCCAATGTGGTAAGGGACACATAATTGCAGCTGTCTATGTCAACTTTGTGAAGAGCTTCCTAAAATCATTAGGCATTCAGAAATTTTATTCAGCCTGCAAAAATTTCCTTAACTGCACTTACACATATTAAAACCACTCCCTGACCATTTTCACCCCCTCTTAGAGCCCTCCAAATCATTAAATTAAGGCCTGGCAACCATTTTCCTGCAACATATAATGATATTTCTCTCACCAACATAAATTGTCATCAAAATCAAAATGAAGGACACTAGAAATCTGTCTCAGAGAATGTTAAATTTCCCACAGGACTGTATCAAGATGGTATTAAAATAGCCATCCTTTTAATATTTTTTTCATTTTGGACTACATATGCCATGTAACTGATTTGATAGAGATTTTCACAGAAATGATCGTTCACTGTGGTGTCATCTAGATACAATGTGTATTTAATATCACTTTCTATTTTACTTCTGTTTTACCTTGTCTGTGCAGAAGTCTAAAGTTTGTGGGTTTTTTTTTTATTTTTTTTATTTTTTAATTTTTTTTTACCATTAAGCTGTATAGAGGACACAGTAGGAAGAAGTCATAAATAATTAAAGAAACAAATAGCTTCCCCGCACTACCTGATGGAACCCTTCCACTCCATCCCGAAATCCCATGCCTACTAGAGAGTGTCCGCAGTGGTCACCTTTGCCAGTAGAGTTAGCGGCTCTTTATTTTGTACTCGTTATGCTGCGGGGGGTGGGGGGGATAGGGTTCTCATCATGGGAGTTTCATGTATTTTCTCCCTCTGGCAATACTACTATATCGAAGCTAACAAACATCTCTTGTTAAAATCAAAAGTTACAGACTTCAATTCACTGCCAGTTGTTACTCTGAAAGACATTTCCCTTCTAACACTGGTATTCTCATTTGTATTTCCCACATCAATTTGGTAATTAAACTGAGCCAGAAAACACTGGAACTCCTCTTACTGCAAATTATAAACTTTAAAAACAACCAGGACACATCCCAGTGGCCTCGAAACTGCCCTGGGTTCAGTTAACACTATGTGCAATTTTATTGTCCAACATTCATTGCCAGGCAGACTCCTGCCGGGCCTTGACTGGGTCTTCTGGGCATCTGTGTGAGTAGTGACATTCAAAATTCACACTCTGTACTACTCAGCATTGGCCATTACTGGACACTCTGTTTTCAAACTAGACAATGCAGTGCACTAGAATAATGAGACATTTTCTCCTACTTCTGAACTAGAAACAAAATCTGAAAGGCACATTTTTCTCATTTTCCAATGAGATTTTTAAAGCAGGCCATTTCTAAGACTCCTCGGTAAGTCATTTAATTAGAGGCAAAACCCCAACAACAAAGTCAAACTTCCAGCAGGTACTACCCAGAAATGGGGTTGAAGAGCATTCCAGTATAGCATTGTGTGTAATCTCAGAGATGATGGTGATGACAGTGGGAATGATGGAGGCAAAAGAAGTGCGTATTGATCTTGTTTTCTGGAGACAGTGATTAAGCACAGAGAGTGGCTCTGTTTAACACATGGTCAAGTTCCCCCCATATAGAACTTCCAGAAGGAATCGACACATTCTACTGCTTTCGCTTTGTGAGGCAGTCTACTTCAAATAGAAAGTTTTTATTAGTCACTTTCCATGGTAGCGGTTCAACATCTTATAAAATACCTTACAAACTTCATACCCTACAGAAAGCTCAGGCTGAGACAGATGAGAATGAAAAGTGGCTGGTGTGTTTAAAAAGATAAACCAAAAGTCTTTTGATATCCTTTTGGGGAAATCCTAAATTGCCTAAATTTGCCTAAATTCCTTTTGAAGTGCAATTCAATTTAGCAGATCCATAGTTAGGCTGCAGCAGAGTGAAGAGTCAAAAGATGAAAAAAAAAAAAGTTCTCACCTCCACTCCCCAAAATACAAACACCCATTTTGAAGAGTACCAGCTGCTTGTTGGGAGATCTGCAAAAATTAATTTCTCAGTCTGATTTTATCTTCACTGGAGCCCACTGCAGTTTTTATAGATGAATTGGGGTGTTCACCACCACTCCTGGAGCCAAGAAAAGCTCAGAAATGGGGTTTAGACCAAGTACAGATTTGCGTGTAACCTACCGGCTCCTGCACAACTAGAAGCTGCCACAGCGATGTCTCCAACCTGCAGGATAGATGTCACATTACAGGATCATCAGCAATCTTGCTCCTTGGAGACCAGCTGTTGAGTGGGCTATTTCTGGTAGCAGCACAGGAACAGGAGGCAGGCTGTGCCAGAGATGATTAAAGAAAGGAAGTGCCAAGTGAAGGCAAACACAACAGCTGGAAAATGTGCGAAAGGCCTTTAGACGTGGTACGCAGGGGTTTTGATAAGTGTTTTAATAAAAGCTCATGACCAACCTTGGAACCCTAAAGGGAATGGGGAAAGTTAAAGACCATGGGAACTAGGCAACCAACCTCCCTCTCAAGAATTATGCCAAAGAAGCCCATTAAGAAGTAGAAGAAGATATTTGAAGAAAAAGGTTTATTTTTCCCCCTCTTTCAAGTCTTCTTGCAGCTTTACATGTAGGGTTCTCGCATTGTTCTAAAGAACCGAATTGCCTCCTTACAGCGAAGAGAAGCTGATTGCAATTATGGAATAAATCCCAGAACCTCAGACGAGGGAGCTGACAGAGAGGCACCGGGTGCCCAAGTCCACTCCCTGGAATGAGGACACCCCTGGGGCCTCAGCCTCAGAGGGCACAAGCTGGTGGTGAAGTCAGAATACCGATGCAGGTGTGTCTCTGGGATTCCTCCAGAAACGAGAGAGGGAAAAAAAAGAGTACCTTAACATACTTTAACATAGCTTTGGCTCACTTTTAAATTAATTTATTCATTCATTTGATTTTACTTTTTGCCAAAAAAAAAAAAAAAATGTTCTCAACATTTTCCAAGTATAAGATGCTTTTTTTTCAACTTTGTGTTGCCACCTGACTGTGCCTTCAGGATCACTTTAATGGGTTGGCAGACCTTACTGATTGTCAACTCAGAACACTGACTACAGCCAAAGGTAAACACCTCAGGACACCTGATGTTCACAGTGGGCTTGGATGTAATCTGGTTTTCCAACCCATGAGGTGCAAACATGCGAAGCTTGTGAGGAAAATCTCCTTCTAGTTGAATGGCTTAACATCCTCTCACAGGACTCTTAAGTACTGTTTCTATGTCTGGAAGCTTCTCCTGCCCTATACTCTCCGTCTCAAATCAAATACTTCTTCAGTAGAAAGTGTTATGTGAAACCTTATCCAACTTATCATACCTCATTGCCCGACAGTCAATTTGAAACCCATAGTACTTGCCCCTTGAGGTATGACAAAGGCCTATACAGTTTTGATTTCCAGATCGAGTGACTGACCCTGCTTGGCAGCTGTTTGCAAAGTTGCTTGAGCCAGGCAGAAGAGAAGGAATGTGAATCTTCTCAAGCAGAAAAGATTACCATCATATGATTAGCCAAGGGAAGGGAAACTAAGGTTGGGATCTGAGACTCAGGCGACATCCTTAGAAGACACAGCACCATGCTCTGAGTACAAAAGCTGGAGGCAGCTTTGCATTTTTTTCTTTTAATAATAAGCCAGGTTACAGTCGATTCACATGCTGAGAGTGTCTTTCAATCAGAAGTCCTCTTCAGAAAATTTTGTTCAGAAACATAACATTAAAAAAAAAGGAAACATAGCATTTGGAACATTCAGATGTAGAAATATAACCTACTTGGGGTGCCTGGGTGGCTCAGTCGGTTAAGCGTCTGCCTTCGGCTCAAGTCCTGATCACAGGGTCCTGGGATGGAGCCCTACATGGGGCTCCCTGCTCAGCAAGGAGCCTGCTTCTCCTTCTCCCTCTGCCCCTTCCGCTTCCCCTGCTCACGCTCTCTCTCTCTCTCATATAAATGAATAAAATCTTAAAGAAATAGAAAAAAAAAAAAGAAATCACTTACTATGGAGTCTGAAATCTAAAGTGCTGCTTTGTTCTCTCTGTGTGTACCCATTTTTCATCAAAAAGGAGGGAATGAAAAAAAATAAAACTAAACAAAAGGACAGCAAGCACCCTGAGCTAACAATTACAGAGGAAAACTTTTTTTCATCACTTCTGATAACAAGTAATTTTTGATTCCTGGAAACTAAGGAACACTCCAAAGCAGTTAATAAACAGAAGGACACAGAGAAAGGCATTAGGCAATATGTCTGTTCCTTTACTGTTTCTTTTCCTTTAATAGTGGAGGAAGCACAGGTATATGTGTAGGGCAAAATCGTACTTGTCTCCAGGAGAAAGAGTGATTTATGGGAATGGAAAATCTATTCTCATCTTAATTTCCAGTGCGTAGAGGACTAGTTAAAGACAGGTCATCTCCAGTGTTGCAGTAATCTACCCACTCATGGGAGGAAGGATCACAACTCCGGCACATTTAGTGACATGAATCTAAGCAGAGATATCACCCCCCCGTGACACTCTAAAATTGAACGTTCCAAGTGTGCCAGTCCATCAGCACACGTTCTACATGCCATAGCTCCTCAGAGATAATGAAACTCAGCAGCCTGAAGTTTAAGTTTGGGTGTGCAAAGCCCTCTTTGTGTTTAAAGTTAGCCAAATTCATCCAAATTATCTCCAGATTCTTGCTGATTTAAAAAATTGCTAAGGCACCTGGGTGGCTCAGTCGGTTAAACATCTGACTCTTGATTTCAGCTCAGGTCACCATATTAGGGTTGTGAGATCCAGCCCTGTGTCCAGGCTTTGTGCTCAGAGGAGAGTCTGCTTGAGATTCTTGGTCTCCATCTGCTCCTCCTGCCCTGCTCACATTCTCTCTCTCTCTCTTTCTTTCTCTTTCTCTCAGAAATAAATAAATATGTCTTTTTAAAAAATGACAATAGAATTGGAAATGTTAATGATGTCAACTCTCAATTTCAGAGAGGAGGAAAGAAAAGTATTTTCCATTTGAAGACATGAAAAATCATAAAATTCCAAGACTCTTAGAGCAAAAATGTTGCTTACATATACTGATATATATTGCCCATAAAATTAGTCATGTGTCATTATACAAAATGCTGTATTCTCTCTGAGAAGACTTTTCAGTAAGTTTGATCAAGAACTTTAAATATGAAAAGGGAAAAAAACATTTAACATTGTTGAAAAGTAATTAAAAATATATTTCACCATATGTTCCTTTGCCGTTAGTTCACTTCAGCAAAACAAATTCCTGAAGCGTTTATTATCTCCCATCATTTTTTAAAGAGGTCTAATGTTCACATATGGCACTAAAGCCATGCAGATAAAATGAATCAGCTCTGAAATGAATTGGAGGAAATTCACTGGTCTGAATTCAATAGATTATATGTAATGAGTTAATGTACATATCCTTTTTCTATGAAAAAATTGCTGGAAAGGATCACCTCCTCACAGGGACCACTCAGACTCTATGAGTGAAAGATCATTTGGAAGGCAGCACCATGCGTATTCCTCCTTTAATGATGTGCAACATGGAAATAACCCTCCTAATTAGAAATGGCAAGTCAAACACACAGTTTTCATTTAAGACCCTGTATAGCACCTCTAAGGAGATGTTTACTTGAGGAATTTACCCCACGTGATTTTTGAATTCATGGAGAATATTGAAAAGGAGCATTTTCCTTAGGTGACAATGAGGCTTCATAATGATAGCAAGTACGTAACATCTGCCAAATAAAACAACAAAAGAAAATATGAAATGAGTAACTGTTTCAAAAATATTAACATAATTTAAAACTTTCTGGGTGGAAATTGCATCTCCAAAATCATAAGGATCAACATCTCATAATGAAAGGAGAGAGACTGTGCCCTACCTCTGGGATGGCGCTGTGGCTTTTATACTGCTGTCACCATAGCCAGCTCTGGTTCAACTTGCCTCTGTTTTTCAGATTCACTCCTGGGACTTTAAGTGCCAAAAAGATAGAGTTCAAATTCTGATCCTACATGCATTCTGGCCATGTAGTAAGCAGGCAGGTCAACAGACATGACAAAGAAGGGGGAAAGTTTCTTGTAAAAATGTAGGTAGAGTTGACCCCTTATCTTAAGGAACACAACCAAATAAACAATTAGAAATTTAAAAATAATCATTAGTAAATTAGTAATGATTTACTCAGACAAACTAATGCCATTTTAGGCATGAAACTCTAAGGTATATAATTAGTTTGATTCTATCCTTTATAGGCTCAATTTTTTTCTTTTAAATTGAAGAGGTTAAAAAATATGATCTCCATCTCTTTTTTAATAAGAGTTTGCATTGCTTATGTTGTAACTTTTATTCCTATGACTGACTTACTCCATGAATGGGGAACTGTATCTCCCCCTCCCCTTCACCCATTTTTTCCAAACCCCCTTCACTCTGGCAACCATCAGTTTGTTCTCTGGATTTATATTCTGCTTTTTGTTTGTTCATTTACCCTTTTAAGATTCCATTTATTAGTGGAATCATAAGCTATTTTTCTTTATCTGTCTGATTTATTTCACTTAGCATAATACCCTCTAAAGTCCATTCATGTCAATTCAGATAGCACAATATTGTCCCTTTTTTAAAAAAAAAAATTTATTTATGATAGTCACAGAGAGAGAAAGAGAGAGAGAGGCAGAGACACAGGCAGAGGGAGAAGCAGCCTCCATGCACCCGGAGCCCGACGTGGGATTCAGTCCCGGGTCTCCAGGATTGCGCCCTGGGCCAAAGGCAGGCGCCAAACCACTGTGCCACCCAAGGATCCCATGTTGTCCCTTTTTATAGCAGCATGTTATTCCACTGTGTGTGTGTGTGTGTGTACCATATTTTCATTATCCATTTGTCTATTGATATATACTTAGATTGCTTCCGTGTCTTGGCTATTGTAAATAATGCTGCAATAAACATAGGGATACATATATTTTTTTCAAGCTAGTGTTTTTGTTTTCACTGTGTCAATACCCAATAGTGGAATTATTGGATCATATGCTGTTATAGACTAAATTATATTCCCTCTAAAATGCATATATTGAAGTCCTAACCCTCAATATGACTGTGTTTTGGGCCTTTTACGGAGGCAATTATTTTAAATGAAATCATAAAGGTGGCTCCTAATCTGGTAAGAGTCATGCCCTTAAAAAAAAAAGAGACATCAAATCTCTTTCTCTACTCTCTCTCTCTCTCTCTCTCTCCCTCTATCCCTCTTATCCCACGAGTATGCACAGTAAAAAGGCCATGTGAGGACATAACAGAAAGTTGCCCTCTGCAAGCTGAGAAGAGAAGTCTAGCAGAAATCAACCCTACTGGCACCCTGATCTGAGACTTCCAGAGCTGTAAAATAGTACATTTCGATTGTTTATAGTGCCTGGTCTATGGTATATACAACAGGACAAATATTGTATGCTAGTACTTACATGAAATATCTAAAATGGTCATATTTGTTGAGACAGAAAGATCTGAGATTATCGGGGCTGAGGAGGGCAGCAGCTAGGCCATTTCTCAGAGGAAATAACAATATCAGTTTGTTGTTTGCTCTTCCAGGTGTCAAATTATATTTGGGAGTTTTACTCTTATAGTATATTTATTTGGTTAATTCCAAGGAAAGATTTGAAAACAAAACAGAGGAGCCTATTATATTTTGAAGGCCTGCAACAGATATTCAACATTTTATGCACAGTATCTTATTTAATACAGCAAAACTTCAAGGTGTACATTGTTCTTTCTATTTTAAATATGTAAAGATTGAAAGTGAGATCAAGTATATTTCCTATGGCCACACAGATAGTAACAGAAGCTAATCATTCTGATTTTAAACCCTGTACCTGTTGAATAGCTCCATGATAATCTGTCAGACTCAAGGAGCTCATTGCTAAGAGCCTATTCTGCTATATTAAGAACAAAACTGAAAATGAAAGGTGGATAGGACAAAGAATGTTTTATCCCACTCACACAATAGTTTCACATCTAGAAATGCCTTTCGAGGTATTTGCTGGGGTTGTTTTTCTGAGCAATTCTTATTGGGCATAGTTTTCTGCAACATTAACAGTGGTGACTATATAGTAGACGTCGTCTATAAATCCCACTTCTTCATCAATCTACTGTGATAAAATGAAATAAGATTGAGAGGATATATATGGATAGGAGAAATCTGTTCCAACTATTTTGGAGTTTGCAATAGACAATAGAAAATAGAGAGAGACTTTCCACCTGACCAGAGGTGGCTAAAGAACTTAATCATGCTCATTTAACTGAGAAGATGCTATTTTGCTAGTCAATGACAAAATACAAAAGGCTTGAGCCAAATTGATTACACCATGATTCCCCAGATTTACACCATTCCTTCCTGTATGACCTAAGCTTCTGACCTTCACTTTGAATGCTGGAAATGGCACTCCAGGACAGTTGAAGGGCCAGACTTTAGCATAAAATGGGAGCAGATTTGCCTTTGATTTTTAATACAAGGTCATCACCTGGACTAGCACAGCAGGATCTTTTTGTCTTCAAAAATCTGATTTATCTACAGCAGATTAATACTGAATCCCTTAATTAGAGAAATTATTTGACTAAGACTTGAAACAACAGTCTTCACTGTATTCAAACAGCGCTCCCAAATGGGTACTGTTTCTCCCTCGGTCTCCACCCAGCACCTCTGTAGAGGAGTTTGTGCACTTTTCTCTGGGAACAAGGAATTCTGATGGTTAGTAGATGGTATTAGACTGGCTTGGATTGTAGGAAAGGAAAACTGTTCCCTTCTTCCCTTCTTCATCTATTCTTTGGCTGAGCTAATAATTAAATTCATGTAAATAAACAGGAAATCAACTAATTTAATTTCATATGCGGGGGAGCTTATAAAAATGTGAAGCTTCAGAAAGTGCCCCAAACAGGCAGCAATTATACCTTGTAGACAAGGAAACAATAAATATGTGAAGAATTGACAAAACAAAGGGAATGGGTTTGGGATAGCAGATTAGTGAAGAAGCAACAAGATTTGTTTATAGTGTCTTCTCTGCCTGAAATTCTCTATCTCAGGAGATAAGGATGCCTTCTACCTTTTGTTTCAGGGAGGGTGCTTTTCATGTGGAAGATTTATTTCCTGCAGTCAGGGGGACAAAGGAGGTCAGAGTATCCTTGCACAGGCCATTTCTTAGGTAATTCTAATTCAAAATAACCAATATTGCAAGGTTGCATATTTGGGGGTGACACATTCTGCCCCCCCCCCCCTCAGTATCTTACATAGTGACAAATGCTTGGAGGGCATTATGCACTTCTAGAAAGATCATACTAAGAAGATTCAGTTATTCTATTTACCAGAGTGAATTTATTTGAATTTCAGATTGGACCTTGCCCTCAAGGTTAGTGAGGCCAGAGTTCTTTTGTATGTACAATGCTCAATTAATATATTTTTTTAAATAAAAGGGTACAATTTACTAAGAAAAAAATGAAATTCCAATCTACAGAATTCACTAGAACTGTAGGCTTTGCCTTGTGTTTTGTTTGTTTTATTTTCTTGAGGCATGTCATCATTTTCAATAGCTTAAAAACATCCCCCCAAAACTCAGTGTTCTCTGAATAGAGAATTTCTAGCTCAACTAGCCCCCAAGCTTGTGAGATGGCAGATATGACTAAGAAGGAATCAGACTTGTTTTTCAAAAATGTCTTTGTTCAGGAGAAATCATACATTTCCTCTGCATACCTGATCCTAGCCTGGAATACTGATAGAATTAGAAGACATTGGACATACCCATCAATCACTTAATTATTATTATTAAGCTAAGAGACATTTCTTATGTTTTTCTTTATCCTATATTGGAAGACAATATTAGCTTCCCTTTCTTTGTGTTTGGTAGCCAGGAATCACTTAACACTTAACTGCAGAGGCTATATTCACCTATATCATTATATTTACCCTCTGTACTTTATATATCACTCATTTTCTTATTTTTACTCAAATGGTATTTTTGTATTTGTATTTTATGTCACTTCAAAAGATGTTTTTTAGACAGATTATAAGTAAAAAGCAAACAGTAAATGGCTTAATGTGTTATAGCACCCCAAAGGGAGAAATCCTTAGCACTATTTAATAATCTTCATAAAATGGAAACTTTTCAAGAAATAGTAGATCATATAATTGAAAAGATTAAATAAGTAATGCCTTTTTTGAATAGCATGCCCATGAGTGTCTGCATCTGCCTGAGAATAAGACAAATTTCAAAACATTACCACTTTCTACTCTGTGATGGACCACCCTTCAATTCTCTTCTTGGGGTGATTCAAACCAAAACACAGGATAATAGGAGGTACCAGACCCAAGAAGAAAACTTTAGAAATCCTGGGGAAAGAGGTTCATTAAAGGGAGGAGTCTGTCTTTGTGGATGACACTTATTATGAGGAAATGTTAGCATTGAAGATACTTAGATCTATTTAAATCTTTGAACGGATAATTTAGAGTGGTAAGTAATCCAGCACCCTATCCTTTGGCTGTTATTTGAATACTTAATTTTATTTTTTTATTTTTTTTAAGAATTTATTTATTTATTCATGAGAGACACACAGAGAGAGGCAAGAGACACAGGCAGAGGGAGAAGCAGGCTCCATGCTGGGGAGCCTGACATGGGATTCGATCCCAGGGCTCCAGGATCAGGCCCTGGGCCGAAGGCAGATAGATGCTCAACCGCTGAGCCACCCGGGGCCTCCCTGAATAATCTTAAAAATAAACTGACATAACAACAAAACCATAACAAAAAAAATATATATATATACATATAAATTTATAAATGTATATTTATATACAAATACATATAAATTTATAAATATATATATTTATATACAAATATATATATATATAAACATATGCAATACATAGTCAAATGACTAGAATAGATATACAAACAAATTTTTCCTTATTATTGAGGGTTCTTCTTTCTTAGCTGTAGGGTTACAGTATATCGTATTTTCCCGCAGAGACCAGGGCATCATCTGTCTTCCCCTCAGTCTCCCTACTGCTTGGAGAACAGGCGGGAGGAAGTGAGGAAAAAGCTGGCCCCCCGCTTCTGCTCTTACTTAGGCCACCTATACCCAGAAGTCGGGTCTTTGCTGCAATGCAAGCTACACACAAGGCCGAGAAAGACCCCATTCACTTTGGCCCCCACTCATTGTCCATCCCCCTCCATCCAGCATCGCACCCTGGGCCGCCCTTCACAGGCTCATTATGTGCAGAGTCCAGACCGCGGCTTCTCCCGTGAGGAGGGAGAGCGCGTTTGAAAAAAGCTTTCAGATGACAGGGCTTTATTTCCTCACACATCGTTTAAAACCCTTTTAAGGAGCAGTCTGAGCCTCTGATGGTAACGCCTTGCCTAGCAATTAGCCGCGGAGGTGCTGCGCTTTAAAAGGCCTTGACCTTCTGTTCTGAGGCCCTCCTGCAGTGGGCTTTCCGTCCCGGGTGAGTCCCCGGACCCCGCCCATCCGGGGGGCACAACCCCCAAAGCTCTTCTCTTGCAGTCGCTCCCAAAGATTGACACAAGATTTTCGGTACAACATGGTTGTACCAATTTCATATGGAAATTGCCTTTTTTTTTTTCCTCTTTTTTTTCTCTGAATGGACTAACGAGCAAACTTCAAAAGTTCCTTAGATTGGACTTGTGCTTATCTGAAGTATATCCAAGGGCATCCGTAAGGCTTTGAACCAAAAAAAAAAAAAAAAAAAAAAAAAAAAAAAAATCCGGCAGTATCTTTTTCTTCAGTAATAGGCCCAAAGGGCTGGAAACCTCAGAACTTTTTTCCAAATGCATCCTTGGCAGAGAACGGGCGAGCACAGACTCACCTGAACTCTGAGCCGCCCCAGCACATGAATAGAAAGAGGCTGGTACCTCACACCCTCCAAGGGAGCAGAAGCAGCTAAAAAAAAATGACTAAGTCGCTCTCAGGCAAAACCAGTTCTTTTCATGGAAGGCTCCGAGATCCCCAGCCACGCCGACTGAGGTGCCTGGAGTGGAGCTCTTAGCATCTCCTGTCTGCTCCAGGGGCTCTTTCACTTGCTACTGGAAAGGGGCAAATGCTACTTAGAAGAAGTAAACAATGTGCTCAGTAATTGAAAGTGTTACAAGTGGATTTGGAAACTGGCTTTGCAGTCTACATGCAAGGCCCTTAATTCTCTTACATTTTGTTAATGGCCCTGAACTTGCTCATAAAGAGAAATACGAGGCAACCTGGCTGAAGCTGACCCCTTCCCTGCGCAGTCCTGAAAGGAAATGTTAAAAAAAAAAAAAAAAAAAAAAAGCCTCCAGCTCCAGGCTGTCAGTACCAAGTCTTATTTATTTTATTTTATTTTTTCCCCAAAGGAATCAATCACAGAATCCAATGTCCTCATCAGGCAACACTCTTAAAATCAAACCGAAATGGTGACCATTTCCCTTCACTCGGAGAGACTTCCCTAGTGCTGCAGGTAATGCAACTCCATTTCCCCTCCTGATTGGTTTCAGGAGAACTTTCCTAGGCAAAACTGATTTTCTATAGCCACCTGCAAATTGCTGAATTTTATTTGCTTTATTAGGTTTGATATTTAGGATGCTGCAAGCATTCCGGTTAACTTTCAGGAAACTAATTTTGCCTTCTGGGTGAGAATGTGTTAGAGATCAGAAATCCTGAGGTTGGTTGGTTGTTTCTTTGGTGTGTGCGAGGGTGGTGTTTATGTGCTTTTTTTCCTGCAGATTCATGCCTGAGCGCTTCGGTGAACTTAGAATATCTTGGAATTCCCTATGTTTCAGTTTTCATTTGTGCTTAGATTAAAACTATTACTATTCTTAAAAAATTTCCTACTGATACAATTTTGAAAATGGGATTTATGGTTTGGTTAAAAAAAAACATAGGAAGGAAATAACCACATCATTTTTTTTTTCAAAGCAAAGGATACCAAATCTTAGAGGGTAAACCCTATTCATTTTTATTGCTCACATCCTTTAATATATACGCACACATAATATCCACTTTTCTCTCATTGTCTTTTAACAATCGTAAGGGTAAAATAATAACAAAGCAACTTTATAATTTGAATAGAAACACTGGAAAATTATCAGCCTTAAAAATTAAACAACAAAGGCTCTTGAGCAGCAAATGATATTATTCAGAAATAGCAGAGGAATTGCAATTTGGGAAATGCAAACCATGGGAAACCAAAGTTAAATCAGAAACAAAGGAGAGTGTCCTCTTTTTTTTTTTTTTTTTTTTTTTTTTTTAATTTAAGTAATCTCTACACTCAGTGTGGGGCTTGAACTCAAGTAGCATGCTCTTTCAACTGAGCCAGACAGGCACGCCAAGAGTATCCTTTCATAGGGAAAAGAAGGAGGTTAGGAGCAATTTTTTTTTTAACAAAACTACTTTGGAGGAAAATGTGAGTTCATAGTGGTGGCAGCTTCTCATTGGCTGCAAGCAATTGAAGTAGTGGTGGTTTTTCATTGGTTGCAGATGAAGGCAGCTTACTGTGCACCCCCTCCCCCTTAGAGATCTTTCTCATTCCTGCTGACCTGTGTAAGCTGCCACAAGTGGTAACGCATGAGCGTTCCCCTTTCATGGCTTCCCAACTCCATTTTGAACGAGGTTTCCTTGATTCATTTTCATAAAGTCAATCATGTTCAATTATTCCCAGGGGAAATTTGCTTAATTGCTGATCTAGATGGCTTTGATTTCAGAGCATCGAATTGACCTGCCCACTGTTCTTGAAATGATACAAATCAAAGACAGGAAGGACTCAGTCATTCCCTCCAGAGACTCAGACACTCAAGACAAAGCCTACCAGAGTAAACATATGTCTGCCAAGGAAGGATGACAGAGCAGCAGCCAGAGATACTTACAAATTTCCATGAAAGGAATGTTCGTTTTCTATTCTCTTGTTCTGTTGATGGAAATGAAAGAGTATTACAAGGCTTATCTCCATTACTGACAAATTGTTTCAGCAATTCAAACTCCTATTTCTGACTGAAAGAAAGTAGATTATTGACTGCTGAATCAGAAGTCAGTAGCACTGGTTTATGGTCTACAGACAGACACAAATTACATGTGTGGACTTAGCATAAGTTATTTGAATTCTACGTTCTTCTTTCCTCATTTGTGAACTTAACATAATGCTTTAATCCATTCTACTCTCAAAGCTTTTATGAAAAGATATTTTTAAACTATTAAAAATATAGATCTGTATAAACCTTCATTATGTAATTATGCAAGTGAACACATACATTGCAGAAAACTAAAAAACATCCTTTGACAGAGTGAAGAATCAACATTTAAACATATTCTATTGACATTCTTTTTTTTTTTAAGATTTTATTTATTTATTTGTGAGAGAACACAGAGAAAGAGGGGCAGAGACACAGGCAGAGGGAGAAGCAGGCTCCATGCAGGGACCCTGACGTGGGACTCGATCCTGGGTCTCCAGGATCACGCCCTGGGCTGAAAGCAGGCACCAAACTGCTGAGCCACCTCAGGGATCCCCTCTGTTGACATTCTTAGTGTCAAGATTAGTCAGGTGATAACATAGGCTAGACACTCTTTGATTCTATGTAGGCAATGACATAAAACATTTACTGAAACTGGGTTCTTGTTTTTAATTTTTTTTTAAATTGTGAAAGTTCAAGAATATTCATTTTTGTTATTTAAGGGCACTATCTCTAATTAAAGAAAAATCACATGCTCGAATTACAGCTTTGGAATTGAACCACAAATAAAATGAATTTCCAAAATATAATCATTATATTTTCTTAGAGAAAATAACAGCCAAGGTTGATCTTGCCTAACAGGGAAGTTTTCCCACAGCAAGTAACCTGACTGAATTATTGAGATTCTGTCCTCCTCAAATTTCTTTTATTTCTTTAAGGAGATGAACATTTACTGGAAAATAGCTGACATTTTTAAGATAACTCCAGCACAGTTTTTTTTTTCTATAAATTATTCACAATGTTGAGGATACCTTGGGAGTATTATAGATGATGGGATTTAATTTGACACATGTATATAGAAAGAACCCCAAAGTATGACAGTATAATAAAAGAAATACAGTTTAAAAAAAAGAAGAGGTCCTAATGCTAATATCTTTGCTTACAATTTTTACACAATTGTGTTGCCTACCTTGAATTTGTCCTACCAGATAAAATGACAGTCTTTCCTCAGCTCATCTGTTGTGTAGGATGTCACATTGAGATCTCCAAAAACAGTTGTTTCCTGGCAGGTGCCTGCTTCAGAAGGTGCTCACTCACCGTGGCAGGAGCAGAACCATGAAGCCAGATGACAGCAAAGGTGATGCACAAGGAGAGGGCTTTTGAAATTACTTCATCCTCAGAGGTAAGAAAGGGCAATGAAAACTGGACACAGATAATCAGGTGGAGCACACAAATAACAAGTCCAGAGAAATACCAATTTGAGCAATTCTCTGTTGGGTTTGGCAACTGCGAATTTGTCTCCACCCAATGCCCTGAACCAAATGCTACTAAGATTATTCATGATACACCCTGAGATTGGGTTTGATGATGAGAAGCATAAACAAATACTGCTTCTTCTGCATCTCAAACTTAGTACTTAATACTCCTACTTAACAATATGTCATCTCTTGCCAGTTTCTCAGTGTGATCATTACGATTCTCAAAATAAGCAGTTGTTTGGTCATTCACTCTAATATGGAGAGCATATCATAAGCAAGGTATCACAAAAGGTATGGTCTGAATTTCATTGAACAAAATACATTTTTAAAATATAATTTGAAATATTTCATGTATCTGAAGTACTTAATATACATCCTAATTTTTCTTTTTTCTTTTTCCTTTCTTTCTTTTTTTTTAAGGAATCCCCCCTGCATACTCTTCCAGAAATCCTACAAAGTTTCTGTAGACTGATTCTTAAACTGTGGGATGACTGGGGCTGGAAAAAGAAAAGTGGTTACAATAGCTTGGAATGAATGAACAAAACTGCTGCTGTTGCCAGCTGTGTTGTCCTGGCTGCAGAGATGCCTAAGGATAACATACTTCTCCAAGCAAGGGTTTTAAAGCACTGTTTGACAAATTTAGTCTATACTTAGTCTCATGACCAGTGGGAGAAGCTTTTGCAAGTGTGGCTTCTAAGAAGCAGGGTATTTCTTGCTAGAGACATGAGGTAGTTCAGGACTTAATCCAGAAACAACAATGATACAGAATATTTCAGAGCAACATCTCTGATGCATTGACTATCAGGAACTTTATTTGAAAGATTTAGCACCAGAAACCTAATGAGACTGACTCCTGTAAATCCTCCCAAGGATTTTCTATCAGTGAATAGGTAGTAGCAAGGATCTTGGATTTGATGGTACATATGTACCACTTATCACAAAAAACCTGGAATATCACAGTTCAGCACTGCTTGGCAGATATATTAAATCTAAACCCATCATAATCTGGCCAAGTGTTTAGATGTATTAACCTAAACTCTCAATCTGGACCAGGGATCAGTAAACTACAAATTTGGTCTGATCTACTGCTTGTTTTTTTTTTTTTTTTTTTTTTTTTTATTATTTTTTTTTATAAGTAAAGTGTTCTTGTGAAAATATCACACATGCATTTTCATGTTATCTATGGCAACCACTTTGGAGCTGAGTAGTCAGCATAGCCAGCAAAGCCTAAAATATTTACTAGTTGTTACTTCACATAAAGTTTGCTAACCTTCTAGGCCAAACCCTCAGGGAAAACTCAGTATTAGAACATCAGGAAGAGCAACTATGTTAATAGAATGGGTTACGTTAATATGTTAATAGAATGTTAACTATGTTAACTATTAACTATGTTAATAGAATGAGTCCTCCTTACTGTCATACTCTTAAGTCTTAGGAAGAAAGAATAGTATTGCAACATTAGATGATTCCAAGAAAGATCTTTCTAGACTTCAACTCCCATTTTCATTTATATTATCTCATGCTTGAGCCATTTATTTAGAGACCACTATATGTTGGCTCTATAACTACCAGGATGAAAAGGCTATGACTTCAGGAAATAATGAGGAGACTGATATAATAGCTGATAATTACAATGCCGTGCCATAAGCATTGCCATAGATAAAGGGAAAGTGCCAGGTTAGGATGGCAGGGACATCTATGGATGAGAGACAATTACACGCATGGAATAGACTAAATAGCCTAGGCTTTGAACAATGAGCAGGAATCATTCAGGAGATGCCATGGTGAGTAATACTTGGCAGAAAAATAGCATACAGAAAGATCATACTGCAGTTTGAGAAAACAAAATCTCTGGACAGTAATAGGGAGTGAGAGAGAATAGGAAACATTGATACTGAAGAAATATACCTGGGTCAGATCAGAAGTTTTAGGTGAGATGCTGAGAGATTTCGACTATATTCTAGAGCAACATTTCTGAACATGCCAGTACATCATCAGAACTTGTTTTGTGTTTCTTAAGGAGTTGTCCATATTGTGTAAAGATAACTCTAAGGGCTGTTTGGATAATGAAAATGGGAAGGGAGCATTTGAAGAAATGGAGACCAGCTAGAGGGTATTAGAAGAGCTACAGGAAGCAATCACAAGGCCTTGAAGACAGAGGCTAAGGGAATATGTCATAGGTTTGTGAAATATTTCTTAGGCAAAATCAACATAGCCCATTGGTCAATGTAGAGATAGGGAACGAAAGAGGGTTGAATTACACAGAAGTAACAGTTATCAAAGATTTATTTCTCAAAATTGCCTTATCTCCAAAAGGAGGATATCATGCTGAGGGAATAAGATACTGATTACTTTTTCACCAGAAACATAGTCATTATAACAGAAAGCAAGAAATATCACTAGACAAAATAGGGGGCACTTGTAGGAACTTCAAAATGAAGAAGAAAGCCTGCCAAAGGAGGGCTGAAAATGGCACCAAAGCTATCTTTCACCTAGTTTACCTAAATTTGGATTTCAGCAGAGGCCAAAGGAAAATTTGAGATAAGTAGAGTTTAAATACTCCCTGTAATTTTCAAATTTTTACTAAAAAAATTTATGATAATAAAACACAGTGTTTAATAATGACAATATGACAACTATAGAAAAGCATTAAAAAGTAAATAAAATATAGAAGCCAGAGAAACTGCTAGTAATGTTATGTTCCCTTTTATATGCATGGATGTAAATTATTTCTTTTTTTTAAAAAATGATTATTTATTATGGAGAGAGAGAGAACATGAGTGGGAGGGGCAGAGGGAGAGGGAGAGAGAGAATCTCAAGCAGACTCCCCCACTGAGCACAGAGCCTAACATGGGACTTGATCTCAGGACCCCAAGATCATGACCTGAGCTGAAACCAAGAGGCAGATGTTTAACTGACTGCACCACCCAGACACCTCAGATGTAAACTATCTATTTCTATACAAAGAATAATATCCTGTCTGTGCTGGGTTTTTTTCTACTATTTTTCATGAAACATTTTACTTTCCTATATTATGAAATATTTATTGGTCCAAGTCCTTCATTTTGCCATCCTTTTCCTTGTCTTTTAAGGTACAATCGACTCAGACATCAAATTACTTACAGTAGGAAATCTAATAAATGCTTTATGTATTTCTGAAAATTCTTTGGATTTTCCTTTCTCCAGGACAAGCAGTTCCTGCTTCCAGTGAATTCTTGATATCTTCTCTGTATTTTGCCACCCTTGGGTACATCCTTTTTTTCCATATAATATTGCTCTGAACAGCCTCTAATAAATTTATTTCACAAAGTTTATTGACTCAAGACTATGTCAGTAGTATGCTTTACTGAAGCTACAACAGATGGCAACTATATCATTGAGCAGTACAATTAAAGATATAAAATTGAGTATTAGATATTCCTGGGTTTTGTTTTTTCTTTTTTTGAAGATTTTATTTTCTTGAGAGAGAAAGAGAGTGAGAGAGAGCAAGCACGGGCGGGCACAGGGAGAGGGAGAAGCAGACTCCCTGCTGAGCAGGGAGCCCATTGTGGGGCTCGATTCCAGGACCTCAGGACCATGACCTGAGCTGAAGGCAGATGATTAACCAACTGTACCACCCAGGCACCCATAGATATTCCTGTTCTTAAAATCTCCACAACCATTAAGATATCTTAGTAATCCAAAACCATGTTCTTCCCCAGAAAGAAACCTCAACTACCCTTAAAATAATATTTTTGCCATCTGTATAAAGATAAACAGATCATATTTCCTTTGCTCAAGAACACTTACACCAGAGATGGGTGTGAAGAGAAGGCCCCAACATAATCTGACAAATCCAGTAATTGAGGTATTCTTGTGTGCCATGGGAGTGCCATAGAACACTTAGTTCAGCATGTTCGGGAGGAAGGATGTGACGTCTGGTCGCCCCAACCTGAGCCGGATGGAGTGAAGAGGATGGATCTGGAGGAGCTAAGGGGAAGGAGCCACTTAGGCCAAGAGAGCATGCTGAGCAAAGCACCGGGAGTAGGAGACCATCTGGTGTTTTAGAGCTAAAATCAGCCATGGCATGTAAACATGGACAAGTATGAAAGAGAGGAGGAAGATGATGTCTCAGAAGGGCTGTTGCTTGAGGGTGTCTGTGCCTTATGCTGAGGAGAATGAGCGATCATTAAAAAAGTTTTGAGAAGAAAGTAACACATTTGCATTCGAGCAGCATTCCAGTGGTGACATTACGGAGTATATTTGAGGGAGGCAGGACTGGAGGGAGGTTTTGGAAGCTCAAGCAGGAGCTATTTCAGACAAGGGATGATAAGATCATGACCTGGAGATCAGCAGTGGCTTGAATAGAGAAGAGAAGTCAAATTTGAAAGCATCTACGGTTGTAAAATTGTCAGCGCTCAGTGAGTGTATGGATATGCAGAAAGAATTCATATAAAATACCTGATGGATTGAAGGAATAAAGTTGACAAAATAATGGATACATTTCCTTTCTTGGTCAGTAGACCTCAGAAATGGCTACAAAGGAGCTTCCTTTTGTATCCATCAAGGATGCTGAGATCAATTTTAGTTTTGGGTGTTTTTTTTAGTTGTTTTTAATTCCCAAAAAAACATTTTGAAGAGCTTTTCAACCATTTTAAAAGTCATTTCTCACTTAATGGTAAATTCTAAAACCACGTTTAAAAGTTGATGTGAGTGGGGAACCAGAGACAAAGCACATTTGTTTCTTGGACTTTCAAACCTAATCCTATTTGTGTGAAAGTGTAAGTCATTCATGCTGCCAGGCATCCTAGGGGTGACCCAATATAGTTAAGATGGGTTTATGCTCCCCTGGCTTCATCACCTCTAATGGGACCCCATCTTACACATTCCCTTTCATTCCTCGTTATTTTTTCCAGGAGAAGATATGCCTGAAGCACTTTCTGTGCTCATACAATCTCTTCTTTCAACTTTATATCTCTCTGAGAAAGAACTTTTACAAACTAGGTTATATAAGAATATCTCAGATGTAAATGTCGATTGGAAAAAAGAGCTACTGCAACTTGCAAAAACAGCCTTTGAAAATGCCCATTGCAACTTCTTTGCAAGCAAGATGCTGGTTTCAGATTCCAGTGTAATTACCCAGCAAAAGGATACCAACATGCACTTTTCAGAAACAAAACTCCTCAAAATTAACCATCCCATGAAGGGAGTCAATAATGCTCAGGAAAATGCAAATGAAGACAGCAATAAGCTGTTGCTGGCAAATGTTAGGAAAATGGAAAAATGTCAAGTGTGTTTGGGAACCCGCAGCTATAAGAGGCATCCTGTTCTGCTGGAAGTGTAGACTGGGGCCCTGGTGCCAGAGAGCAAGCTGGCACGTGGTCTAAGTAAATCCGGACCGATCCTATGACCCAACATTCATAGGGTATGTGCATATCCCAAATTTACACCCACAGGCCACTCAAAGGTATATGCAGCACTGTTTGTGCTGGTAAGGAACCTAGAGTAACCTGGATGCCCAGCATTGTAAGTAGATGAATAAGTGGGATGCATTCAAGTGGAATGGCAGCGCAGTCTGATTTTAACTTTCTGAATTTGTTTCATGGGTCTATGGTAGATTTTAAAGCATATATGGATCTTATTTTCGTTTGCTTTTCTGTCAAATATGAGTAAGACTTTAGTTGTGGGGTTTTTTTCCCCCAAAAAAAGTAATGAACTTGAGATCCACTTTTAAAGCAGAAACCAATAAACCATACATGGTTTAACCTCCTATGCCTTATGTTTGGTTATTCCCTAAGGGAGAATGTGTGCTCTGTGTCAGAGATTGCTCAGTTATCCCACAAGATTCCTTATATTTGCTCTAAGCTATAATTATCTCTAAAAGCCTGAATTCAGATTTAGTGGAGTAACTGTCCTTTAGGAGAAAAAGGAATATCATTGCTATATGCTGAGGAAGGCTCTCAGGATAGGAACAGGGACTTTCTATTCTTAAGTAATTCTCTTGAGATTTCTGTGCTCAGCGGGACCTTCTATGAAATTCCTTAAAAGAATTGACCCAGCTACTAACGTGAGATTCTACATGCTGAAGAGAAGTTAGCTCAACTAACTGTGGGGAATTAACAGGGGAAATAAAGACATTTAAAACTACTATATTTTAACAAATACTGCCATGCTAAAAATATATAGTCTCTTTATAGGTTTTGTCTACTTTTTTGTTTAAGTAATAAGGTAATAAGTATAATGCAATTCCTTTATTTTGCTTTATAGGTTGGAAAATATAAACTGTGATTCAAAGACTGCTGTGTGTTTAGAAATATGCATAAAGGAAAAACAGATATTATAGATATATATGTGCAATTCAGAATTAAAAGCATATTTAAGACTATTTGTAGCTTATGAATTAGGATTGCTAACAGTTTTAACAAGAGTAAAAAATTTGAAAAAGGTTAGATTTACTTCCACATAAGATTTTGATTTAAACATATATCAAACCTCTATTTTCATCCAGGCTTCTGATTGAGCCCCACATCAGGCTTCCTGCATGGAGCCTGCTTCTCTCTCTGCCTGGGTCTCTGCCTCTCTTTGCCTCTCTCTGTCTCTCATGAATAAATAAATAAACCTTTAAACACACACACACACACACACACACACACACACACACACAAACCCTTTCTATGAAAAGCACGTTGGTGACGTGGTAAGAAATGGGTACATTGTCACAATAGTTATATCTCCCAATTTCAAAAGTTCATCATCAACATTCATCAATTTTCTTTACTATCAAATAATGGCAGTCATTGAATGGATGAACTATTCCATTAAGATAACAAAACTGATTTTTCTCATAAGTGTTCAGGATGTTTTGAAAGTTATCTAGGTAAGTTTGTGGCACCAGATGAATTGAGGACCCTCTACTCTTTTGCCATCTTACCTCCTCAAAACTGATTTTTCTCATCCTATCATTCCTTTTGCTATTACTAGATAGGTTTTTTTTTTTTTTCTGTATGGGACTTTCCTTCATACACTACAACTATTTATACCTGAAATATTTTTCATAAAGGAAAGACAGGGTCAATACTTAGGATTTCCTTCTGATGCGGTTCAGGATACACTGCCCCAAAATATGGAAGCTTGGGATATTGAATATTTTCAGCTGAAGGAGTCTGAGAAAATCTTTAATCTTCCCTTTTCTTTTCTCCCATGAAACAGAACACAAAACTCTAATGTGAGAGGTTTACTACCATACCTGAAAGAAAGGGGCATCCTTTCTCTGAGAGGGATGCCAAGACTAACAGGTCTTGCTAAGCTCCCCCATTTCACTACACTTACTCATGCTCTTTAATCCATCATATCTCTACACCACTGCCCGCTCTTCCTCAAACCTCACACAAAAATACTCAGGTCTAACTATTTCTTTGGGTCTTCATTTCCTTATGAAGTCTCCTGTGTCAAGCAAAACATATGAAATAAATCTATGTGCTTTTCTCCTGTTAATTGGTTCTATCAAGTTTAATTTTCAGACTCAGCCAGCAAACCCAAGAGGACTGAGAAAAATGTTTTCCTCTCCTACACTTCTCAATTTTCTGAGTAATGAGTTGGTGCAACTTCCAAAATGTCCAGTGAGTGTGTTTTGTGTGTCTCTTATTTCCTCATCAAGACAGTTTATATATGTATACAAAGTGTTTTATCAGCTGAAGTTATTTTGATTCTCAAATGATCCTGTTGCAGGCCAGCAGGAACTACTCCAAGTAGGCTCCAGTGTCTTTTTGGCACAAGACAATGTTGGATTGCTTATTTGCTTTCTAGCAAACAATCTGTCCTCAGATCAGTTTGTATATTTTCTGCTTCAGACATGGTATCATGTGGCTCCAGATTTTGTGAGGCAGATTACACAATTTGAAGGAAATGAAAATGAAAATTAATATAAAATGAAGTACAAAAATAAATATTTATTTAGAATGACAAAACAAATCACAACAAACTACAATGCTTTAAAAATAGACATCTTACAAATATTGTAAAATCCTGTACAAAGACATACATTTTTTTCTTAATCAACCATCACAACAATCCATATTACCTCTTCCTACATTTTTTGCCTGAATTTTCTTTATATGAGAACAATTTTATAGAATAATAATAGAAAGATAATGCCACCTTTGCTCTGTAATGGTTGAGTAAAATGTGATGATGATGATGGTGATGAAGGATTGTTATCAAATTTGGGGAACCACTATCAAGTTTCCTTCAAAATTACACTGTAACATTCAGAACTCCCACAGTTAGCTTCTGACTTTAGGCATCTCCAATTCTGTTTCTCCTTGGTATGTTTATATTTTTATAGGACTTCAGCTTTGTATCCTCTTTTTATGACACCAAAGGGGCAGGGGGAGGGTGTGCGTCCTACATTGGGACTGTTAACTATAATGTCACTACATTTGGAAGGGACTGTAAACTACATTAAGTACATTCCACTGAATGTATCTCTGCTGAGATTTCTGTTAGCATCATCTCTAAAACGTCCACAGCCAATCCCAAACCATCCAACACAAGAATTAAGACAAAGAGAGATTCAGAGAGCAGCTAATTGCGGTTAAAAGTACCTTGCTTTAGAGTATCTTGGAAAAAAAAAAAAAAAAAAAGGATGAACATGACAGCACATTACTAGGCTGTCCCCCCACCCCAAGAATTTGGAAACAGCTCCTATGAGTGTGGAGCCCAGCAACTTCAGCATTTTAGATTCATGGTAATTCCATCTCAGTCTGAGATTAGCCATTTATACAAGGATCTCAGTTTCCTTTTATGAATACTCATTGCTACTGAGTTGTTATTGCATCCAAATGTTTTTACTAGATAAATAAGAAAATATTTATTTATTTTATTTTCATAAACTTTTTTTTTTTAAAAACGTTACCTGATAAAGTCACGTTTTTTTGTTTTTTTTTAAATTTTTATTTATTTATGATAGTCACAGAGAGAGAGAGGCAGAGACACAGGCAGAGGGAGAAGCAGGCCCCATGCACCGGGAGCCCGACGTGGGATTCGATCCCGGGTCTCCAGGATCGCGCCCCGGGCCAAAGGCAGGCGCCAAACCGCTGCGCCACCCAGGGATCCCTTTCATAAACTTTTTAAAAGGAGGGTAATGTATCATGAATTTATGTTACTCTTTCCAATTCTAATTTAAAATTGCAGAGTTTTTTACCTGCATGTTTAAAAAAATTTTATACTTGTATGTTTTTGTTCTTATGTGAAAAATCTTGGTCCCTCAAGGTAACTTTCCAGATAAATTACTTGCTTTACTCTACAACTGAGACATAATGTAGATTCCAAAAAGCAATAACAATATTATCACCAAAAAGAAGTTCAACTGAGTTTGAAAATGTGAAAGAATTAAGTGAGGTAAAATTCAGGAGAAAAGTGGGAATCATGGAAAATGAATAGGGTGTGTAAAGTGTAGGGGTCAATGTAACTAGAATAAAGAATATTTCTGTAAGGGATACATGATGGCAGACATAAATTTGTTTAAGTGTCAAGTTAAGCACCTTTCACATTATTGTGAATAATCTTAAAAGCAAATAGTTGTTTTAATCAGGAGAATAAAATTATATGATTTGAATTTTCAAAAAGAATTTGGACTAAGAGAGAGAGAGAGAAGATTATCAAGAGATCAGCATGGTATGAAGACTGCAGTAGGAGAGAAGCCTGGGGTGACTATGGAAATGAGAAAACAACTCAGTGTGAATGCTTCCTGGTGCTCACTGTAACAATAATCAAGGCGACGATGAACATCAGCTGGCAGAAAATGACTGGATTTATTCACAAAGTTAGGTTATTATGGAAAAATTATCAGAAATGAGAAAGGAGGGAAAATAGCATTTCTCACTTCATCTCACTCCAATTAGTCAATAAATATTTATTGAGTTTTTTCTGTGTGTCAGAAATTGGTGGGAATACTGCATTGAACAAGACAAACATTGTCCTTGGATTTATAGAGCTTGCAATCTTGCAGGAAGAAAGAGTAAGTGAGCAAAATTGATGAGGTTCTCAAAGGAGGCTTTTAAATTCTAAGTGTGTTGGATAATTTTGCTGTGGTTCTGGTTGTGGTTGTTATAATACTATATTCCAGATGTTGCACAAGCAAAATAGCAAAGCCATGAAAATTTGGTACCACCTGTCCCTTTATCCGTATGTCTATGTATCTCTCAAAACTACACACATTCACCCTGAAAGTGATCTACCCTCTCTCTTATTCATAGACCTACCTTGGTAAGTAATTAAAATGGCCAGATATATCCCAGTAAACGAATGCTTTCAGTGCTTATTCAACGTAATTATCTTTTAGAGATGACTCTTGGGTAAAAAAAATCCTAACCTTGTGATCTTCTTTAGGATGATATGAATTTCAGACCATGGAGTGCAGACTAGAAGAAGCATTATTTTAAGTAAAGTGGTGTGTTTTATTGCTTCTCAAAACATAGCAGCATAAGAAATCATTTCTCACTTCTAGTGTGGGGCTTATCTATTTTGTATGCCAAAGGTAAAAATCTGTCTTTGTATGTGTTGTCGTTACTTTAAAGACTCACCTTGAGGAGATGCCTTTCCTTATGGCTGGCTGTTAGTTTTTTGACCGGTCTAAGCAAAAATTACTGTTAATTTTGCTTTATAAAATAATTATGTATACAAAAATTGGGTCACAAGATGATAAAAGATCATTTCTTAAGATATCTCACTCAAGTAAAAATTTTAAAAATAAGGAAATTTATACCAGTTACCTTTAATTTTCTGTAAATCAAGAAGAAATTGGTCCCCTGAGCAAACAATTTGGAGGCCTGAGGTCACTTTTTTTTTTCCCCCTGAGGTCACTTTTGAAGCAATGTGGATCAGCTGTTCAAGAAATTAAGCTATGGTAGCAGCAATAGTGCATTAATTATAGTGATCAGAAAGGGCTAATCTTGATGTGGGAATGGATAGTGATGGGGCGGCAAAGAGGTTCTGAGTTTGGGGAGTCTCAGAGATAATAAGAGTTGCTGACATTTATTGAGCATATAGTATATGTGAAGCACTGCTTGACAAACATTAAACTAAATATATTCCTTAAATCAATGTGGTGGGTATTAAGATTATATCTCATTAAGAACAGGAAGTTTAGGCACCTTAGCCAAAGCCATACAATTTGTTTGTGACATAACTTCAACTCTATCCTCAAAGTTCAAAGTTCATCATCATAATGATGGCACTGTCTTCTTTTGTTCTTGGTATAATATTACTCAGCCATCAGAAAGGACGAATACCCACTATGTGCTTCGATGTGGATGGAACTGGAGGGTTTTATGCTGAGTGAAGTAAGTCAATCAGAGAAGGACGATCATCATATGATTTCACTCATATGGGGAATGTAAGAAATCCTGAAAGGGATTATAAAGGAAAGGAGGGGAACTGAGTGGGAAAAATTAGAGAGGGAGACAAACCATGAGAGACTCCTAACTCTGGGAAATGAACAAAGGGTTGCAGAAGGAGAGGTCGGTAGGAGGTTGGTGTAACTGGGTGATGGGCACTGAGGAGGGCACTCGAGATGAGCACTAAGTCTTATACTATATGTTGGCAAATCAAACTTCAATAAAAACAAAACAAAACAAATAAATAATAAAATACAGTAAAAAAAATAAACCAAGCAAATAGAGTCTTGGTTAAAATAAGGCATGGTAAATATGAGATCCTGTATGTGAAGTCACAATCGGGAAAAAGAAGTTCAGTGGAAAGTTGGAGACTATAAAATTACTTATAAAGTTGTAGTCAATGTGAATCCATCAACAAATATTTTTCAAGTACTTTTTTGGCAGCAGTCATTCTAGTCCAATTTAAGATTTTGAGGGACTTCATCATCAAAAAGCATCCTTAAAGAACAATGTGTAAGAGAATGAATAGGTGGAACTCAGGGACGGTGAAAATACTCTGCATGATACTGTAATGATGAATACAGGTCATTACAGATTTGTCTAAACCCACAGAATGTTCAACACCAAGAGTGAAACCTGATGTAAGTATGGACTTTGGATGGTTATGATGTGTCAAGGCAGGTTTACCAACTGTAAGAATCATACCATTCTGATGGGGGTGGGTAGTTGATGATGGCGAGGCTATGCACATGTGGGGCAGGGGGTATATGAAAGTTTTCTGTACCTTCCTTTTAATTTTGCTATGAATTTAAAATTGTTCTAATAAATGTAGTAGTCTTTAATTTTTAAAATGTATAAGAGATAGGTGATAAAAGAGAACCAGTGAACAGGGCCACAGCCTATACAAAACCTAAAAGTTAAGGAACAACTGTGGGTTTTTTGTTTTTTTTTCTTTATTCTGTGGCTAGATCTGTTGGACAATTCATGTTTGCTTTGTCATTTCAATAATTTTGTACATTTGCTTTTCCTACTTTCTTTTTCTTTTTCATGATTTTCATCTATTTTAAATTAATGTTATGCAATGAATTTTATCTTGCTAATTTCTTTTGGCTTATTTTATTTTTCTCTCTACTTGAGTTAGTTTTTTTTTTTTTTTTTTTTTTTTTTTTTAATTCCTTGTAGATGGCAGTGTGAACCAACCCTACCATTTAAATATTTTGGCAGATTGTATCTGAGGCCTTAAGAATATTCAGAAATAATTAACTTTGCAATTTTACTCTTAGAAAACTCTTTCAACCTAGAAATAAGCATAGATGTGCACAAAGATCAAGCTTTGAGGATATACATCATGACACTGATAACAGAGAAGTACAGGAAATGTCTAATTGTCCAATAGGACATCGATTAAATAAGTAAATAATATGAAAGCCTTAACAAACATAGATCTCTCTTCCTAAAATGTTTGGTATTCCAGTGTGAGGCCTAGAACATTCTCAAGGCCTTACTTGAATCTCTCCTCCCAGAAACCTCCCCAGTTCCTCCAGGTAGGCTTGTTTCATCTGTGTTTTATATTTATCTAACTCTGTCCAAATGTTGGCACTCATTGTATGGTCTGATCATTTTTCTTTTTGTATGCTTATTCTTCCTTTTACTAGATTATGAGATCTTTGATAATAGAAATCATGTCTTATTTGTCTTTCCACCAATCTTACCTGGCAATGTGCTTAGCATATAGTTGACATTAAGAACTCTTTACTGGATGACTGAATGAAGGCATGAATGTTGGTTGAACAAATATTTTTGATGACACTGAACAATAGCATGACAACGTTAGAATATAAAATGCTATTATTAAAAGAAACTTATACTGTTTAGTCCATATGTCAATATTGATTACCTTTTAACACTTAGACAACTACAATAGGTTTATTCTTAAAAAGTTAGAGAATAGACACAATCATAAAGAAGAAAATACAAATTTCCCATAATTCCAGGGTAGTTCTTGGTTTATTTCTTTCTAGATTTTTTTTAAAGCGAAGATAAGTAATTAGATACAAATAGATGATGGATAGATGGGTAGATGGGTGGATGGAAGAAAGGAAGGATAGATACACAGAAAAATAAATTGTATATGTCTATGTATGCACAGATATATACAAACAATCTTTTTTTCTATATTTGAAGGATTTTGAAAATATCTATGAAACATTCCAAGATTTTTTTGGTCACCATGCTAACATTTGGAAATGCATATTTCATTTGAAAATATTTACTAATAGCTTTCTTTTTTATTTTACACTTCAAATAACTCTCAATGTAGAAATATTTTCACAGTCTAGAAAATTTCTCACTATTTGTCTAAGGGAAAATATTTAAAAATGTAATTTGATGACTAACTCACAATTTAGTTAATGTCCCAACTTCATCTACAATCAGCTACTTAGTTCCACAGGCCAATGTGCTGATACAATATTAGAAGGGCTTTATTTCATTAGTTGTCTATGTAATAGTGGATGATTTAGGGATCACAAGCAAGATTATACTCACTGGTGTGCACCCATTCATGGATTATGCATTGTGTTAAAATTTAACCAGTCAATGGAGGCCCTACTAGGGGGTAAATGATGCTAATGGGCTAGAGGAAACAAAATCCTCTCCAAGCTTTACATGTCTACCTAGTGATTTAGATTTTCAGGTTTCCTAGCACCTTTGACTGCAATACCCACAAAAGCTGTTTACAGTTTACCTAGGTCAGGCCAAATACAAAATCATAGGTTTTTCTTTATTACAAAAGAAAGTCAATTATACAAAGTATTTTTTATAGCTATATATATTTTTTAAAAATTGGCAAAGGAGGTCATGGAGAAGGTTACAGTCTTAGCTGACAAGTTGGAAATTTAGACAGAAGCCAATTACAGAGGCCAACATCTTGTTGACACATTTTCCCTATACTGGGATAGAACAAGGTGTGATTTGCAGAGCATTGTAAAGACAGAAGCCAAGTTTAAGAGCAAAGATCTGCCTTATAAAATGACTTATAGAATGACTCTGAGTAGCATCACTAGATTTTGCAAATAAAAACACAGAAAGCACCGCTGATTTGAATATCATATAAACAATTTTTTAGTATCTCCTAAATATTATGTGGAACATACTTACACTAAAAAAGTGTGGCTTCTCTGAAATTCAAATTTACTTGGGTAACCTATGTAGGTTTTTAAAAAAGATTTTATTTATTTATTTATTTATTTATTTATTTATTTATTTATGAGAGGACAGAGAGAAGGAGAGAGAGAGAAAGAAAGAGAGAGGGTGCATACACATGCATGAGTTGGGGCAGGGGCAAAGGAAGAGAATCTCAAGCAGATTCCATGCTGAGCACAAAGCCTGAAACAGGGCTCCATCTCATGACCTTGAAATCATGACCTTAGCTGAAACCAAGAGTCCAAGCTTAATTGACCGTGCCACCTATGTGCCTCTAGACATCCTGTGTTTCACCTGGAAATTCTATTCTTGGATCCTATTCACCTTTAGTCTCCCCACCCCCTTACCACACACACATGCACAGAAATTGTGGCTTAACTGCTTCTGAGATTTTTATTTTGAAACTATATTTCAAAATAATTTGACACAGAGGTCATTTGGTTAATTTACCTATTGTCTTAGAAAATCTATAACTTTTAGAAAAGAATTTTTCTATATATTTTTACCAGCCAATAATTGAAAGCAAAGATTAAAAATTGCATACCCATATTACTGCTATAATTGTAAAGTGAGGCCGCATCTATTGTAGCTTCAGCTGTTTAACAGCAAAATCCCAGAGAAATGGCAACAAAAGTACCTGCTCTTTCTGAAAAGATATTAGAAACAATCATCACAAGTTTCTTGGCAGTGAACCAGGCACACTGGGGGAATTCGACAGATTAGTCAGAGGAGAAGTTATTACCTTTTGTCAAAGAACTCTCTTCAATTTGCCATGAAGAAGGAATTCCTAGGCTGGCTCAGGAAGGATCCAAAGGCAGATTTTCAGAAATGATGGAAATATACACCAGAACCAGATTGGCTTTGTCTTCTATCACATAGGAACACTTTCAGAGTTTATAATTATGCTTCATGTTGAAACTCTGCCTTCGAGTCTGAATGCTAGGAAACTGTAAATACAGATTGGTAGTTGTCTAGAATTATTACCCAACCCATCAGATCAATCAGTGTGTGTGTGTGTGTGTGTGTGTGTGTGTGTGTGTGCGACCTCTGCACCATCCAGATTCCCTTTCAGAAGGGCAGCTTTTTCCCTAGCCACTGGGAATGCTAAAAGGCATTCCTCAGTTGTCAGCCCTCCTTGGGGGACTACCTCAGCTGAAGATAAAGTCTTTGTTCAAGGTCTCATTTTTTTTCCAGCAGCCCCATCCATTCCCCAGGCTCTAACAGCAACTCAAGACAATTCTTGGGCCATCTCAACCCCAAAGTTCCCCATAGGATCAGCAAAGGTTCTATTCTCCTTTTCTTCCTTTCCACAAGTGTAGATCCCAAGAGCACTTTCTGATAAATGTCCCACATGCTAAGCTCTGTTTCAGTCTGTATCCCCAAAAAGCCAACCTGTGACAGTGTGACCTGGGAATAGGACACTTAATGCATTATTTAGAGGTACATGAGGCCTGAACCAAAGAACTAAGCAAGTAACAAAGACTAAGGTTTCTCTCTAGTTGGTTAGATGTTTTCAATACCTAGAATTAGGATAGATTGGTAGTTCATATCAGGTCACATTGTAATGTTTCCTATATTAGAATTTTATAGACATATATGTGAATTTTTAAATTAACTAATGGTATTTAATTGAGAAGTCACCATAACACATACATAAAGTGAATCTTCAATTATTTATTTTATTCCTTACAATTTATTATAACTGTCTAGTCTCATTGTCTGTAACTTACTTTAAAATACCTTAGTTTAGACAGCATACTATATATATATGTATTTATTTAATCTATACCCTAGGTTCTTTTAGTTAACATTTGAAGTACACTAATCAGGTATCCACATTACAAGAATGATGAATAAGGATTTGAAAAACCCTAATCATGAGGCCACACTACATAGTCCAGAGGCAATTTAGAACAAGATTTCATATTTCTCCATATATATGTATATTGAGATGCATATGCATGTATATGCATATACATGTATATTATATATATATATATATAATTAACACAAGAAATGTTCAAATATATTTCATGGAGGTGTGTTTTTCATGATATACAGTTTTCTAGAAACTCTATACGGGTACCTCTGCCCTTCATATAAATTAAAATAAGAATCTGACAAACCCAGCAGCCTAATACCTAAATAGCACATAAAAAAAAAAAAAAAAACTCAATTCTTTCTATGTTGCATCAGTTAATGGAGAATTATTTTGCTTGTCTGGAAAGGTAGCAGGAAGCTTGTGTGAGTGCCTAAAAGCATAGCTTTAGTGTATGTTAAGTTAGGCACCCTCACTATTCCTTAAAACAAAACAAAACAAAACAAAACCCCACAAAATTTTATTGGCTTTTAGATATTTTTTTCTTCCATGTGAATTTACTTTTATTTTAGCCAACATACCCCCCTCCAATGATTCTATAAATTACATTTATATATAGATTGTGAGAATTGATGTTATCCTTTTTAAAAAGCATTTCATTTATATGTAAATTTAAGAATTAAAATTGTCATATGTGGGATGCCTGGGTGGCTCAGTGGTTGAGCATCTGCCTTCAGCTCAGGGCATGATCCTGGGATCCTGGGATCGAGTCCTGCATGGGGATCCCCACAGGGAGCCTGTTTCTCCCTCTGCCTATGTATCTGTTTCTCTCTGTCTTTCATGAATAAATAAATAAAATCTTAAAAAAAAAAAGATTGTCATATGTTAAGGATTCCCATTTGAGATGGTGTGTCAGAGGCAGTGTTGTTTAATGGTCAAGGGCATGAAATTTAGAACAGACCACCTAGATTCAATTCCTGATTCTGACACTTCCCGTGTGTGTGACCCTAGCCAAGTTACGCTGTCTTACCTCTTATTTTTGTTGTCTCTTCTTTTAAATAGGAATAATAATATTATCTGCTTCATAGGTGTATAGGAGTCTCAAAAAATAAGTGTAAAGCCCAGCCCATAAGAAGCATTGTGTGTTTACTATTATTATTTTATTCTGTGTACTTCAATAGGATTTCAAAACCTTTCTTCATATTTATATAGTACCATTCTTTTCAAACTTATTCATAAATATCCTATAGTGTTCATTACTATTGTGGGGGAAATTGTCTTCCCCTTTCTGTGATTAATTATTGCAAATATAGAAAAGCTCCTGATTTTTTAAATTGATCTTGTCTCCTCCATCATTTTTCTCAAATTCCTTTGATAATTCTATATAATTTTGACTACATTTTATTGGATTTTTTGTTGTACAATTATAGCACCAGCAAAAAAAAAAAAAAAAAAAAGAAATATATATTTGAACACCCTTCCTTTATGTTGATTGTTTCAAACACCTAAACCAATGGTAATATCTGAAAACTGGTTTGATTTGAAAGAAATGCTTATGATATTTGATTATGGGAAAATTAACAACTGGACGAATCCTAGTCATTTCATTGACCACACATTACATAATGGTAAACTAATTGAATGACTAACAAAGTCTGAATTTTTGTTATTCACATAAACGGGGAAACAATATCCAACAAAGGGTACCATGCTCAAGTTAAATTAGGTGGTGGTGAACTTGAGCACAGAATTACCAGCAAGACAATAAGTCAAACTCAGGTTGTTATTCAAATGCAGAAGTATCTTTTCAGAAATTGCTAATGCTACTAAAATTTCTGAAAATGTTACCTTAATTTTGTGCATCTTAATGAACTGACACATTTATGTACACTGCGTACAACCAAAAATTATCAAAGGGCAGCTTTACAGTAAAAGCGAAGTATAATAAGAAAATCATTAATTTGAGATTAAAAGAAAGGAACTATGCTAGTTCTCTGTTCCCAGGTCCATAGCTACCCTTGAATTTTTTTTGCCCAGGGTAGAGGTAGGGGTAGGAGTTAACCTCTAGAACTACATTGTTCAGTCCAATTGTCCTTTAGCTCTTGCCTATTTTAGAATGGGAGTACCATCAAGAAGTAGGACAGGAGAGAAGAATGAGATATTTATTCCTTCCTCTCCTTTCTTGCCACACCGTGGTTTTGGCAGAACTGCATCTTCCTGTAGCAAAATTTCTGTGGAATGCTCCTTTCTCACTATAGCAGCATCCCTAAAACAGGCTCTGGTTCCCTCACCCTGGCCCTTCAGACCTGGGCATGGGAATGGCTGTTTGGTCTTCACCATGCCTGAGTGTTTCAACATTCCTTCTTAGCTCCATTACCACAGCCCACTGTCAAACAAAAACAAATTTGGACTAGGTAAGGAGAGACTTTATTAAAAAAGACTATTGGAATATGGGGGAAGGAAACTATTAACATTAAAAGAATGTCCTGACAGTTAGATCTGCAAATCTTGGAGGTCAACCAGAAGGAAGCGTCTTTTACAGGGAGAGGTAAACAGGTATGAAAGAAGCTAGGATGGGGAAATGGGATGAGCTAGTGGAATGATCAGATAGTTGGGCTTGCAACAATTTTAAAGACTGGTAAGGAGTTGTTGCACATTCCTGTGCTGGCTCAGCCTGAGTGTGGTTCAAAGTGCAGGGGTGTGGGGGAAGGTGAGAAGCTTAACTAAAGAATGTGGTCAAGTCAATTTAGCAGGTATTTTCCAACTGGTACCAATAGGTAATGTTTTAATTATGGAGAAAATGTTCTTCTATGACAGAGGAAAAGACTTCTGGAACAAAGTTTTTTTTTGGGGGGGGGGTTGGAATAAAGCTTTGAGTAAAAATCAATCATCTTGTTCATAAGGGGCAATGTTAAGCTTCTTTCAGTGGAATCCACTTTATTTCAAAATGAGATTTATTTTTTTCCCTCAGAAATACCAATTCTTGTCTAAAAAGCATATTAAATAGGATGACTTAAGGGATCCCTGGGTGGCGCAGCGGTTTAGCGCCTGCCTTTGGCCCGGGGCGCGATCCTGGAGACCCGGGATCGAATCCCACATCGGGCTCCCGGTGCATGGAGCCTGCTTCTCCCTCTGCCTGTGTCTCTGCCTCTCTCTCTCTCTCTCTCTGTGACTATCATAAAAAAAAATTAAAATTAAAAAAAAAATTAAATAAATAGGATGACTTCATTGTTCCTCTAGTTCTGAATTTAAAAAAAAAAAAAAAACCCTAAAAACAGAAATTACTGGATTTCTGAATGCCCTTGGTCACAAAGAACTGACTCACCATATCTCAAGAACTAAGATTAAAGAAAATTTATAGGTAGTCAAGGGAGACCTTATCGTCCTTAGAGAAAGGAGCACACTACTATATTAAAAGTGGCACCTTTCAGGAAAGAGCAGATTCATGCTCATTCCAGTCTAAAAAATTACTATTATGTGTGAGAAAAAGATAAGAACGAAGGCAGTTAACATTCTGATCCAGCATCACGCAGAAGGAACTTTTTCAAAGACAAAATTTCAGTTCCTGTCCCGATTCTTGTTAACAGCGGGTATGTGGACAAGTTCATTTAAACACTCTGACTTCCTATTTTATGTCTTGGAAAATAACTGAAGGTAATAATACATGCCCTACCAACTACTTGCAGTTCTTAGCAAGATAAAAAGAGATAATGGAATTGAGAGACTCCTGTAACCTGCAAAATTGGAATATCAATGCAATGCGTTATTATAGATACTTAAGAGTGTTCCACCAAAATGTAAAAGGAGTTAGCTGAGGACACATGACCCTACATAGTTCTGATCTGATGGAAATTTTGCTTTACCTGTGTTTGAAATCTTAGGTAGTAAAGATTCAATGACTGTATTCATTAGAATTTAAATACAGACTTGAACATTGAAAAATGTTAACTCTCCCCTTCCTAGCTTTCTGTTCCACAAAGCTTGTAGGAATCAAGGGCTATACCTATATAAACAGAGATATAACACAAATCATATTAATATCAAGTATATAGAGGTACAAACTACATATAAGCCCCTTAAACTTTTATTAAAGTTTATTAATAAAAGTTTATTAATAAATAAATTTTTATTAAACTGAGATTATGGTGGATTCATATGTGTGAGACAATGAAATAACATATAAATATGTTAGCATATTATGTTATGTTATAAATATAACATATTTATATATTATTTTATATTATATTTAATAATATATTTGTATGATTTATATATGATTTAAATATTAATATATAATTTATTTTTATATAATATATATAATCAATATATATATTGATCTCGGCCCCTGGTTTTTGTTTTTTTTTAAGATTTTATTTATTTATTCATGAGAGAGAGAGGCAGAGAGAAGCAGGCTCCATGCAGGGAGCCTGATGTGGGACTCAATTCCGGGACTCCAGGATCACGCCCTGCCCCAAAGGCAGGCGCTAAACCGCTGAGCCACCCAGGGATCCCCCTGAGCGACCCAGGGATCCCCGGGCCCTGGTTTTTGGCACAGCTACTGAAATCCTTGTGATTCCTAAGTAGTAAGAGCACTAGAAGCATCTTTTGTTCTAATATCTGATCCTTTACCCTGGTTACTGACATAGAGCTCCTGAAACGTTTCTAATATCCTACATGATATGAGTGTCTTTTGTTCTAATAAGGCAACTCTCGGTGGGCTCCGAGGTGACTCTTGGATGAGATGTGGTCACAGGTATAATCAAGTCATGATTGGAAGCTTGCAATTTTCAGCCCCTCCACCATTTTCTTGAGAAGAGTGAAGAGTTGAAAATGGAGTTAATAATCCTCATTTCTGTGTGATAAAGGCTCCATCAAATCCCCAAAATATGGGTTTCAGAGAGCTTCTGAGTTGATGAACACCTGGAGGTGCTGAGAGAGTGGAGGGGAGAGGGCACTGGAGAGGGCAGGGAAGCTGTGCATGCCTTTCCACATAACTTGCCTTAAGCATCTCTTCCATCTGGTTGTTTATTTGTGTCTGTCATCATATCGTTTTATAATAAACCAGGAAAGGTAAGTAAACTGTTTTCCTAATTTTTGTGAACTACTCTAGCAAATTAAGAGGACCAAAGGAGAGGGTCATTGGAGCTTCCAATATCAAAAGTACAGATGACAACTTGGACTTGTGACTGGTATCTGACATGAAGGGATGATGAGGGCAGTCCTGTGGAACTGAGATTTTAACCTGTAGAATCTGATCCTATTTCAAACTACAGGTGACTTTAGGTATGACATGAGTCTCTTATAGGTAGCATACAGATAGGTCTTGTTTTTTTATCCACTATGTCACCCTATGTCTGTTGATTGGAACATTTAGTCCATTTACATTCAAAGGAATTATTGATAGATTTGTATTTATTGCCATTTGGTTACTTGTTTTGTGGTTGTTGTTGCAGTTTTTCTCTGATCCTTTCTTCTCTTGCTCTCTTCATGGTTGGTTGGCTTTCTTTAGTGATATACTTGGATTCCTTTCTCTTTATTCTTTGCAAATCTATTACTGGTTTTAATTTGTGTTACCGTTAGGTTTGCAAACAACATATTCTGCATATAGCAGTCTATATTAAGTTGATGGTTGCTTAAGTTTGAACCCATTCTTGTATGTAAGTGTTGAATCACTAAATTCTACACCTAAAACTAATATTACACTCTATGTTACCTAACTGGAATTTATTTATTTACTTTTTAAAGATTTTATTTATTTATTCACGAGAGACACAAAGACAGAGTCAAAGACATAGGCAGAGGGACAAGCAGGCTCCCTGTAGGGAGCCTAATGTGGGACTTGATCTCAGGACCCCAGGATCAGGCCCTGAGCTGAAGGCAGATGCTCAACTACTGAGCCACTCAGGCATTCCATAACTGGAATTTAAATGAAAACTGAAAAAAGAAAAAAAAGATTATTATTAAAATGGTGTCACATCTGACTGCAAAAAAAGGTTTGAACCCATTCTTTACTCCTCCCAACACTTTTTAGGCATATGGTGTCATATTTTACAGATTTTTTTTAAAGATTTTATTTATTTATTCACAAGAGACACTGAGAGAAAGGCAGAGGGAGGAGCAGGCTCCATGCAGGGAGCCTGATGTGGGACTCGATCCTGGGACTCCAGGATCACGCCCTGAGCCAAAGGCAGATGCTCAACTGCTGAGCCACCCAGGAGTCCCATATTTTACAGCTTTTTATTTTGTGAATCTCTTGACAAATTTTTATAGGTATACTTATTTTTATTGCTTTTTTGCTTCCAACTTTTTATACTGTCACTTATAGTCTTTCCTTTCCACTCAGAATCTCTCCTTACTTTCTTTTTGAAAATGGCTACAGTTATTCCAGTCCCTTTGCCTTTCCAAATATATAGTAGAATAATCTTGTATGTATCTACAAAATTTCTTGCTGGGTTTTGATAAGAAACAAATTAAACCTATATATCTGTTTGAGGAGAATTGAAATCATTACAATACTGACATTTCCAATCTGTGAACATAGTATGTCTCTTCTCCATCATTTAGAAATTTTATTTCTCTTACCAGCATTTTATAATTTCCAGCACACAAGTCCTATACATGTGTTGTTAGATTCACACCTAAATAGTTCATTTTTAATGGAAATTATATTATATTTTTAATTTTAGTGTCCATATTTTCATTGCTAGTGTATAGAAATACAAATGCTTTGTAGATTTATTTTGTATCTTGTGGCATTGCTGAACTCACTTATTAATTCTAGAAGGGTTCTCTAAATATTCTATAGGATCTTCTATGTGGACAATATTGTTACTTGCAAATAATGGCAGTCTTATTCCTTCCTTTCTAATTTGAATGCCTTTTATTTTCTTTTCTTGACTTAATGTTAGATCTTGCAGTATTATGTTGAATAAGAGAGATAAAAGAGGACAATCTTATAGTATTCCTGACCTCCTGGGGGAAGCATTCAGTCTTTAATCATTATGTACAATATCACCTATGGGTTTGTTTTGTTTTTTTTACCTATGGGTTTTTTATAGATGCTCTTTATTAAGTTGAGGAAATTTTCCTATATTCCTATTTTTTTAGAATTTCTATAATGAGTGGGTATCAAATTTTGTCAAGTGCTTTTTCTGGATCTATAAATATAAGCATGTGTTTTTTCTTTTCAATGTATTAATATGGTGGATTACATTAGTTGATTTTCTAATATTGAACCAATTTTGCATATCTGAAACAAATCCCACTTGATAACATTGTATAATTCTTTTATATATTGTTGAATTCTATTTAGCAATATTTTGTTAAGAATTTTGGCATCTATATTCTTTAGCATTGTTGGTCTGTAATTCTCTCTCTCTCTCTCTCTTTTAACTCTTGATTTGGTATCAAGAAAATAATAGCCTCATATAACAAAATGGGAAATGTTCCCTCCTTTTCTAATTTTTGGGAGAAATTGTATAAAATCAGTGTTAATTCCTCTTTACACATTCATTAAAATTATTCATTGAAATCATCTAGACCAAATGGAACTGGGATTTTTTACATTATAAATTCAATTTCCTTAATATTTACATTGCTGTTTAGATGACCTATTTCATATTGAATAAGTTGTAGCAGTTTGTGTTTTTCAAGGAATTAGTCCATTTCATCTAAGTTGTCAAATTTATGTTTGTAGAGTTGTTCATAATATCCTCTTATAACTGCAGCTTCTGTAGTGATATCACTGTTTAATTCTTGGTATTGATAAATTGTGCCTTTTCCTTGTCAGTCTTGCTGGGTTTCTCTATTTATCTTTTTAAAGAAACAGCTATTTTTTATAGATTATCTCTGTCATTTTTCTATTTTAAGTTTGGTTGGTTTCTGGTATCTTATATCTTTCCTTCTGATTGTTTTGGGTTTAATTTACACATTTGTTTAGGTTCTTAAAGTGGTAATATTTATTATTTATTTGAGACGTTTTCTCCTTTTAGTGTAGTTAGTGCTATAAATTTGTTTTTCAGCATTGATTCAGTGGTATTCCACAAATTTGGATATGTTGCATTTTCATTTTTATTTAGTTTAATTTCTTAAATAGCCCTTGAGATTTTTATCTTTGGACCATTAACTACCAAAGTGTGCTGCTTAGATTCCAAATGTTTTGTGTTATCATTCTGTTGATGACTTCTAGTTTGATTCCATTGTGGTTATAGAACACATTCTGTATGCTTTCAATTCTTTAAAATTTATTGAGGTTTTCTTATTGTGGTCTATGGACAGTCCTGATTTATGATGGTTTGACTTATGATTTTTCAATTACAATGGCATAAAAGTGATATGTATTCAGTAGAAACCATACTTCAAATTTTGAATTTTGATTTTTTTCCCAGGCTAGTGATAGGAGGTAGGATACTGTCTTGTGATGCTGGGCAAGGAGCCATGGCTCCCAGTTAGCTACGTGATCAGGAGGACAAACAACTAATATACTTAGAACCATTCAGTTTTTCTCTTTCAGTACAGTATTCAACAAATTACATGAGATATTCACACTTTATTATAAAATAGCCTTGTGTTAGAAGATTTTGCTCAACTGTAGGCTAATGTTAATGTTCTGAGCACATTTACAGTAAGCTAAATTAAGCTCTGATGTTTGGTAGGGTCAGTGTATGAAATGCATTTTTGACTTAGAATATTTTCAACTTACAACATATTTATCTGGAAGTCGAGGAAAATCTGTATTTTAATGTATGTTATGTGGGCACTTGAAATAAAACATGGATTGCACTTTTGTTAGGTTAAGTATCCTATAAATGTGATTAGATTCTTTCATTTGATGATATTGTTCAGTTATTTTACACCCTTCTTGGCTTTCTATTTGATCCATTAACTGTTGAGAAAGAAATGTTGGGGTCATCAATATAATTGTGCATTTGTTTGTTTCTTTCAATCTTATCATTTCTATCAGTTTTATTCACAAAACTATAATTGGAGATTTACTTGTTTCTTCTATCTGTTTTATTAGGATTAGCAACAAATATTGTGATGTCTCTTGATTGGTAAATCTACATTTAGGATTGCTGTATCTTCTCAATGAATTGACCCTCTTGTCTATCTAGAATGTCTTTCCCTCATTCTGGCAATTATCTTTGCTACTTTATCTGATATTTTTTAGCCATCCCAGATTTTTTTTTATTATTTGTATGGTATGTTTTTTACTTTCTTTTTCTTTCAACTATTATATCATTGTATTGAGGTAATTTTTTTAGACAACATAATTCTGTCATGTTTTTATTTATTTATTTATTTATTTTTTTTTCTGTCATGTTTTTAATTCACTCTTCCAATTTTCTTTAATTGGTATAGTCAAAGAATTTACATTTAATATAACTATTGGTTACTGAGTAGGGGTAAAGCCTGTCATTTTATTTTTGTTTTCTATTTGTTCTCTTTTTTATAAGCTTCCTGTTTTTTAACCTTCTTGTGGGTTACTTGATCATTTTTGAAAATTCCATTTTGATATAGTGTTTTTTATGGAATCTATATAGCTTTATATAGACCAATATATATATATTGTTCTAGACAATCCACTATATATTTACATAATTCATCATCTACTGGTGTCATGTATCTATTCAAGTGATGTGGTATCTCCCTTATGTCCATTTACCTTCCTGTTTACAATACAATTGCGTTAAATAATTCCTCCACATGAATTTAGAAGTACATCAGATAGTATTATAATTCTTCATTCAATCATGAAACATAATTTAGAAATTTAAGAGAAGGAAAGTTTATAGCTTTTACCCATATTTTTGCTTATTGTACTCTTTTTTTTTTTTTCCTTTCTGATGATCCAAAGTTTCTTCTTTTATCATTTCTTTTCTGTCTAGATGACATCCTTAGACAATCTTTCAGAGCAGGTCTGCTGACAACAAATTCTTTTGGCTTTCTTTCACCTGAGAATCTTTATTTCCCCTTTAATGCTACACAATATTTTCACTGGATATAGGATTCTGAGTGGATAGATTTTTTCTTTCAACTTTAGATAAATGCTGCTTATCACTGCTCCTGGGTTCTATGGTTCCTGATGAGAAGTCAGTTGATATTCTAATTGTTTTTCACCCATATATGAGGTGTCATTTCTCTCACTGCTTTTAAAATTTCTGCTTTGTCTTTACCTTTTAGAAGTATTACTGTCATATATCTTGGTGTAGATTTTTTTGGGTTCTTTGTGTTTCATCCATCTTCTAAATTCCATATGTTTACACATTATGTCAAATTTAGGAAATTTCAGCCATTATTTCTCTGAATACCTTTTACCCTTCACCCTCTTTCTTCTCTCCTTAAAATGTCATGAAATTTATTTTAAGTCTTTTGTTATACTTCCATAGGCTCCTGGGGCTCTGTTTATTTATCCTCAATCATTTTTTTCTCTATGTTGTTTATGTTGGGCACTTTCTATTGTTCTATCTTCAAACTAACTGATTTTTTTCCCCTCTGTTATCTCCATTTTGCTTTGACCACACCCAGTGAGTTTTAATTTTGATTATTATGTTTTCAGTTGTGAAATTTTCATTTGGTTATTCTTTACATCTTCTCTTAATTTACTGAGGCTTTCTATTTCTTATTTGTTTTAAACATGTTCATATTTGCTGTCAGAAGCATTGTTATGATTACTGTTTTAAAATCCTAGATAATTATAACATCTCTACCATCTCAGTGTTGGCATCTATTGATTATCATTTTTCATGCAATTTGTGATCTTCCTGGTTCTTGTTAGGATGAGTGATTTTCAATTGAAACATGGGCCTTTTTATATTCTATTATATTCTGTGTCTTATTTAAATCTTCACTTTCAGCTGCATTGTTCTAACATTACTCTGGCAGCATTAGCCAAAGGCAAGTAAGGGGCACGGCCTTGTTACAGCCAAGTGTGTGTTGTATAGGCTCCCTCTTTGTCTCTGTAGACCCCCAAGGGGCCAACCTCTCCTTATTGTTGGGTGAGGATGGAAATCCACATTTCCCAAGTGGTCTCCATTTGACACTGAGGGAGAGTGGAGGGTTATTACTTCCTGTTGGGGATGCAAGTTCAGCCTCTCCACTCAGTCTTTTCTGCCACTATCCCTGCATAAAGCTCTAGGTGCTTCACTGCAGTCTGGCAAGGGTGGAAGCTGAAGCTCAACCTTTTCTAGGGGGTGGGAGAAGAAGGGCATGGTTTTCTGTGGTATTTGGCAAGAGGAGCGAGGTTGCTGTTTAAGATACATTCTATCTTGGGGCGCCTGGGTGGCTCTGGTTGAACATCTGTCTTTGGTTCAGTTCATGATCCCAGGGTCCTGGAATTGAGTTCCACATTGGGCTCCCCATAGGGAGCCTGCTTCTCCCTCTGCCTATGTCTCTGACTCTCTCTGTATCTCTCATGAATAAATAAATAAAATCTAAAAAAAAAAAAAAAAGGAAAAGAAATGTTCCATCTTGCCTTTATCCTGGTCCTTCAGCTACAGAGATTAGGCTTTTGTTGGAGTTGCCTTTCCATCTGTGTCCATCTGGGTTGCCAGATTCTTCAAGTCAGTCTTAAATATATGAGAACTCATCACTATTTCGTTCCTTGGACTCTGCGGTCCTTAGGTAGGTTGCCTTCTTTTCTCCATGTTTCAGAGTCTTCTTATGTTGTTTCATAGATAATGTCCAGTGATTTCAGTTGTATTTAGTGAGATAATAGGAAAAAGTATGTCTGATATAAATGATATTTATAATCTGCATATAGATATATAACCATTATATAGCTACATGAAACAATGCATTTTAAAATGTGTTTTATGATTTATACATGCAGTTTTAGCTAGCCACACCTCACAAAGTGAAGAACCAGCTCTAGGGCTGCTCAGACCATGAATAACATTTCTAGAGATATTAAGCCTGTATAATCTAATCTCAAAAGACCAGCTCTACTTGAGAGGGAAGGAGAGTCCCAGGCCAGGCCAGGCCAGGCCACAATTCTCATCTTCTGCTCCCTAATGCCCATCAGGACCCTTCTCACTTGGTTATATGAAAAGAGAATGATCAGCTATTTCTCAAACTAGCCTGTAAGGAACTTACATAAGCTTTGAAGCAGGAAAAGAAACATGGGCCTTATAATTAAATTTCTCAAATTTAAAATAGGAGGATATAATAAGATACATTTTTCTTTGTTTTTGTTTTGGCACTCATATGCAACTTAACTTTTTCATATTTTATATTAACCAGATGCACTGCCCAGGAGCTGACTGAAAGATAGTACCCCTATTTGCCATCATGATGAATAATCGCACATGTGGCCAAAGGATACAAGCAGCAGCCTTTCTTTCTGGAAGCAATCTTTCCTCTCGTCTCCTCCACAGTAAGGTTGCCTGCCTCTGGCTCAAATATAGGAACTAATCTAAAATGCATGCATACCACACTTACATACACCCTACTTTACAAAAGCACCTGAAGTAATTTATACTTTTTAATTATGCCAAAGTTTAACAAGGAATTATAAACTATTTTGAGAGACAAATTACTAGGGGGAAAAGAGAGGTAAAATAAATAATCAGGAGTATGTAAAATTATAAATCCTATAATTAAACTGTTTCAATTAGACCGATTAGTCAACTGAAAGGAAAATCAATTATTCTGGTAAGGAAGGGAAGAAAGGGAAGGATCATTTGCTGTGTACCTCCCATGAGCTCAGAGTGAACAACATTCCTTCACATTCTGTCTCTCATTTAATTTTCACAAGACCATGAGGTAAGCCTTATTATCACAAATATACAGATGGAGAACACAGAGGTTTAAAGTCACATAAGTTATAAGTGGCTAAACTGAATCCAAACTCTCTTTTACCTGATGGCATTACTTATATTCTTTATTCCTATATTCTATGCTTATACTCTATGTTCTGCTCATCTCCAGAAAACATTATTACAAATTTGAATAAGATAGGGGGAAACTCTTTGTTCTTTTCTAAGGGCCCCTCTTAGTATTATAAACATATTTTACCATTTAGTCTGATCTAAAGGTACAATCCCATACTTAATGTTTGAGAAAAGAAAAACACTCAAGGATTAAAACTTATCTCCCAGCTCAATGAATGATTTAATCATGGAAGTCAAAAAAGAGCAAGGCATTGGTTCTAATAAACATATGTTATAAATCCAGGAAAATACTTGATTCATTTCTCTAGCCAGTCCTTCCTGACCATGCTCTTCTCCATTTTCTTTAATGCTGAGAGATGCATGGTAAAAAATAAATAGATCAATTCTGAGGAAAATTTATCAAAATGGAAGAAAAGATGCCTCAAACCCCAGCTCTTTCTCCTGTGAAAACAAACAAACAAGCAAACAAACACCACAACATTAAGAAGCTCATCTTTCCCTACACAGCTTAATTTTTTAACTGGAAGAAATAATTATTCTTCATTTTATAACTGTGGAAAGTAAGCCATAGAAAATGAGTTTTCCCAGATTTGTACACAATGTTATTGATGAGTAAAATAATCTGTTTCTGGATTCCAGTTTCCTTTCTATTTTAAAAGTCTCTTCAATCTGGAACATATAAGGTTGACAGATATAACCTAGATTTGGCCTGATGTATAAATATCGTTCTCAAATAGTCACTGTAGGGAAACTATTATTAAGTTAAAAAAAAAAGTATATCAATCATTGCATATTACTCATATGCCAACCAGTGTGTATATAATGTTTACACACACAGACAATGGATATTTCGTTAGTGTAATTTGGCAACATCGAGGGCAATACATTAAAAGGTCTATTTTATTTTATCATTAACAACACTAAATTAGATTTAGATTGAGTTGTAAACACATATTTTCCTAGGATTCACCAAACTGGATTTACTACTCTTGTTTAGAGAAGCTTCATGAGCTACTGTAGAGAATACAGACAGTATCTCAGAGAGGCAGCAAAGGATAAAAAAAGAGACAGACAGTTATCTTATATAACCAAGTGAAAACTATTCAACAAATTTCCTTACTCTTCACACTTACTCATCTTTTCTCTACACATATAGATACAGCATGCAAGATGTGATGGCTCAAGGATCTAGTAAGGAAGACACACAAAAACAAAATCTTAATCCCTTAAGAGCCATATGTAACTATTCCATACATTAAACAAGCAGATATCCTGGGTGAAATCAAAAGCACTTGTTCTTTCTTTCTTTCTCTCTCATATTTTGAGGAGGGGAGGATGTAGGGGGGGGTGGTTGTTGGTTGGCTTGTTCAGTCTTTCAATATTCCTATCAAAGTTGTTCTAACTCTGGATGAAAGCAAGACTAATGCCACTACTTTTCTGATCACCATTAGGTCACAGAATACTGCTTTAATTTCACAATTATAAATACCAGTTCTATTTAATAAGGACTAATTCTACTTAACAGTCAAAACTATTAAAATTCATTTAGTATTAACATTTTGTATCCTAAATGTGTGTCTGGGATAATCAGGAAGCCTGCAGTTGAAGATGAAGGCATAGTCATGGGCTTTCTCAGCTTTTGCTTGACTTAACCTTCCTTAGCAAATCTCTGAGGGATACCTTCATGTAATCTACCCTTCCTCCTCTCAGAAATTGGTAAAATATTTCAAATATACTCTTTTCCTTGTGAGCATTCAGTGGATTCTTTGGTTTTAACCCCATTTCTGCCTTTCACATGCAATTTCTGAGAACTGAAATAAGGTTTCAGTTATGTAAAAAATATTGACACAAAGAAAACATTATTTAGCTGCTGACTTCAAATGATACTTGTTCCCAAAAAGGTAAACCAATGAAAATAGATTACTTATGAAGGTTACAGTTTACACATTTGTTTTGCTCCTCCAACCCAAAGTTGTTAGATCTCCTTCCCTTGCTTTACTCTCCAACCCAAACCTCTTATATCTGCCCAATCACAGGTAGCTGCTGCCTGAAAATCATTCAGCCCCAATCTATACTCTATATAACCTTTCCAACTTTCTCCTTGGGTGGACAATATTAAGACTCTGCCAAGATTGTCTCCTCTCTTGCTCCATTAGTTTATTAAACTCATCTTTGCTTGATCAACAGGGTTTTCTGGACATCTGTGGGGAATACACATGGAATTTTGCCATCCCTTTGACACAGACTAAGGCAGCTATGCTCTGAGTGGTTACCTATTCCTTCCTCAGACTCTTGTAGCCCGGCCTACCTTCAGCTTCTCTCAGCTCAAGTCTTTTAGTCCCCCTAGGCAACCCTGCTGAACAGAACCTGCAACAATAACACCTGGGCTTTCTTTCGGGTGTGGATCATCTTTAGCCTCGAGGGAACATTTTTTTCTGGACAACCTCCAGTGTACAAATCGATCTATATGTGGAAGCCCATGATGTTCTCAAAATAATATAGGAGAAGTGTAAAACTCTCTAGTCTCCTAAAGTCTATTTCATAAGGGTTGGGGCCACAGGTCAGCAGCAAAAAAAAAACAAAACAAAAAAACAAACAAAAAGACCTCTTTCTTACAATTTCACAATTCAAATGTCTTAAAATAATAAATTCTCACAAATCCTTATTTAATTCCTAACACATAAACTCTTATCAATATGTGTGAGAACATAGGGAGGCTTCCAAATAGTTTTGGCTATTTGCTTTGTGTATATTTTGCAACTCATGGATCATGGATAACTTTGTTATCTATAATTGTAGAGTCTTAGCCAAAGTATCCATTTTGACATAAGTGTTATGAGATAGCTCATTTCCCCTGATGGCACATCTCCTCTTCTTCATGGTAACATAATTTAGATATGTTTCCTGAAGACTCAGCCTAAAACTGAATATCCTATCCTTTTTTGAAGCTGTTTGTGACTATGTATTTTGCTTCTAACCAATGGAATTTTAGGGAAATAATGTGTACAACTTCCTTATTGCCTAGGGAGAAGGAACTGCTTATTCTTTTTCCTTCTTTCACAAGAATTGGCACATGGATTTGACATGACCCTGTTTTAACCAGTACCTTAGAGAGGGAAAGACTGGTAGATTAAAGAAAATTGGGTCTCCAATGAACCTGGTAAAACAGAAATTCTGAGCTCTAGATCACTAACCTATGTGAGAAAAATATAAAATATTTTTATTTTTATCTCTGTGTTACAACTGCTCAACATGCACACTAACCAGTAAGCCTATTACTATTTATATATACATATATATATATATATATATATATATATATATATACACACAGAGTTTATACCTAAGCATAGTGTCAAAAAGTAGGAGGACTCTGAAATTATCAACATAAATTATTTACAATAGCCAAGCTATGGAAGCAACCCAGTGTTCACTGATCGATGAATGGATAAAGAATGCTGAGAGATGATATATATATATATATATATATATACATATATATATATATATATAGTATATTATATATAATATTCCATTATGTGTAATGGAATATTACTCAGCCACAAGAAAGAATAAAATCTTGCTATTTACAACAACATGGATGGACCTAGAGGATATAATGTTAAATGAAATAAGTCATATGTGGAGGTTAAGAAACAAAATAAGCAAACAAACAAAGTAAAGGAGAAAAACAAGAAATAGATTCTTAAAAAACAGAAAACAAATTGGTGGTTGCCAGAGAGGAGGTAGATGGGAGGATGATAAAGGGTTTTAAGAGTACACTTATCGGGATCCCTGGGTGGCGCAGCGGTTTGGCGCCTGCCTTTGGCCTAGGGCGCGATCCTGGAGACCTAGGATCGATTCCCACGTCGGGCTCCTGGTGCATGGAGCCTGCTTCTCCCTCTGCCTGTGTCTCTGCCTCTCTTTCTCTCTCTGTGACTATCATAAATAAATAAATAAATAAATTAAAAAAAAAAAAGAGTACACTTATCTAGATGAGCACTGAAAAATGAATAGAATTGTTGACTCTTTATACTGAACACACATGAAACTAATATAACACTCTGTGTTAATTATGCTCAAATAAAAATAAAAAAATAAAATTGTCACACAGCCTGAAGAAGAGAAAAAAAAAATTGATTCTGATTTAGGAGATACAATGGCTTCTCTGGCTCTTATTTTTGTTATCTATTACATGAGAAGATTTCACTAGATGGCAAAGTAATTCTACTTCCAAAAGTCTAGAACTTAATTCTCAGTATTACAGAGGTGTTGGGAATGGCAGCCTATCATCACTGTTAAGTCCTTCCACATGCACCTTCAGGGTTACAGGTGGCCGGTAATTATTTGGGTTTTTCCCCCTTACTTATTTTATTGAGCATTATTTATTTAACAAGATCAAGAACAGAGAATCTGCAGTACAGTTTGTCCTGTCTCTAACTCACCTCTATGGTGTTAAATACTCGTTGCAGAAAATAACTCCCAACCGATCACATGCTAGCAAAAGAAAAAGGAGAAAACCAAAAACTTCTAACATTAACGTTTCTTTTCAAATCTATGAGCTTAAGTGTTCACTAGAACCATAAGCTCCGATTCAGACATATTTTAGAATATCTGATGACACAGAGGACAGGAATACCAAATGTCAATTTGCTTGAGAATGTCGTGCTGAAAGAAAAAGAGGAAATAATATTGCTTGGGGTATCTCTGGTAAGGAGTGGAAGGGTAGGATACAGAAGGAGAGGGTGGGTGATATGATGTCTATTCAAGACACTGACCTGGTTCAAATTGAGATCTGGTATATGACCTTATGAAGTGAAAGAGTGCAGGCCAACACCAGAGGAGCAGTTTTCATGGAGAAGTCACAAAATGTTGGAACACAGACAAGCAATGCTGCTTGAGTGACTAGACAACAACACATAGAGGAGAAAAACAAAGCTCCATCATACTGAGGACACTTGAGAATGCAATGCCGCTTTGTCATGTCAAAGGCTTCTAATCTGAAGATTTGGAATTGTTGAAAACAAAAACTTGGCACTTTTCAAGAATCCCAATACCTACTTTCACTAATTCTTTAGACCAGTCCATAGGGAGAGTGTATCTAATTCAGCACAAATAGGGATGTCGGCTTAATCTGCATGGATGTTAAATTTCCTCAAAGTAGTTGGCACATTCATTATTACAAGGAATTCAAATATTATTGTAATACTAGTTACTCCATCAGAAATGCATGATGGAGACAGTGGAAATGACAGTCCATGCCATTGCAGCAGAATAAAGTTGGATTATAAGCAATATAACTCTCTGAAGTTGAAAGCTGAACTGCCTAAAGCTACAATCATTATTTGTGTAGTTTTCAAATATAGACTTATATGCCAAAACGTCTTGTTGTTTAGTTGTTGGGTTTTCCCCTTTAGTTTTTGGCACAGTAAAGATATTGATGAATGCTGCAGAGCATACCTGAGCAAACAAGTGTGAAACAATGAATTTGAATATAGCTAAGACAAAGTAGAAAATATATTTCTGAGGCAGTGAAAGTCAGTTTGCTCCTGAAAAGTTGAAACAGGTCTTAAATAATAAGAAGGTCCAAATCCTTCCTTACATCAGTCAGAGTGTCAACAGCAGTTCAGGTAGCTTTTTGCTTCTTTTATATTCTCCACTTGGCATACACAAAACTGTGTCTTCTTACTTTTAGTCTAAGGTTATATTTTCTGTAACATTTCACTTCAGCAAATTCACAGCACTGAGGTGAACAACCCAAGATTTGAAATCTGCCTTTTGAACTTATGTCCCTGTATTGTAGTTTTTAGGTAGCTAAAGTATGTCAATATAAATGCCTTTAAAATATCATAATTTCATGAGCTGTTAGACCGTAGTTTTATCATTTATTTTCTCAAATTATTCATTTTTAATATTGGGTCTAGAAAATAATCTTTGGCTGGCATTGTTAACTCATTCTTTTTTTCTCCCAAAGAATCTCTTCTTCAAACAAAGAAATCTTATTTCTGAATGATCTCAATGGTACTTAATGTTCATCTATACACTGCTCTATAGCTCTGAAGCACTATGCTTCTAAATGACAAAAAGAAAATTCATTTTTCTCATAATCTATGTAGAAAAAAATCTAAAGGTTTGGGTAAGCACAATGGCTGTGCTAAAGTATTTGATTCATTGAATTACGAAACATTTAGAAAATGCCTACTTCTTCATTTACCACCTTTCTGTTATACTGACACATTAGTATTTTGCTCCCCTATAACTCCAGAACAAACAATTAAAGAACATCAGGTAGTCGGTGATTATCATCATATGGGATTCCAAGCCCAGTTCAAACTAATCTTGTCTAACAATGCCACTTCTATTTCAGAAGACATTTATTGGTCACATCTATGACAGCTCCTTTTAGGGGTATCTAAAAGGCAGCACAGAGCTTTTTATATTTCTAAATAACAAAACGACCATGGATTATGTTTTAGTTATCTTTTGCTGCAAAAAAATTATCCTAAAATGTAGTGACTTAAAACAATAATAATCACTTTTTAATCTTCCATAGTTTCCATGGCCCAGGAATTCAGTAGGGAGCTTCTGGTTCTGTTTCTCTAAGACTGCAGTCAGAGATTGGTTAGAGCTACAGTCTTCTGAAGCTTGAGAGAAACTGTAAGATTTGCTTCCTAGGTGGCCCCCCCATACACAGGGCCAGCTGGTTGGTGCAGTCTGTTGGCCAGGAGCCTCAGTTCTTGTCCACTGGGGCTCTTCCACGTAGCTGCTCACATGAATTTACAGTATGAATACTGGCTCTTCCCAGGACACATGATCCAAAAACCCAAGGTGAGAAGCTGTAATATTTTTTATGATCTAGCCTCAGGAGTTACATATGTCACATTCACTGTGTTCTACTGGCCATACCAGTCAGTCACCTCTGGTTTCAGTATGGTATGAGACCCATACAAGGGTCTAAATAGCAGCAGGAAAGGACCATTGGGGGACATATCTGGCTAAGACAAATTCTCTAAAGTATGTTGTACTTCATAATTTTTAATTTTTTAACCACACAAATGAAAAACTGTCTAAAACACAAAATATTCCTATCACATGCATTCTTTTCCATATATTAGAAGGAATATATCTTCTAATATACACACGTCTCATCACTTGACTGACTACAGAAAGAGAAATAAGGAGAGAGAAATTGACTTTCCCTAAAAAAAAAACCCCACAATATATAGAGTTCCACAACAAACACTTAAATTTTATTAAGAAAAGAAATATAATAGCATTACAGAAAATTTTAGCAGATCTAATAAAAAGTTACCAATCATGATCCTATACAACACAACTCTACATTTTATGAACTCTCAGTGTTTGTTTATATGCTTCAATCTGCTATTTACGTGCTCACAGTAATAATAGAAATACAATTCATATCCTGTCTTTTTTACTTAACCTTTACTTAATATTTTCATGCTCCACAATGATTATTAGATTAGTTGTATAAAGTTCAGATGTTACTGGAAAAGTTTGGTGTAGCCATATAAGGGGATACCTGTTTGATTTGAAGGATTAGTCAATGAGAATGCATGTGACCACCAAACTAGCTCACTAGCTTCTCCTCTAATAACATCGAATTTCTTATGTGCAGCAGTTACACAGAAATATGTTTACTACATTTAAATATGTAATTTAATAGATAATACCCTGATCATGGAGTAGTATAATTTCCTAAAATTGTTGCTCCTTAAGAAGAATCCTTATTTCCAATTGTTGAAATACTCATTAAATATGGCAACATTTGCTTAATAATATTCATACATATTTTTATGCAGATGAGCATTTTAAATCCCAGATATTTTCTTAATTTGCTGAATGATAAACATAAGGGATTCTCAATTTCATTGGGAAGACAAACAGCACATTCTACAGACCAATGACTGAGACGAGAGGCTTTATAAGCCAGCAGGGAAGAAGCAGTGTAATATGAAAAAAAACTCCCAACTTGATCTAATTTAGGGCCCAGAAGAGCTCTAGGAATCTCTGAGAATTAATCTTTCTATTTATCCAGAGTGAAAGAAAACAATTAAGGTTAAGGAAAATCAAATGTAAATGAGCAGATTTTTTTCTCCTCCGCAATATTCTACCCTAGTTCCTAATAACTGAAGGTTTGTAAGCCAAATTTAGCATTAGAGCATTTTATACTTCTTTCTTGTAGAAAGAAGAAAAAGTGATTTGAGGCGGCATATTTAACTTTAGATTAGAAAATTATATTTAAATTAAAATACAAATGGATAGCCATCAAAAAAATGTCAAACTTGGAAATCAGATTTTGAAATTAACATGATGTAATATAATTATTAGTTTACATGTCTTTCTTCACTTATTAACCTGGAAGTTCCATCAGAGGAAGATTCACCTTGTATCCCTGTCACCAAGAACATTGTCTTGCACATAGACACTCAAGGAACATTCACTAAAATATTTTTAATTGTCTCCTAATTTGGATGGAAGTAGACAGTCTCACCTAACTGAATATAGAACTCGCCTCTCTCTTAATCACTCTTCTATTCTGTTAATTTGAACACCTTGAATATTCTGACTTTGACTATTGACACGTTTGGTTATCTCTTGTAATTGCAGATGATTTTTCTGCTATTATTTTCTATAATTACTTAAAAATATATCAAATCTAACATTCAAGAAAGCATACCCCCATACACATATGTACAAGCATATATAAACACATCAATATATGAGTAAGAACCTATGTAAAACAGGATAAAAATCATCCTTTCTCCCACACCTTCAACCTCACTTTAAAATCAATCCCTTTTCAATATTTGTTTTTAGTTATTTTTGATGGATTTCTCCATTTCTCTAAATATAAGCTTTTATTACTTTTCCTAGATTTGTGAATGTTAGACCATACATATTTGCAATCATGAAATACTGGGATATACTACATTTGATGTCCTCCTCTCACTCTTTGAGTTATATTATCATTTTTAGCTATTCTATTGATTACTTTTGGATAGCCTTATATTTCTATTTTATGTTTCTTTAAATTCAATTAACATCTTGACTTCTTGTTGGGAGAGAAAGTCTTCCATGAGTTTCTCATGGTACACTTCTCTTGGGTATGCCAGAAAGGCAAGGCTCTGATTGCTCTTTACCAGGGTTGTACTTACAGTGAGCCCACTTCAGGGATGAGATAATATCTCCCTCTAGGACAAAGAGCAGTCTTGCTTAATGCCTGCTATAAAATATGTGGATTCACCAAGTTCAGTGTCTGTCACCTGTGATGCAAACCCCCTGTGTACAGCATCCTGCTAGATCCATCAACATAGTCTTAGGGAGGAAAGAAAAACTGACTCAAACATGATGTTCACACTGCTTCCTGTGCTATGAGAAATAAGTTCCTTTGTCTCTGACTCAGAAGACTTGGGTCTTCTGCCAGCATCTGTGAAACAGCAACAGGCTTACTTAGCATTGGGTAGGATACTCACATTCTTCCTCAGTCAGGTATGCTCTAATTTTTACATTATTTCAGTTTTCAACATTAATTTTCCATTCTAAAACTTTAATCAAACTTTCTGCTCTTCATCCTAAAATTGCTATATAATCTAAAATCCAATAAACAGTTTACATTATTAATAACTATTAAACGCTGAGTGTACTAGGATTTTACTACTCCATGAGTGTGCTATCTACTCCTTGAACTAACCCTAAAGAGAATTTTCAGAGCATCAAGAGCTTCCTTTCCTCTGAAGGAAATCTTTCATTATTCCCTTGATATTTTCTTCCATTTTCTCTGTCACTCTTTCTGTACTCCTTTTAGTTGATTGTTATAGTGACTACTCACCTATTAACCTATTTTTAGCCTCTTGTTTTTTTGCTCTGCATGGTTAGACATTTGCTTGACTTATAGTCCATAACTTTTTATTGAATTTTTAAATTAAATTTTCATGTTAATTTTTAGTCTATAACAACTCTTTCTTGTTCTAAGGTAGCTTTGACAATTACCCAATTCTAGTTTTTTGATAAGATAATCTGTTGTATCTCTTGGACTATGGTAGAGTTTATTAATTTGTTTGTTCTTTTCTACAAACAGTTTCTTTTTTCTCCCAGGGTGATAGTTTTCATTTTATTTAATTCTGTGTCTTTCTTTTTCACACTGACATTTTCTGTATATATTTGTGGTGTGGAGAATGCCATGGTATGCCGTTCAGATTTTCCCTTCAGGACTAAAGCATTTATTTGTCCAGTTGCTGGGATGGTTGTCAGCTGACTACTCTCAATTCAGTCTACTGCTTTAATTACATCAGCTGGGTGTTCCAATAAGCCACAGAGAATGTGCTTTTCCTGGAGCATCTCATATTTCATATCTAATCAGCAATGGAACATAAAGCGCCAGAGCCCTTGCTTCAAAACTTTGGTCTTTTGGACTATTGGAATAGAAGGACTATCTCAGCTTCAAAGTTCTCTGTGGGGCCAGCTGTGTCCATGTCATAACTGTATCACAATGTTATTTACCCCTTTATCCAATCCAACTACCTTTCCCCACCCAACAGATGTTGATCCCCAAACAACTTCCTCATAAACTTCTTGCACAATGCTCTTTCTCAGATTTGTCTTCTAGGAAACCCAAACTACAAGAAGTAATCGTTGGTTCCCCAATATAGAATTAAAACTGAGTGTGAGCACCCTCTGCTACTACATAAAATGGTAGATGTTCTTACCTTTCCTCTGAACGGCAAGCATTTCTGGAAAGCCTCCATGGTATCTCATTAGAAGGCTTCAACTTAGCATAAAATGGCTGGGAAGTCAGCTATCAGCTGTGTCAACCTTCATGTGCTAGATGAGGAGTGTTCTACTTTGGACACAACAGCCACTCTAGACGTCTTAATCATCCCCCCTCCAACAAAATTAGTTTTAGATAAAGTTCCAAACAATTATTTGTTTTGGGATACCTAGTAAATACCCAGGGCATAATCGACCTTTCTATATAAAGAACTTCAATTACAGTAATCTCCTCTTTCTCCATGTTTTTAATTTCCATGGTTTCAGTTACTCAGGATCAACCATGGTTCAGAAGATCAATAGTAGCCTAATGCTTCATACCAGTGCCTATTTCACCTCATCAATAGGTTTTTTATCTCTATCCTCACAAGAAAAAGAAGGGTAAGTTAAATATTTTAAGAAAGAAAGACCATGTTCACAAAACTTTCATAACATTCAGTATATTGTTATAATTGTTCTGTTTATTATTAGGTATTATTAATCTCTCGCTGTGCCTAATTTAGAAATTAAACTTTATCATAAGTGTGTATATACAGGGAAAAAACATAGTATATATAAGGTTTGGTACTATCTGCAGTTTCAGGCATCCATTGGAGGTCTTGGAATATATCCACTGTGGATAAAGGAAGGCTACTGTAATTTATTTATTTTTACCTCAAATTTTTATGTGTTTCTTTACTACAATCATTTCAAAAGTTTTTCCATGCTTCTACCAGCAGGTATGTTCTCATTTTAACTGTAGTCTCTGTAGAACATTCTGGAGTCTGATGTCCACTGTTGTGTTTTCTCCATCAACACGCTCTCCCACTCTAACTTCCAAAAAATTTGTTGAAAGAAATATTTCATTCCACAATAGTACTCACATATTATTCTCTCTACTGTTTTTAGATTTCTGTGGGTTTTTTTTTATTTTAATGACCTCTAAAAGTGGAGAAGTAAAAAAGTACTCACTCTATTATCCTAAACTGCAACAGCTCTGCCAAATTAAACATTATACTACTTAAATAAAATTTCATGTTTTGTCTATAAATTGGATAGCATATATATAATATATGTGAATATATGGGGAGCAATAGCATTGTCCAGAAAATCAGAAGGTTTGAGTTCTATTTCATATTTCAAATAATTAACCATGTGGTATTGGGCAAGTAATTTCACTGGGTTTCATTTTTCTCGCCCCATATCTTCATTCAGTCAGAGCTATATAAAATTTGGGTAATATTCTTAAACATTTATGATAATTCCAAATTTAGATACAAAACTATAGTGAAAAAATTTAACAACAAAGCCAAACACTAGTTTTCTGTTCCTCATGTGTCCATGACCAAGTATTGATATGTCCCTGGGAACTCAACTCTCTAATCTCTGTTTTTCAGTCGTAGGTGAAGTTATTTATGTGTGTATGATTTGGTAGAGACAAAGGACATTCTATAAGTTTCATTTGCTCTTGATTTGGGCATCTCAAAAATGTTCTGGCCAGATTCCCTCTTATATGCCAATTAAGCTTATTTTGATGAATATGAGTCATCTGCAATTTATTGAACATAACATGGAAACAAATTATTTTTAAAAATGAGCAAAATTGGGTCACAGGTCAAACATGAATAAGGGCTTTATCATCTTTCTTGGAACATCTTTGTCATTTAATAATTGAAGTGTCTAACACAATTCCAGCCTTTTAGATGTTAGTCATCTATGTTGGATTTGGAAGGAAAAACACTGTAAAATTTCTGCTCCAGTATATTTGCTGCAAATTATCATAATATGGCTTTAGATTTTTACTGTGAATAGGCAGGATTTCCACCTAACTAGAAATAATGTTATAAAATTCCATCAAAGAGAGCTCACTTATGAGCTGATAGGGACTAATAATGACCTCTAACTGTGTGACAGCATTAAGCATTTTGGGCTTTCAAAATTACTTCATAGGAAAATCTTTGCATATTCATTTTAAATGAATGTCATAATTATTTTTCTAAAATAGTCAACTAGGAAATATGTAGAAACACTAAATGCCTATTAAAAAAAAAACTAGAAAGCATGGATAATCCTAAAAACATAGTTCTCTATAATGATTTCCCTGGTCATCTAATTCCAGATACCCTACCAAGATCCACAATATGCCCTTAAAATCATTTATAGAGCCTAATACTTTTGACATGTAAAATAAATTTATGTCTAAATAGAACCTGTATTTTTACAACTTCTTTAATTTCTTTAATTATGCCATTGACTATGCAGACAAAACTAGGTTCTCTACTACTTAATAAGTATGTGAACCTCAGTGAGGAACTTAAGCTTACTGTGCCTCAGTTCATGATTCTTACCTAAGAATAGTGATACTTACCTCATAGAGGTGATAGAGTAATTCAACAGGCCTTACAAATTAAGTGTTCACAGAATGCCTGACATATAGTCAACATAAAGTGATCATTTGCTATGACAGTAATTGTTTCTATTATGGTAAATAAGGTACACATTTTCCTTTATTTCATATTTCTTTGAAATTTATTAAATCATCTTTACCTTTTTTCCATTTCCAAATTAATACTTTGATATCTGAAAATTTTCATAATATTCTATTAATTTTCACATATTCATTCCTCTGAATTTTATGCAAAATAATGTTTATGTATGACCTCTATGTGCCAAAATGTACATAAAAACAATATGGAGAAGGTTGTTATTAATATGGAGATCCTTACCCTTAAAGAACTTACAAGTTGGTAAACAGAGTCAAATGAACATTTGGACAGTGCTTTACTTTTGGTATAGAGATCATAAAAGTACAGAAAATAAAGGCTTAAAATTCCACTAAACTGATTAAAAAAAAAAAAAAAAGGTGACACTGGGGGTGGATCTTGAAGGATGTGTAAGATCTCAAGAGATGGAGATGAAAAGAAGGCCATTCCAGTAGAATTAAAAATAAAAAAAAAAACTTAAAAAAAAAACTAGAAAATACATAAAATAGAAAGCAGAGATATATGGAGCCTAAGATAAATCATCCAGTAGTCTAATCAAACTTGAGTTCAGCCCTATTTAAAAGGAAAAATTCTCACTGTCACAAGGTTAATTAATTCTTATTATTTTAGAACTGTTTATATTATGTACGTCATAAACTAGTTTGAGTACCTCTTGTTATATATAGTTCTTATCCAAATATAAAATTAAAACTTTTATAAATAAAATTAAAAACTATGAAACCAGTAAAATTCATATCAAGAACATTAATGCAATGTAATGAATGATGTATGTACAAGTAAATCACTCTTCAAAATATAAAAAAGCTAAAGCTCAGGTCCTTTGGAATTTGGTATGTCTACCCATTACCATATGCCTTGTGAAAACTCAGATTTCCCTTCATTTTTCTGTGCCCAAACAAACAGGATACCTTTGTTTGTAGAGCACAAAGACATAACCTGTTAATAGTTGGTAGGTACTATTATATTACTTATAGGTTAAGCCAATTTCTTTCTTTCTTTCTTTTTTTTAGTTTTTTCTCAATATTCAACATAAAGTTGACCCTTAAACAGCACAGGGGTTAGGAACACCAACACCCCCATGCAGTTGAAAATCTGCATAGAACTTTTGACTCCCCCCCTCAATTTAACTGAGAACCTGCTGTTGACCAGAAGCCTTACCGATAACATAAACAGTTAATTAAAACATATTTTTGTTATATGTACTATTTAACGTATTCTTACAATAAAATAAACTAGAGAAAATAAAATGTTATTAAGAAAATCATAAGGAAGAGAAAATACATTTATAGTAATGTACTGTAAAAAATTCGCTAATAGATCAAGACCCTCACAGTTTAAAAACTATGTTGTGCAAGGGACAGCTGTAGTCCTACTTGGTGCCAATATGATCATAAACACAAATATAAATAAAATATTTAAAAATGCAATAGATGATCCTAAATATGGTTGCATAGACATGTACATGTGTTTAGAGAGGGTGAAGGGAACAGGAAGACCTGACAGCTGGGAGCTGGGAGCTGGGAGCTCACCTGACACCCACAAGTAGGCCTTGGCTTCTCCTACTGAATGTGAATCATTTCATAGAACACCAGCATCAGAAGAAAAGTCTTCTCTGGGATCATAATGGAGCAAGACAAAGACAGGACCATTTCATAATTATGTCTAAGCACAAATAAAACATGAACACAGATAAAACAAACCACAAAAAGTGATCAAACATGGCACTCCCCCAACTAACATCAGTGACTATTCCCTTACCAAGTGAAGTTTTAGCCTCACTGTGACTCCTGTATCCCAATAAAATTTATTAAGACACCAAATCATAGAATTGCCTCCACTTTCTTAGAGCACTTAATCTGAGACTTCACTAGACACTCAAAATCCTAACACAAGGTCTGGCCCTATAATAAGCCCTCATCATGCTTCTTTACTAGTCCCTATCTTGTGTGGTCTCTCTTATTGCAAAAGACACCAATAAACAACTTAACTACAGATATACTCCTGGTGGCCCTTGACTAATGTGAGTTAAATTTATAGATGTATAGATAGATGATAGATAGATGGATAGATAGATAGATAGATAGATGATGCATGTGAATACATATATATGCACACATATGTGTATGTATGTGTGTGTATCTATATCTGTTTTCATCTAATGATTTTCATTCTTTCAAAGCCCCAGGAGAAAGAGTACAGTAACACACATACTTAGGGACATTTGATTCACATCATTTAAAGATCATTTAAATGATGATCATTTGATTCACATGGATTTAAAGATCAGGTTAAAAACCTTATGTTGGAGGCAATGGGAAGGCACTGTTTGAAATACAAGGGGACAGAACCAAATGTTAAAAAAGTTATTGCTTTATGTATACTATCTATGCAAACTTTATTTCCCCCAACATTTTCCTACATGTGTTTCCATTTCTATGTTATGTGTGCAAATGTGTTTTCATGAGTCATTTCAATATTAAGGTTCTATAATGCTCCCAAATAGTATCACATCTTTTTTGACAACAGGTAGCATACCTTTACCCCAGTATGAAAGAAAAATGTAGATATATAATCTCTTTCATTTTGTAACAACAAAAAAAACAGAACTTCGAAAGATGCTGGATCCACGCAAATCATATTAGACACTCTACCTTGTTTTCCAACCACCTATTAGTTATAGGCAGTAAATGATTGCTTTTCATACACGATGATTTAGCAATAGACATCTATGAACAACTTATAGTCTACTTTAGAATATAATGACCCTGAGCTCTTATATCAACTCTTTTTGCTCATTATCCATTATCCACATTATGTTATAAATTGACTTAACCATTCCATGTATATTAATATTTTTAAATACTGAACTTGAGACTTAAAATCTGGTCTTATATATGACAATAAATAAAGTCCTACATCAGGAGAGTGATGTTTAAAGTCTGGAGTTATAGTAAGATATTAATAATTATACATAGTACTTGTAAAAACTGGTTGCATTCCAAAAGACTTACTAAGTCAGTCAAGTCTGAGTGCAAGAAAATATTATGTAGAACATAGGCTCTCAGAAATAGGGTTCTGGAGATACATCATCAATCCCAAAATATCTGTGTATAAGAAAGAAAAAAGAAAGACCAGAAAAACAAAACCAAAAAATTCTATTTGCACAAATCAGTGCTAAGACCTAGATTCAATATTCTTAATCCAAATAGGGAATGGGCTGATGGTTACAAAGATTCAAGTGTCAGACAGTCACAGCAAATCCAGGCAAGCTCTTGACATCTCAAAGGTCTGGTATCAGGCAATAGAGACAAGTGACAAATTCAAGGGGAGGAGGCATGTTCTCTACCAAGATAAACATTACAGTAATGATGCTAAACCAGAAATTTCCTGACTATACTCTTTCATACTCACCTTGGTCTTTGAGTCAGAATCGGTTCCAAAGCCTGCATCAGGGTTAAATCTGTAAGTACAATTGAAAGTGATCTTGACCATAAGACACAGGAAACACAAGGGCAGAGTCAGATACCCCAATAAAATATAATTAGGATTTTTATTCAAATAACTGTTACAATTAAACACACAATAAAAATTTGCTGGGGAAATTTAGTGAAAACAGCAGGGATTAATCTGTCTAATTCAAAATTATAAGATTTTCCTTATCTGTCCCCTAATTAAGATTACTAGCTGATCTACCTGGCTTCATTTCAAAGGAAGTTGGTATATTATAACTAAATACCATAGATTTTCTCTTTTTCATGTCTTCTAACAGCAGTGACACAAATTTGGAAAAGATTAATTAGCTGAAGCATCAACATATATCTCAGAAGAATAAACTTACCACTTCATTTTCTCAGCCATATGGCTGAGAGATCACACTAGGCATGACCTTTCCAGCAGTGAGGTCAGAATTTCATTTATAAATAGATAATTGGAAATCCATCTATCTGAGGTTCCATGGTGCTGAAGAACTAAGTTTTTCAGAAAGAGCTATTCAGGGACCAAAAGGACAAACTGATCTTTTTTTAATACCATCTGAGTAAAAATTCTACGAAGTCATGTGTTTGGGTGTGTGTTTGCATATACATATGTGTATGTGTTTCTCTCAATTTACAATCTGTGAATATGAAAGCTATCTGTAGAAAAACTAATTAAAATCTGTGTTCATAGATACCTTATCATAAATTAATTTCTCAACAACTCAAGTGGCTTTCAAAGATAGTTGGGGTTTGTTTTTTTTTCTGCTCTTATTTTTGGAAGTTCCAAAAAAATTGCCTCCTTCCTCAGATATCCTATCAGTGATTCTCGATCCTAGTTACATATTATGATCACCCTGGGAATTCTATTAAAATGCTAATGTTATGTCCTACCTTAGAGGTTTGGATTTAATTAGACTGTAGTATAACCCTGGTCCTGGTATTTTTCAAAGTTTCCACCACATGATTCTAATAAATGGTCAAGGTTGAAAACTGGTCTCCATGATAGGCATGGTGGACAAAGAGGTGTGCCCCAACCCAATCTCCTTACAAGAAAGAACCTTCAGTCCAGCTGCCAGAACTGGCACCAGCTGATAGCTCTTTGAGAGTCGGCCTCTGGTGCTGCCAGCTGCCTTGCCTTCAGTCGTGACCTTCCCAGAGCAGACCATTTCATTGGCTTACTGAGTGAGGTGGGGCTATGAAGGTCCATCTATATTAGGACAATGCAAGACCCTTGGATTTTCAGAATCGGCTCCAGATCCTCACTAAGTTGACCAAGGCCTTGTCAAATCTGTATCACGTTCTACCCAATTCTATTCCCTTCCCCTCCCTTTCACAGATGCTAATCCCTAATAAACATCCCAAACTCCATCTCAGCCTCTGCTTCCATAGATCTCAATCTGTGACAACAGAACTTTAACATACTCCTGGGTGGTAGTGGAGATCTTGATGTTGCCTGCCCCTGTCTTTCCCCAGCAGCACTTCATGGTTAAACAAGTAGACTCTGGAATCAAAACACCTGGATTTATATTCCAATTCTCTGTGATTTTGTTTCCAGTTACTTATCTCTCTGGCCCTCAGTTTTCTCATCTAGAAAATGTAGATAATTATTGTCCCTACCTTGAAACATAACTGTAAGAATTAAAAGGACGGGGGGATCTCTGGGTGGCTCAATGGTTTAGTGCCACCTTCAGCCCAGGGCATGATCCTGGAGTCCTGGGATCGAGTCCCACATCAGGCTCCCTGCATGGAGCCTGCTTCTCCCTCTGCCTCTCTGCCTCTCTCTCTCTCTCTCTCTCTCTCTCTGTGTGTGTCTTTCATGAATAAATAAATAAAATCTTAAAAAAAAAAAGAATTAAAAGGCCGTGGTCCAAGTGAAGTACTTAGCACAATGGCAGGCACATATTAAATGCTTCATAAATTTCAGCCATTTCCCAGGGAGATTAATTCTATTAATTTGAGGGGGCCATTTTCAGGCTACCCTTATGAACACATGATTCAAGCCATTCAAAATTTTTCCTGGAGGTGAGTTTTTTGCCAGGGAGAGGGAGTTTGCTTAGTTTTGCTTCTCATTTTCCTTGGTGTAGAATCTATTTGTGTGGCAGACTGAATAATGCCACTGAAGGTATCCAGATTCTAGTCTATGGAAACTTAGATGGCAAAAGGGACTTTGCAAGAGTGGTTACATGAAGAATCTTAAAATGGAGAGATTATTCTGATTAAAGAATTAAAGCCCTGGATTATTATTATCCAGGGAGGCTCTAAATGCAATCACATGTCCTCATAAGAGTGAGACAGAGGGAGATTTGAAAACAGAGATAAAAGGTCTTTGTGACAATGGAAATAGAGCCTGGAGTGATGTGTTTGGAGATGGAGGGAAAAGTCACAAGTCCAGGAAAAGGAGCAGTCATCAGGAGCTGGAAAAGAAAAAGAAATGGATTCTCCCTTTGGAGCCTTGGGAAGCAACTGGCCCTGCCGAATGAAACTGATTTCATACTTCTGAACTCCAGAACTATAAAAGATAAAATTGTCTTATTTTAAGGCATCAAGTTGGTCATAGCAGCCATAGGAAACCAAGACAGTTTCTGACCATCTCAACACCCTTTTTGTTTTAGAATAATCCCCCATTGTGTGGAAACTGTTGGAAAGCAAAGCCCTGTCTCCCTTCTTAGATAGCAAGAGAGGTATTCTTTTACTCCTTCGGGAAAATAAATGCCTAAAATAATCAGGATTCTTGATAGGAAACCCAGAGACTTACAGCAGTTAGCTTAAGCAGATAGGAAGTTAATCGAAAGACTGCCGAGAAGCTCATAAAAATATGTTGGCAGGACTTGGCTCAACAACATATAAATCCTGTCATATAAGCTGATTTGTCTACTACCCCAGTGAGAGCCTAATACATATTGGCAGTGACCAAAGTTGAGCCCTCTATCTAAGAACAACCAGACACCTGGGGACAAGCTCATTCCCTTTAATGTCCTCCACCTTAGAGATAAGTAATTTGTCATCACTAGAAGAGAAATTGATTCTACTTTGGATTTCATCATTTTCCAAGCCATACCTACTATAGTCATCTGTTCCCAAATAAGGAGGGAAATATGTTTATGTAGTCACTTAAATAATATACCAGCACATACATCAAACACAGACACACAGACACACAGACACACACACACACACACACATATACACACACACACATATATATGTACATACACACACACAAACATCTCTTCTTTACTGTTGGGCCAGCATGTAAAAATATACTAGGATTGGGCAATGTGTGGATTCTCAGCTTTCATAGGGTCATCTCTGCATAGTAGGCTGACTGACATACGGGCCCCAGGGTAAAGAGCTTAGCCTGAGTGTGGGGCTACAGGGGCCATGGCTATGAATATCTACCAGGATAGGTGATGTGCTCATTCTTGTATCTCCGTCCTCTTCCATTACAGCACTTGGTGGGTGTGAAAAATAATAGTTTTAATGACTAAAATATTAGGATCATAGTACCTACTAGTTGGCTGTTCAGTATAGGTTTTTAGTAGATAGTATGCCTCTGTGTTAAAAGTATAGTTATTTTTGTACTTGATGAGCATCCAATAATAAGCCCCTTTTACTGGCCATCTTCTGAGTGTATGGCATTTACTAAGTGCTAACATGTAGAAAAGGTGCCTTCTAAACGTCATAATACCAGTTGCCAGGCACTATTTTGTGTAACATTTGATTTCTTTTCATTGACATTTGAATACAATAAGTGTACATTTGTACTTTTTTTCCTGGTTGTCTATAGATAAGTCAAAATCAAGGTTTTGGAGGAGTTATAGGTAATAGTTCTTAACATGGAGCAATTCTGTCCACCAGGAGATATTTGGCAATGCCTGGGACATTTTTAATGGTCATGACTGGGATGAAGGGTGTTACTGGCATCTGAGGCCAGAGACGTTACTAAACATTCCTCAGTGCATAGGACAGCTGCCACAGACAGGAATTATCTGGTCCAAAGTGTCAACAGTGCTGGGGTTCAGAAATCTTGAGTTAAAGAAGGAGGAATTTATAGTAAATGTGCTGTTGTGATGAAAAATATTTCTCAGTGTAGTGATAAAAATAATTCAGCCATGCGACCTTTTTCTGTATGCATTCCCTTGACTTGCTATACTAGTTCTATTTAATTCCTAATGGATTTTGCACATTAATTCAGATTAACTAGGTCTTACTACATTGTTTAAAAATTAGGAAGACAAAAGCAGCCCCTAAATAAAAATAGGAAAAACCTTCCTTCAAATACAAAAGATGAGATTTAATGCTTCAACTGTTCCAGAAGGAGAGGTGGAGAGAGGGTACCTAGAAAAACAGGTGTTTAAGAAGAGAATGTTTTCCTTTTGTCAACAGGAAATAAAACACGTCTGCCTAACAAAATAAATGATCCAAAGAACAAAACACATTACAAAGATCAAGAATTGTGACACTGTAGTACAACTCAATCCGTTACCAAAACCAGTTAGATACATTAAATATTTATATTAAGCAGTTTTATTTTATCAAGAACTGTAAACCACTGATATTTCCCAAATGTGTCCCTGTATTCCACTGCATATGGCCAACATAAAAAGAGTCTGCTATGTTATGATGAAAATGGATAGGAATTTAAACCTTTTTGTTTACATTCTAGTTTTCCAAGAGCTAGGATAGGCTGAATAACAATAAAATACAAAAATAAGAATTTTATTAAAATATTACGATCAAAATAACAAACTGAACAGATAAGCATGGTGAGCCAAATAGAAGTCAAATATCCATATTCATCAAAGAAAAGCCAGATCAATTTTAGTAGGCATTGATTGTTTCTCTGTCTAAAAATGCTTGAATAATTATAAGTGTTGTGAAGAGTTTGAAAAATACTATACCTGTTACGTTGTAAGGTGGACTGTGCCCTCTCTAATCAAGGAAAAATACAAACATTGTTGGGATACAAATGTTTTGAATGTGGAGCCCCAGTAATACATCAAGAGATTTAAAAAAATAAATTCCATTAATTCAATACACTTCACAGTTAGGTATCTCTTTTAGAGATATCTTTTTAGAATTCCATTTTTTCTTTAAGTTTTCATATATCTATTAGAATAAACCATGTGAAACTGCCATGTTTATAAGTCAAAAACATTTCAAATCAGCAATTTCCATTGGTCTCATCTACATTTCATATTGCTAGTAATCCTGTTCTGTTTCTTCTTTTATCTTTGTACATGTTTGACGCTAACAAACAGGCTAGTGATTGATTATACATAAGGCTATTGTATACCATCACACTTTGACTAGATATTTTATTTTGCCATTTTTGGGGAGAAGGAGATAAATATTGTCAAAGATTTTGATGTATGAGGAAAAAGTGAACAGAAGCCCTGCGATCTGATATTTGCATAACGAATCTGAGCTACTATAATCTACTTTTTTTAGATGATTTTATAATAAGGGAGTGAAATGTCTTATTTTGTATTAAAGATTGGCTTAATCAAAATCTTTAATTTTTTCCTAATTTTGCATTATATTTTGTGTTATAGAAGTTTGAATATATATTCATTTGGATCTTTCTCTGAAGGCCGTAAAGCATTTTCTCCTGTTATTATTTTTTGGGGGATGTGAAAAAACATATATAGCATAAAATTCAACCATCTTAGCCATTTTTTAAAAGATTTTTATTTATTTGAGAGAGAGAAAGGGCATGAGTGGGGGAAGGAACAGAGGGGAGGAAGGAGGGAGAAAGAGAATCTATCAAGCAGACTCCACGTTCAGAATGGAACCCACCACAGGGCTCAATTTCACAATCCTGAGATCATGACCTCAGCCAAAACCAAGAGTCAGTAACTCAACTGACAGCCACTCAGGCACCCCAACCATATTAACCATTTTTAAGTGTACAGTTCAATGGTATTAAATTCATTTACAGTATTGTACTACTATCACCACCATCCATGTCCTTTTCTCATCTTGTAAAACTAAAACCATATACTCATTCAGTAAGGTGCCCATTCCTGCCCCCCAGCCTTCCTCTGGCAACAACCATTCTACTTTATGTTTCTATGATTTTGCTGTTGACTACTCTAAGTATTTTGTATAAGTGGAATCACACACTATTTGTCTTTCTGTGACTAGCGTATTTCTCTTAACCATGTCCTCAAGATTCTTCCATGCTGTAGCATGTGTCAGAATTTCTTTCCTTTTCAAGATTGAAAAATATTCTGTTGCATATATATACCACATTTTGTTTATCCATTTACCCCCCTCAAGGGACACTTGGGTTGTTTCTATATTTTAGCTCTTATGAATAAATGCTTCTATGTGCATGGGTTTACAGATATCTTTTTGAGATCCTGCTTTCAAATGGGGAATTATCTACCCAAAAGTGGAATTGCTGGATCACATAGGAACTCTACTTTTAATTTTTTTGAGGAATCACAGTACTGTTTTCCCTAGTAGTTGCACCAGTTTACATTCCCACCATTCCAATTTCTCTACATCCTCACCAACACTTGCTATTTTCTGGGTTTTTTGTTTTTTTTTTTTTAAGAGGAGGCGTCCTACTGGGTGTGAGGTAATGTCTCATTGCAGTTTTGGTTTACATTTCCCTAATAATTAGTGAGGCCGAACATTTGTTCATGTGCTTATTGGCCCTATGCATATCTTTAGAGAAATGTCTATTCAAGTCCTTTCCCCATTCTTAAATTGGGTTTTGTTGTTGTTGTTGTTGTTGTTGTTGTTGTTGCTGTTGTTGTTGTTGTTTAAAAAGTTTTAGAAGTTCTTTAAATTCTGGATATTAGTCCCTATCAGGTAAATGATTTGTAGGTATATTATCTGATTCTGTGGGCTGTCTTTTTACTCTTTTGATGCCTAATTTTTAATTTTTTCTGGAAGTCAAATTTGTCTATTTTTATTTGTTGCCCATGCCTTTGGTGTCATATCATTATTAAATCCAATTAAATGAAGCTCTTGCCTATGTTCTCTTTCAAGAGTTTTATAGTTATAAACCTTACATTTAGATTTTTGATCCATTTTCAGTTAATTTTTGTACATGGTGTTCGGGCCATATAGCATTTTATTAAATCTCTTCTATGTATTTCATTATATAATTGTTTCTGTTTACCCATTCACGCATCTTTTCTCTAGTCCTAGAATGTAAATTATATTAAGAAATCATATTTGTTTAAACCTTGTATCATCCTTCACTGCCATAAAATGAAGTGTATAGTTATTTAATTTTTTTAATTAAGGAGTGAGTGAATACATGAATGAACTATTTCTAAAGATGGCAGACCTAAAATTTTTAAATCCTATTCTTTAAATTTTATTTAGGTTTCAACTTCTATTCTATGGATCTATTCATGAACTTGTTTGGGGGAAGTAATGGGCTAGAGTGTGAAGCAACACTTCAGTATGTGTGATTCTAAAGAACACATCTATTATGGATGATATTGGGATATTTTTAAAACTTGATGGAGAGAAAGTTATATCAAGGGGAAGCTTTTCTCACTTCCCTCCATCTGACCTTAAATCTGAGAGAAGAGAGATGTTGAATTAAAAGAAAAGTTCTAAGGTAACAGAGTACAAAGCCAAGAACTTGTTCTCTATAAATAAAAATGTTTAGCTCTCTATGAGACATATAAATAGACTGGAGACTTGTTAATGGCTAACAAGCTATATTTTGTCATATGTGCAGAATCTCTTTTAAGCCATGCCTCTCATTAAATTTAAAATTGTTTTCCTGATGTCTGCTCATTACCTGAAATTAAGAAAACAAAAGTCCTAAGGAAAGAAATGAAGACAGTGTGTAATCCCAACAGACTCTGCTAACAATGGCTACAATTCCTTCTCATCATTCTTTTATGTAGATAGGTACATGGGTGTCTATAAAAAAAATATGTAGAAAAACAGATACAGAAAGAGTCTGACAGTGTGATCACAGCAGAACAAAAACAAATTAGGGCAAGAACACACAAATATGTTAATGAAAAAGCAAAATATCTTCCTACCCATAGGCCTATGTTTTGCTTTTTCAATTTAACATGATACTTTAAGCTTTAACCTTTGTTGCTGAAATAATTTTTGAATGGTCTCAAGAAATTACTTTTCACATATATATAGTACTTAATTTAGCCTCTTGCTTTTTGTTGAATATATAATTTCTAAGTTTTAATACTGAAACTCCTATTATAGACCCTTTATACTTAAAGCTTTGTTTGCACACTCTTTATACTTACGCTTTGTTTGCAGTGATTATTTCCATAAGAAAGTTTCCTACAAGCAGAATAAATGGATTAAAGCCTGTGGACTCTTTCAAAATTTTGATAGTCATTACCAAATTTTTTTAATTGATACCAACTTATATTTCTAGAGGCAATGTGGCAATCTTATAACCTTAACAACATTGACTATTATTAGATTCTTAAAAATGTGTTTGCTTACTTGATCACTGTAAAGCTCCATCTCATGGTTTGGGTAATGCTATTGTCTTAGATTAGAGCTCGGTACATTTAGAAACATTTAGAAACTGCATTCCGTCCCCAGAATGAAAGAAGCGAACACTAAGCCTTCTTCCAGAAACCCTCAACATCACTTAACTTGATGTCCCATTACTTTCTGAAAGTTGTAATTTTCCACTGGATGGAGGAGTTTTATGTCTGTGTGTTTCTGGGTGGGAAAAAGCAGAGACAGAAAGAGAACTCAAACTATCACATTTAGTGTCTCCACGTTACAAAATTATAGTGGTCTGGTTTTATGAATTACTTTGATTACCTGGGAAAGGGAAAGAGGGACAGATTAGGACAAAATATTCTTCCATCTTATTCATGGGAGATGCTGCTATTTTTTTGACGTGACTTGTTTAATGGAATGCTTTGGAAATGTTGCTTTTAATTTTCTGTGCTGTGAATTTCAATATTTTCTTATCTTCACAGGAACTCTAGTGGGAAATTTAAAGATATTGCATATAGGCTTTGGATCAGCAATATGTTCATCTACAAGTAAGAAACTACAACTACAATAACTTAAACAAACACAGCTTAATTTTTCTCCCATAACAAGAAGTCTAGACTTATGCAGCAGTTGTTCAACTGCTGAAGGATATAAGGCAGGGATTGGAAAACTATATCCCAAATTTGGTTCACCATATATTTTATTAAATAAGGTTTTGTTGGAATACAGCCATATCCATTCATTCAAGTCTTGTGTATGGATGCCTTCATAATAGAACAGGAGAATTGATATGTGTGACAGAGATGGCATAGTCCACAAAACCTAAAATATTTATTACCTGGACTTTTACAGAAAAAGCTTATAAATCACTGATATAAGGTGTGTAATTTCTGTAATTTCTCAACGTTTCCCTGAGGTTACAGCTATGGCTGATCCCTTTCCACCAGGGAAAAAGAGAAAGAAAGAAAGAAAGAAAGAAAGAAAGAAAGAAAGAAAGAAAGAAAGAAAGAAAGAAAGAAAGAAAGAAAGAAAGAAGAAAGGAAGGAAGAAAAGAAAGAAAGAAAAGAAGAAAGAAAGAGAAAGAAAAGAAAGAAAGAAAGAAAGAAAGAAAGAAAGAAAGAAAGAAAGAAAGAAAGAAAGAAAGAAAGAAAGAAACTAGCTATATCTGGCATCTATTATTAAGAAGACAAGCTTTCCCAGAAGGTCCCATCAATATTTATGTCACATTAGCCAGAATTTAGTGATAGGAAAGGATGTAAAAGTGAGTATCTATATTTCTAACCAGTGAGAAAGGGTTGGATATTCCTGTTGGCTCAGTCCATAAACAATGCTTATCATAGGCTGTCAATACTTTTAAACAAAAAAGTTTTTGGACATTTCAGTTTGGCTTCTGGTCATTTTCCCCCTTCTCTCTTTTTTGATACTTTTATTTTTTTTTTGTATTTTTTTATTGAAGTTCGATTTGCCAACATATAATATAATATCCAGTGCTCATCCCATCAAGTGCCCACTTCAGTGTCCCTCACCCAGTCACCCCATCCCCTTGCCCACCTCCCCTTCCACTATCCCTTGTTCATTTCCCAGAGTTAGGAGTCTTTTACGTTTTGTCATCCTCTCTGATTTTTCCCACTCATTTTCTCTCCTTTCCCCTATGATCCCTTTCACTATTTTTTATATTCCCTGTATGAGTGAAACCATGTGATGATTGTCCTTCTCCGATGAACTTACTTCACTCAGCATAATACCTTCCTTATTGAGGTTTAATTGGCAATACAATTATATATATTTAAAATGTACAACATGATGATTTGGTAAGTACACACTGCAAAATGATAACCACAGTCAAGGCCATTAACACGGGCATCATTTCACATAGTTATTGTTCTGCATGTGTGTGGTGAGAACTTAAGATAACTCTCTTAGCATGTTATTTTTTTTTTTTAAGATTTTACTTATTTATTTGACTGAGAGAGAGAGAGCACAAGCAGAGGGAATGGCAGGCAGCCGGAAAGGAAGAAGCAAGCTCCCCACAGAACGAGAAGCTGGATGAGGGGCTGAATTTCAGAACCCTGGGATCATGACTTGAGCTGAAGGCAGACACTTAACCAAGTGAGCCACCTGGGTACATCTACAAGGCACTATTATTACCTACAGTCACCATGCTATACATTAGATCTTCAAAATTTCATTTCATAAATGAAAGTCTGTACTCTTTGGTATTTGTTATTTCCTTGCTTCTGCTAATTTTGGGTTTGGTTTGTTTTCCTTCGTGAGGTAGAAAAAGTAGATTGTTTATTTGAGATTTTTCTTTTTCCTTAAAGTTGGTGTTTATTCTATAAACTCTTTTAGAACTGCTTTTGATACGTCCTATGGGTTGTGTTGTTTCCATTTTCCTTTATTTCAAGGTTTTTTTTTCCCTTTTGAATTTTTCTTTGATCCATTGGTTGCTCAAAAATATATTGTTTAATTTCTACATATTTGTGAAATTTCCATTTTTCCTATTATTGATTTCTAGTTTCATATCATCATAGTCAGTAAAGACCTTGATATGATCCCAATCTTCGTAAATTTGTTAAGACTTGCTTTAAGACTTAAGGTAATCTATCCTGAAGACCATTCCATACGAGCTTGAGAAGAATGTGTATTCTGCTGCTGTTGAATGGACTGTTTTGTTTATGTCTTTTAGGTCCATTTGGCCTAAATTACAGTTGAAATCCAAAGTTTTCTTACTGATTTTCTGTCTTGATGATCTATACGTTATTGAAGTAGGATATTGAAGTCTCCTTCTATTATTGTATTACTATTTATTTCTTACTTCTGATCTGTTAATATTTGCTTTATATATTTACATGTTTCAATGTTATATACATGTATAATTGTTAAATCCTCTTGATGAATTTACTCCATTATCAATATATAAGACCTTTTGTGTCTCTTGTTACAGTTTTTTACTCAAAGCCTATTTTGTCCATGGGGTACCTTTTTTCCATCCCTTCATTTTCAGCCTATTTTGTGTCCTTAAAGCTGATGTGAGTTGCTTTTAAGCAGCATATAGCTGGGTCTTATTTTTATACATTCATTCATTTTGTATTTTTTGATTGGAAAATTTAATCTACATACATTTAATGGTAATGACTTACTATTGCCATATTATTAATTGTTTTCTGGCCTTTTCTTGGTTTGTTTCTTTTTTCAATCTCTCTCTCTTGCTGTCTTCCTCTGGGATAGAAAGATGAACCATACAAACCAATAAAAGTAGAAAGGCTATTGATACATGCAACAACTGGATGGTTCTTAAATACATACACTGAATTAGAAAGTCAATCTCAAAATGTCATGTCTTGCATCATTCCATTTGAAAAACATTCTTAAAATGATAAAAATATGGCTATGAAGAACAGAGTATAGGGGTTAGGGATGGTCAGAAGAAGATGGAGAGGTGAGGAAGGGGATGAGTATAAAGAGGTAACATATGGAAGACCTTTTTGGTGAGGGACTAGTTCTCTGACTTGATTGTAGAGGTAGTGATACCAATCACATCTGATAAAAGACACAGAACTATGAACACAGAATTTACAAATGTCAATTTCCTGGTTTTAATATTATACTCAAGTTATATAAGAATTACTCATTGGAGGAAAGTGAATAAAGGGCACAGTGGACCCATTTGTACTATCCTTGAAAATTATTTTGCCTGTAATTATTTCAAAATAAAAATTTTTGTGAAAATCATGTAGCCTAAATTGTCTTATGCCTGTCCCTATTTAATTAAATACCACTCACTTGATACTAAAAATCATCTACCTCTGGATAAATAAAGAAAAGAAATCACATTTTCTGATTGTTTTTTTTTTTTTTTAATTAGAATGTGAGAACTTTAGAATAGGTCTATAATGACATCTGGGAAAAATCTTTTGCTCTCAAGGCTTCAATGTTGACATATTTTAAGTGAAGGGTTTTGATTATTAAAAACATAACCTGTTTGATGGCGAACACTTGAACAGCTATCTATGTAAAGGTAGATCATATTATGACTTCTATAATGATGAGCCTAGAGTATATATGCTTAGTGTAGACATAATATATACAGTTAAAATATCAGCAAAATGCATATAAAGGTTTTCATATGCCTTAGTTTTTTCATAAATTGTTTATAAAATTCTATTAAATTAAACTAAAGCACATAATAATTACTGCTTACTGTTTAATTCAGTCTCACATTGGGCAATTTTAAATGGTTGATATAGGTAGATAGTTAGGAATTCCTAGCCTACTAGAACATGAATGCTAATTCATGTAATTTTTAAAAATAGAAAGGCTCTCACAGGGAGAAGCCACAGCAAGGGAAGAATAGATTAATTTGGTCAACGAGCTATATATTGGATAAAGGGACTCAACAATCTCATAGGGCCTTCCAGCTCTAAAATGCTGTGATAGACAGTGCAATATCAGGTGACATTTTTGTCTCAACAGTACAATTGAGAGTAGCTTAATTAGTGAATAGAAATTGTCATGCTTTGATATAATTTTACTTGTCAGAGATTCTCAAGTTAGTCTTTTTAATACAGTTCTATGGCATTAAAAAGAGATATAGTTAACACAAAATCAGCTATATTAGTTAATGAAAAATTGAAAATATTGTGGATCCAGATGACTAAATACATGCATTTATCTCCAATGTCCACCCAGCATCCAACTGCAATACAAGGAAGATGCATAGAAGAGAAGAAATCTGTAACAACACTGAAAATGGGAAGGAGCCTTCCGCAAATATGACATTTTGACAATTATCTGGATGATTGAACAAACAACAAAGAAAGGCTGAAAGATACACAGGTAAAAGTGGAAAGACAGAGTATCCACTTCGTGCTTTTCTGGTTTCCAAATATGTTCATATTTTCTTTGGTTTTATTGTTACATTTAACTTTTTATCTTCTGGGGAATTTATGTGTAGAGATATATCTTTAGTCTTTTTCCTACTGAACAGTTTCTCAACAACATTAATTGCATAGTCCAACTGATTTAGTTTGGTTTCCTCCCCAAACCAGAGCCTGTGACAGAGGTTACCTATGTTTCAAGATCACGTTCTTAAGGAGGAGGTATGAGGGACAAGGACAACAGAAGCCTGAAGGCCAACTTAAGCCTGCCACAGCTTCAGGAGACTAGGTGACCCAGTGAAGGACATTCCTGGATGCCTTGCAACATGTGACAAAACCATTCACTGGAAACTCAAAAAAGAGGAGTATTCACTCACCAGCTCCTGTCCCTCTTCAAGTGGCATGGATCAAGGTCAACTGCATCCAAGGGAGACTATCAGATAAGACTCAGGAGAGGAGACAAGAGATACTCAGCACACACTTAAAAAAAAGAGCCCATATCAAGAAGGTCAAAACCTATGCAGAACAATGCACCAGGAACTGGGCTAGAATCAGAGGTCAGCCAAAAAGATGTAAGGCAGTGCTCCAGTGGTGTCAGGCACACCTCCCTTTCGACACCGATGTGAATTCAGTACTCACTTAACCATACATTAAATTTCCACAGATATATTAAGTGTCTTCCCAGAGCCTTTATTATGTTCCACTGGTCAATTTTATTATTCCTGTGCCAATAAACCCATTTTTTATTATAATAGCTTTATAGTATAAGTTGATATCTGCTAGGGGCATGTCTCTCATGATTGTACCATTTCTAATATGTAATGGCTATTTTCCATATTTTATATTCCAGATGCACTTCAGAGTCACTTTGCTAAAAAAAAAAAAAAAAAAAAAAATTCCTGTTAGGAGTTAGAGTTAGATTGCTTTGAACTTATAGATTAATTTGAGGAGACTTAAGAACTTTATGACATTATGCTTTCCCATCCAAGAATATAATATTTTGCCCCATTGTTCTCATCTTCTTTTATGTCCTTCAGTTAAGTTTTATATATCTCTTTATATATATATTGCATATTTCTTGGTAGGTTTATACTCAGGTAGTTAATTAGGTAGTTGCTATTAGATTTTTCATTTTATTTTCTAATTGACATTATAGCATGACAAAGCTATGACATTTTATATATTGATTTTCTGTGTGAGTGTCTTATTAAATGAACAAGAATTATTTCCATTTTATTAATTCACTGGGGATTCTAGGTATCCAACCATAGTGTATACCTCATTTATACTAAGTCCATTTTAATTCCAATATTTTAATGACACTGGTTTTCCTAAGGTCATCAGTTGTTTCCATGTTATAAATTTATGGTTCCTTTTTCAACAGTCTTCCTGTTTGAGTTTTCAGCTGAATCTCACAGAAGTGACCACTTCTACCTTCTTGAAACACCCTAGTGTCTGTTTCAGTGATTCCACTCTATTTTGATGTTTCTTTTATTTCTCCAGTCACTTTTTCCTGGTTTCCTCTTCCAACTTGCTATTTGGAGATTCCGCCATGATTCTGTTCTGAGTTACTTTTGTTTTAGTAAAAATTTACTTGAAAAATTTCTGTGATGCTCATGAGTTTAAATATTATCCAAAGTTTATTTCCAAATTTATACTAGTGACTCAGTGACATACCAAAACTGTATAGTAGAGAATCTGCCCCAATAGAGGCAGTAAAGAGATGCTTCACCTATAGATAATTTGAAATAATATCAAAATAGAATTAAAGTCAATCTGCTATTTATTATCATCATTTGTTGGAAATTTTAAATAGTATCAGTGATGAAATACTCTCCCTGGGGAAAAAAAGCTTGATAGATTAAGTTCTAAACAATTACTGTGATTATTGTTGAGTTTCAATAATATATATGTAAGTTTCAAACTAGTACATTTTAATTTCACACCATTTAATAAACGATATTCTAATGGAAATTAACTGGGGAAACTCTTAGACAGCCAACCTCTGATTTGCTTGGACTCACCTAAACACATTAGCTCCAAGAATAATTTCATAAAGGTTAAATATAGTTTGAACTCGTTCATGTACACTGTCCAAATCCAAAAGTACTGTATGTTCCTGATTTTAAATAGCAGATTCCAAATACCCAATGATATCACAATAATTGCAAAGATGAAGAAACAGAAATTGAGTTATCTCAGTTGTCATTCTGTGTGACTACTTGACATTTTAATTTATGCTTCCAGTTTTCCAACTGCAGAAATATTTAAAAACTACTCAAATTAATCTTGAAATAACAAAGACATAAACATTATTGTAATTTCTAGAATTTATTATGAAATGGGAACTTTATGAATCTGTCCCAAACTTATCATTATGTTTAAGGTTTTCTTCATATATCTTTGCCTCATGTGAAAGAAACTTTGTGAAATTAAAATGAATAAATTATCTAGGGAAGAAGATATATTGATAAATTTTGCCATTCTATTCTCGAGCGAAAACTATGTGAGAAAAACATATATTTCATAAGATCATTGATAAATTTACAGAAGGCTCAAAAACTGTAATATTATTATCCATTAAGGTAACAAAACAATAGGTAGGTATAATTTATTCCCCTTTGTTTCAAAGTGTGCATTAATGTAATTAAAAAGTATTTTCCATTACTTGTTCCTTTTGTGCACTAGAATATTTAATTATTTTTACTGAATACAAATACTCAATAAAAATGAGGCTTATTGTACTTTTTGGTTATTTTTATTATGTTTTATATCAGAATTATTGCTAAAAATAATTTGCTTATATAGAGAAGAGGGGTGGCTCGGTAGGTAGGTATACCATGGTAGGGTTCAGCACTTACGTCTGGGCTCCAGACCTTAGTATCTAATATCCCTTTTTGACATTTCCATTTGAATGATTCTAAATCATTTTAAGTCAAACATATCTTAAAAAGTACTTTGATATTCTCTTCAAAACTTCCCCGTTCTATGTTTTCTATTATTTCAATAAGTGATACTTTGATATTCTCTTCAAAATTTTCCCCTTCTATGTTTTCTATTATTTCAATAAGTGGTACTTTTATCCCTCCTTTTGTCTATTTTTTTAAGATTTTATTTTATTTATTTGAGAATGAGAGAGTGAGAGAGCACAACGGCGGGGGGGAGCAGCAGAGGCAGAGGGAGAAGCAGGCTCTCTGCTGAGCAGAGAGCCTGACACAGGGTTCCACCCATCCCAGGACCCTGGGATTAACCTGAGTTGAAGGCAGATGCTGAACTAAGTGAGCCATCCAGACTCTCCTCCCTCTGTCTATTTTAGAAAGTGAGGAGGGCATCAGATTCCTTCTTTTTTTTTTTTTTTCATGACTCTTCATTTATGATCCATCACTAACTTCTGTGGTTTCTTCCTCCAAAATATCCTTGGGTTCTTGAACTCCTGTCTCCTCTGTCTCTCCTCTAGCTCTAGCTCTAGCTGTAGCTCTAGCTCTGGATCTAGTTCTGATAATTCTAATCTAAAGAAAATGGAGGTGGTGAACTAAAATGTCAGTAAAAGAGAAAAGCATATGGCAAGAAATTTTAATCAAAGTAATTTTTTTTTTTTTTACTTAATATTGTTTGAAATCCATAGTAATGAGAGGCTTATGAAGCCACACATGGAAAAGAGTGAATGTGGGTGGTATTAAAAAGGTGAATTTTCCTTCCTGGGATGCCTTGCTGTCCCACTCCCCAGATAACCTTCTACCCATCACATATATCTGAAGTTTAGACTCCTTTCAGATATTGACATAATGTCTTTTGGAAGAATATCTCTCAAGTGACATAAAGAACTACAGAGAAGAGAAGAAATAAATAGAAGCAAGAATACACAGAACAGTTGTGACAGATGGGAATAAAATCCATGATATTATTTTGAGGAAATAAAACTTTTTAGAACAAGTGATTTGTGAAAGTGATTTGCACAGCAGGGCTAGATATTTTATATAACTTCAGAGCACTTCACTTGAATGCACTTGCTTTACTGGCATGTGCCTGTGAATTAAGGGGGAAAAAAAAAAACTGAGTTGTATTGAATGACTTTGTGTTTTTGCTAAACCAAAGGAATAAAACACTGCTAATTGGTCTTACAAACACCTTACATATAACTGGTTGTAAGCATCAGTCTTCAGACTGAACTTTTTATTCTCATGTATTTTGATTCTGCTTAGAATTTAGCCTCATAAAGCTCAACTGGACTGAAACCAGGTTGTGAGTGTTGATAATGAGTCTCTGAAAACTCATGAACAATTACCAAGACTAACTTTGTTATACTTCTGACCCAGACATTAAGCAGAGGGCTGACTTTGAGGGATCTGGGATGGCTTTCAGAAGCTTTATGTATTTATCCACCTTTCCCTGTGGACCTTCATTCAGAGAGAACAGCTGCATCAAATTCGAGAAAACAAACTTCTAAACCATGAAATCACTAGACGGTGAGTTGGGCCAACACTCTATTTGAAAGAGAATTATAAATTCAGGCAGCATTGCTTTGGTACTATTCCAATTTAATGTGCATTTTATGGTCCATAGTTAAGAGCACAAATATATTTATGTCACCAAAGATCACATGTTCAATTTTTTAGTAAATGTTGGCTCCTAGAGCTTGGATGTACTAGGTAATATATGTGAAATACATTAAAGCTGTGATAAAATGGCAAAGAAAATGTTACTTTTTTAGAGTGCAAATTGCTTGAGGAGAAAGCCTCAGAGGACTCCTAAGTTGCTTTTCTGTTTCTGCTAAAGCTTTGTTAGACCTTTGTGTTAGTTTGAAAAAAACAGTGACTCAAGTCTTCACCCTACAAGTACTCATGACCTTCACCATAAACTTTTCAGGGTTCTCCTACTCTGACTCTGGGTTTAGTCACATAAATTGGTTTGGCCACCAGATTTTAGGAAATTTAACACAAGCTCTAGGTTGAGAAGTCCTTGCACGACTGGACTTTTCTCGCTCCTTGCTCTTCTAAGATTTTCATGGGAACATTCCCAGGCTGGCCTGCTGGATAATGACAGTCACCACAGTCATTCCAGATGAGACTATTTAGATCTGCTAACAGCCAGCCAACCTCCAGACAAGGAGCTAGCCCAGGCGGGATGAACAGAGCTGCTTAGAAGACCCACAGCTGACTATGGACAGGTGAGCCAAAACAGCCCAGATCAGCCAAATCCCTCATACTACAGGGCCAACTCAACATTTATTGTACAGGTCTCTGAAGTGTCGTGGTTGACTGATACACAGCATTATTGTGACATTAGATAATGATACCACCTTCTCATCTTTTAAACAGATTCAAAGGGCCTACTCTACAAAGTTAATATGATGTAATAAAAATATAGATATCATTGAAGAATCCAAAGGATCTTCAGTCAGAAGACTGCCTTTGAGTGCTGAATCTGTTACATACTGGTTTTGTGACACATGCTAAATTATTTAAATTCTCTGTACCAGCCAAGTGGGTAATTGTGGGGATTAAAAGATATGTTTTGTCAAACTTGCTGTGTGACCTTGGGCAAGTTGCTTAATCACCGTAATCTCAGTTTTCATTAGTAAAATGAGGTTTAGAACAATTGTTATCCCTCGAGTAATTTTGAAGGTTTGAGAAAGGATATAAACCATTTAACAGAGAGTTGGGCAGTTAGAAAATGTTATATATATATGAAAAATTATTATTGTTACTGTTAGTTACACCTAGAGTTTTGACAACAAAAGTGGTTGCACTGTAGCCAAGAGATTTCCAGTAAAATATACTTGCTGCTCAGGTAGGGCTTCCGGGCTCTGGGTTCCAGAATCTATCTCCAAGGGCTTCCTTTTATTACCACAAATGAGTGGTTTGATGACAAATTACCTTATTATCCTTTAGAAGGTGGCGAAATGAATTTAAAAATCTGGAGGTTTAGATGGAAAAAGTGAAAGACACAGAGAGGCAAAGTTCCTCTTAGCCAGAAGGGCCATATAAAATAGCTAGCAGGAAACTGCTGGGGGTTGTGGGAGCCCTACAGGAAGACTCCAGATGGAAAAGGCCATCCCAACCCAAGCTAGGAAGATGCTGAAGTGAGATGTGGGTGGAAATTAAGTAATCTTAGAGAATTATTATAATGAAAGTTTTGAAGTTGTGAAGTATTTCTGAAATTGTGTGGGGTTTTTTTTGTTGTTGTTTTGTTTTGTTTTTTGTTTTTTGTTGTTTTTGGGGGGGGGTTTGGTTTTGTTTTTTTGGTCTTGTGCACTTGCGTGTGCACACACACGTAGTTTTACAGTGTGTCAGGCTCCCACCAGCTTTCCCATCAGTTGATTGGTGCTACAAATCACAGGATTTGGGTCTGGAATGCCTATGCTGATAGCAATTTAGGTTGCAAAGCTGAGTGTCCCAAATCAAATATAACAGAGAAGGAAGAATGAGAAAGAATATAGAGCTCAGTAGAAGCAAAGATAGGAGAATTCTTCTTAGCATAAAGGCAGAGAAGCATTACAGCATTGAACAGCTCGAGGAGCTGATGGCAGGCAAAATGAAACAGCTGGCAATCAAATGACAGTAACTGACTGAGCCCTGAAAGACTTTTTGAAAGAATTTCTCCATTTTTCTGGTATGGAGATAATGAATCTAGATATTTCAGATTCTTCCATTAGTATGTGGCAATATGAGGAATAAAGCATTTGGAAGAAATAAATATCCAGGACAATATTTCTTAATACCTCTGAAAGCAAGCCTGAGATTGGTAAAGCCCTCCAGCAAACGATGCCGTAGGCATCAAGACCTTCCAAGATAAGTAGAAAAAAGACAGCTCCAGGCAACAAGAGTCTGACTATGAGTTCATGTGCACAAACTCTAGCAGCCCAGAAATAAGGAGGAGGAGGAGAACAACAGGACTAATGGGAAAAAAATTATGAATAAGAGAAGAGCAAATTATAAGGTAAGTGTTACAGCAAGGTAGATGATTTCAGAAAAAAAAAAGTCTCTCTTTTCATAAGTTCTGTTTCATTTGTGTAATAAAAAGTCTTAGCCTGTTACTGCTGATCAGTGATTTGGTGTACCAGAAAGACACTGTCCCTGCCCTCACCCAAATGGGGACATGCCATTATTACCTAATCACTTCCCTGAGAATTGATTTTCTGTGTCTGCCTTTAGAGTCTCCCCACTAAATGGGTGTAAATTTTCCTTAAATTTGATGGAGGGAGCAGTTACAATCAGAGCAGCTAAAAATAAACAGGAAGGGGTCCTGAATCGTGGCCCAGAGCTGCCACCAGCCTGAAACTGGGCATTTTATTCCTCCTCAGTGAAGACAAGGAGGTTCAATTAAAGATGTGCCTTTTGTTAGCAGGTCTCTGACCAGAAACACTGCTCTAAAAAAATGTTGCAGGACAAGAGTAAAAAGCAGGACAGAAACAAACATCAAGAGAGCACAGGAGTTTCTTTTTACAAAGATATGGACAACCCAGAAGTTATTCTTTGCCTTCAGCAACAAAGTGGCCCTAAAATTTTAACATGAGCCTCAGTATTTGGATGCCATAGATCTAGATTAATACTGCTAAACTCACTTTTTTCCAAAAGGGCTATAATATTGAAAGTATCATTTTTATAATATCATATAAAAATTAATGTTCATGCAGAACTAATTAATTGTTTAATTAATTAAACATATACTTTTGAACACCTGCTAAACAGCAAATATTGCTCCAGCTCCTGGGTATACAGCAGCGAAAACACATAAAAAGGAAAAAATCTCAACTCTTATGGAACTTGCTGCATTGTAATGGGGGAAACTGAATAAATATAAACAGATGATAGATGATAGATAGATAGATAGATAGACGATAGATAGATAGATAGATAGATGATAGATAGATGTGTGCATATACACATATATTAGAAGATAAAAGTGTTTTGGGAGAAAATTACAGGGACAGGAAATCAGGAAGGTTCAGAGGTTCAAATTGCTCAGGGTGAACTTCATTGATCTTTGATGGACTTCCCAAGCAGAAGAAATGGCAACAGGCTGTAATGACCCTCAGGAAGGCACATGCCTGTGTGTTACAGGAACAGCAAGGTGGTTGGTGTGGCTGGAGCAGACTGGGTGAGAAAGAGAGAAGCAGTAGATGAGATCAGAGAAGAAATGGGAGGCACATCAGATTGAAGTGATTGGTCATTTTAACTTTTTAACTTTAAGTCTGAGTGAGTTGGCATGTTATCAGGGTTTTAAGAAGGGAAACAACACAATATGACACATTTCTTTTTTCACATATTACCTTGCTGCTGTGGTGGTGAGTATAGACTAAAGGGGGAGAGGCAAAGGCAGAAGCAGTTAGAAAGTTGTTGCAATAACATAAGCAAGATATGAGAGCAGAGTAGCCCAGGTAAGAGCAGTGGTCATAGGAATAAGTGCTTATTTTCTGGACATATTTTGAAGGTAGAATTCATAATCTGTTTGCTGACAGATTAGGCCTTGGATGTATCAGCAAAAGAAGACTCAAAGATAACTGCAAAGGTTTTGACATGAAAAATTGGAAGGATGGACTCACCATTAACTGAAACGGGAGGCATGAAGGGCAAGAACATGCTTGTTTGGTGAATGAGGGACTGAAATAAAATGTTTGGTTTTTAACATGTTAAGATCAGCAGGCCTATTACATATTCAAGGGGAAAATCCAAGTAGGAAAATCCAAGTAGGCAAGTAGCTACCAAGCCTGGAGTTGTGAGAAACAGCCAGGGTAGAACAACAAATAGCAGAGTCTTCAGCATAAGTTGATATATACAGCCATGAGATTGCATGACATTGGCAAAAGAATGAAAGGGAGCAGAAGAGAGATCCATGGACTGATCGCTGAGCATTCCAATGCTAAGAGGCTGGACAGTGAAGTGGTACCAAGGAAAGTACCTGACTGAGGAGTAGTCAGTAAGGCAGAAGGAAAACCCGCATAGCGTAGTGTCTTGGAAATGAAGGACATGTTTCAAGGAGAAGGAAGTTATCAAGTAGGTCAACTAAGAAATGATGATCAGATTTAATGATGTGAAGGAGGCAGAGTGTTGATGAAGCACTATTTTCTCAAAGAAATAAGAAATATTATCACCACGGATAGAGGAAAGGGAAGAGTGTTTGGGATTTGAGAGAATAGGGAGGTATGAAGCAGTTGCCTAAGAAAGAGAAAGAGGAAGTTGCCAAGGGGTATATAGTGTGATTCCTGAGATCATGATTCCACTTGACCCTACCATCAAGAATTTCAAGTGGAAAAATAAATAAATAAAAATTAAATAAATAAAAATTTTAAAAAAGAAGAATTTCAAGTGGAATTAACCTACCATGGTGTGTGTTTTCCTCCAAACACATTGGGCTATGACAGGTACTACCACAGAAAAAGCAGAATAAGATTTTACAAGGATTGAGGTATCAGGAAATGAGAGGAGTATGAGGAAATGAGAGAGGCTAAGGGTGTCAAACATACATACAAAGGAGTGATTAAGACTGGCAATGAGATTTAAGATGGAAAGAGAGGAATGAGGACATGAAGAAAGCTGAAAAATCAATGTATTTTAAGCACCAATGAGAAAAAAAAAAAGAGAAAGGGCATTGGTGAAGTGAGCTAGGAAAATAAGAAGTGGTAGTTTATTCTTTATTTATTTATTTTTAATTTATTTATTCATGAGAGACGGAGAGAGAAAGAGAGAGGCAGAGACACAGGCAGAGGGAGAAGCAGGCTCCATGCAGGGAGCCCGACGTGGGACTTGATCTCAGGTCTCCAGGATCACACCCTGGGCCGAAGTCAGGCGCTAAACCACTGAGCCACCCAGGGATCCCCCAAGAAGTGGTAGGTTTTTTGTTTTTGTTTTTGTTTTTGTTTTGTTTTTTTAAGAAGTGGTAGTTTAAATACAAAATTCTTAAAATTCGAATTATGGAGTCACATGTATTGGGAATGCTAAGACTCAAGGTATGATGATGAGTGCAAGAGGTTAAAGAAAGTTGTTGGTGAAAATTGTAGAAGGAGAGAAGGTCAAATAATTAAGACTCTAGGGTACTGAAGGGATAATCTACATGGATATTGAAATTGTGATGAATTATGCCAAGAGCAGTGTTAGAGAATAGCAATTATGTTTGGGGGAACAAAAGCACATCAAATTCTTAAAATTTGTTTTTTTTTTTATGCCTGCCTAAGAATTAGTAAAATGGCTTATAGGAATAGATCAACAAGGAGTACACCCTATACTTGATTTGAATTGATTTATGGCAGAAGCTTTATGTTATGTTCATTCCTCACATTACTAAGCATTTGAATCTCTCTTGTGCTTTTGTGTGCTCTGGGCAGCATGTTTTATTTTATTGACCAAAATCTCATTTACAGTTCAATTAATGCAGTGGAGAAAACATGGTACATGCCAAACTCTTCCATTCTTTATGGTCTGCACTGTGATTCTGGCAAGCCAAAACCAATTAATTCAAAAGAGAGAGCAAAGGAGGGAAGAGATTTAATTCATTCTTATTAAGAACCAGTAATTCCTCCGGCTCATACAAAATCTGCATGGAAATGCTGACACCAAACTAACTATATCTTAAAGTTGAGGGCCCTTTTTGAAACTGTAGAATCTTTTAGCTTAGGTTGAGATGTGAAAAATGCCATTCATAGTATTTAAACTCACATACATACCCAAACACATATAGAGAGCACAATTTTACTAGGAATATGTCATATTTTGCTTTCATTACTGAATAAAGGCTTTCACCCATTGTCCATCTACTTGCTAATATTTCCTTTCAGTGTCAGTTGAGTGATCTGCTATGCTATCCTGTTTCTAATGGGCATATATACCTAAAACAATCCTATTCCTAAAGTAGAGTGCTGAAAATGTGGATACAGAATATGGTGCTTGATATCATTTCATATTGTTTGATTTTATTCATGCTTCCTTCACTAGAGATTATAATCAACTTCCACAGTGTACTATCAATTTTGGTGCAAAATTTCTCGTCAAGATTCTTCTTACAAACTGATATTGTAATATGACTGATCTGTTTTTCCCTCTACTAACAACTATCCAAAATAATAGATTGCTGTGCTTCTCTTCTGTATAAAGGAAAAAGATATGATTTGGCATAAATAATAGCTACCTTTTATTAATGCATGTCCACTTAAAATAAAACCAGCATAAGCTGTTGATAAATAAATATGCTATGGCTTTATGTCCCTAAACTTTAAAAGATGGTTTGACATCCTATAACAAACTCTCATTTTCAAATGTTTCTTTGTCATATATACAGTGTCACATAATCTTTTTAAAAATGTCTTAAAAATAAGAGTGTATCAGGTCCAGGGTGAGGTTGTTGTAATATCTTTTCTTAATTTATTTTTGTTTGTCTGAAAGTAGAGCTATTTAACATCCAGATATATATAGCTGTTGATATGGAAAGGCTATGCAATTATAAAAAGGATTTGAGTTGGTCAGGAATACAAAAAGAAAATAATCAAGAGTGAATTTCATCATATAATCTATAAAGTAAAAATCTGAACAAGCTTCAGAAGAAAATACATTTTATTTAATAGGCAAAAGGATTTATAATATCATACGAGATTAAAAGATGATAACAGATGTTTGTCCTTCTCCGATTGACTCATTTCACTCAGCATAATATGTTCTCATTCATTTGGGGAATATAAATAATCGTGAAAGGGAATAGATGGGAAGGGAGGAAATATCAGAAAGGGAGACAGAACATAAAGACTCCTAACTCTGGGAAACGAACTAGGGGTGGTGGAAGGGGAGGAGAGCAGGGGGTGGGGGTGAATGGGTGATGGGCACTGAGGGGGGCACTTGATGGGATGAGCACTGGGTGTTATTCTGTATGTTGGCAAATTGAACAATAAAAAATAAATTTATTATTAAAAAAAGATGATAACAGAAAGTTAACTGAAATATTAATTTGGAAATAAGGACAGTGTTCACTTTTGCTTGTTTTCCCTTAGCATTGATTTATATGCATCTTTTACTCTGTTATGATTTCAATCAGACTATGATCCAAGTGCTAATTAAATGTAAAAATCCTCAGTTTTAGATGTTGCTTCCTGTTTGCCATCATTAGCCTATCTTAAAGTACAAAATAACAGCAGAAGGTGCACCCTAAATTCTCGGAAACCTCAGCTATCAGCTACCTAACTACCTCTTACTTTCCCTGAGTCAAAGCTCCATCAGCCCCTGGGCTACTGCATGTTTAATTCATGCATCTTTGGCAAGGATTATCTCATCTGCAACTTGAATAATGCATTCTCCTACAATTCAAATTTGTGTTACTACTACCAACACAATAATAATGTAAGTTCAACATCTGGTGTATGAAGTGGAGAGGCTCTAACAAGGAACAAATGAAAAACAAAAGTACGAAGCAGAAGATCTCTCCTGTTTCCTGAAATCTGTGCCAGGTCTAACACCGGGTCAAGTGCAGCTGCCAACTTGCCTGCTTTTGAAGTTCCACAGCACTTTATCTCTTCTCTCTTTTGGTGGTAAACTCTGTTCCATCTCACAGCTCCCACAATGGAAGTAAAGCAAAAATGAAGAATCTCTATCACTCTCCAATATGCACTATGTCTTTGGAATTTTATACAAGAACTCCACATGAAGCCTGGTTCTGTATAGAACATTATTAGTTAAGCTCATAGTTGCCTGAAAGTTCTGACCAAACTTTCCCAAGCCTGCTATCACTTTCCACTAAGAGCTGTGAGTCAAGTAAAGCCAGGAAGTGGGCATAAAATGCACCAAACCAATACTGACGCTCATTCTCTCAAAGTGCCACTCCATTCTAAGAGGCTAGAGAAGACGTTTTAACTCCTAAATATATATGTATTACACGTGAGACATTTTTGATGTGGAGCATGGAGTTCCCAATTCCTTTCCATGCTAAGAATTACTAAAAATAGGAGGAAACCCCAAAACGAAAGGGAGGATCCTCCACACAGGCATGGTGAAGTAATACCAATTCTCCTCTTTCTGCTGAGAAATTGAGCCCCCAACTGTTAACTGAGCACATGGTTACCCAGGATAATGACCACACAGAGTAGCCTTCATTGTGAGTATCTAAGTTCTGGCCAATGCAATATATCCAGAAAGTGGTGGTGTAACTTTTAGGAAGAGCGGGGCTGCTGACATAGAAATGAGAGGTTTAAGCTGGATGAAACAGGCAACCTGGACCACAAAATGGAAGTCAAACATTGAAGATGATGCAGAAACTATGTAGAAGAAACCTACTCCTCAATGATCATGGAGGACCCAGAAACTCTTATTCAAATTTTCACACTAGAGAAAAATAATTGCATCTTATTGTAGCCACTGTTATATTTTTTCCTGTCATATGCAGATGAAACTAATCATAACTAATACATTAGAGAAGGCTAATTGTCTCATTTTATTAGAAGCATTCAGAAACAATTATGAAGAACTCCTTTTCACAGGTGTTCCTATGAGATGATTTCAATATTATATGCATTTCAAGAAGCATAATAGCATTGGATAATGTAATTAATTCAACCCATTTTGCTTCCTCATCCAGTTCCTCTAAATCCCACCGTTCTCTTTTAAGCTTGTAAGGCAGTGTTGTAATCATTACAAATGTTCACAAAATTTCTGATTCTCCTTCCCAGCACCTGGCAGAGTTGTCTTTCCCTGGCCACTTGAAGTGAGGCGGCTATGTGACTAGCTTGGCCCAATGAAATGTGAGCAGAAGTAACATAGGTCACCTTCTCTGAGAAAGTTTTAAGAGCCAGCGTGAGATTCAATCTTTGTGTGAGATGCCCCTATCCTCCCATAGTGGTGATTATAAGTACTTACCAAGATACAGTCCCTGCCACTCTGGGTCCCCGAATAAATGTTATGAATGCCCCTGCCATTTCACAAAAAGCATAAAAGCATAAAGCAGAACAAAGAGATATACTTTATTTTATTAAAACACCGATTTGGGGGCAGGAGGATGTTTCTCCACCAGTAATTAGCCTACATTATTTTGATAGAGAGAGAACTTAACAACTTTTATAGATGGAATCAATGGAAATATCAAAGTTTTCCATTGATATCAGTGGAAATAACAAAGTGTTCTCCCTCTACAGCATTCCCCACATATCTTCCAAAAACTTTAAGTTCTCTCTTCCTTCCCAGAGAATCTTTCTCTGAATCTGTGTTTTCTCAAGATACTACTTCATATGTCTCCTTGGTTCTGTTTCCAAACATGTGTGGAGTTGAAGTCTATACTACTTCTTTCCACCTGTTTATGTCTCTCATCATTGATTTCTGTGAGCACTCCTGAATCCCCTGAAGATCTGGTCCCCACCACTCTGCTGGAAATGTTGTCTAAACTAATGTAAGTTTACCAATGATTTCATAGTTAATAAAATTAAAGGCTTCATCCTCAACTATGTTGCCCCACGGACCCCTGATAACATTCCTCCATAACTTTAATGATAACACTTTTCCTGGACCTCGTCTTCTCTCTAGCTACCTTGCTTCATCTCCTTTCTGACTACTTTTCTAACATCAGCCACCACCAAGATTCTCCCATCAATCTCCTATCTCCTTTCCATTCCTTTTTTTTTTTTTATTTTATTTCTCTGGGTGAGTTCATCAGCCGTACAGTTTATGAGTTAATGTCTCAAAATCAGTACCTACAGCCCTAAAACTCACTCAGCAATTACTTAGAAACCTCAGAGAACTCTAGCTTCACATAACCAAAACAGAAACTATTATCTTCTGCCTCAACTTTGGGTTGCTTTTTCTATTTTTCATCATATCTCAACTCTGTATGCAAAAAACCTCACTCATTATTGACTCCTCTTTCTTCCGAGTGCATACTCAATCAGTGCCTTCGGTCTATTTCTTTTTCTGTGTTTCATTGGCAATTCCTTTGTTCAGATTTGTATGATCTCTACTTTGCTCTTTGAAATAGTCTCCTTACTGACCTGCCTACCTTCCTTGTCTACTCATCCCAATCTTTCATTCATGAGATCTCCTAAATTATCTCTCCGAATAATATCTCTATGATGTTATTAATCATATTTTGACCATATCATCCCTACAAAATGAAGTGTGCATTATCATTGCATCAGAAAAGCCCTCTAAATCTGACTTTATAACTTTTTAGCTTTATGTCCTACACTACCCAACTAGCACATAATCCAAAGACCTCAGATGACTCTATGTCTCAAATCCTTTTCTGTCTCAGGTTTCTTATTCATTGTTACATTTCTCTACTTTGCTTTATGTTTCTATATTCTCCACCAGACCATGAACTACTACTCTCTGTCTTACAGATTTTAATATTTCCAGTATCCACAGCAATACCTGGTAGTTATAGATAGAAATCAAGATTAAGATTTTGTATACTTATTTATGATTAATAAAATTAAAAGTAATTAATAAAATTAACTATATATAATATATATTGGGATATATATATTTTTAAGCAATAAGAAATTCTAAGCTTTATCATTTTTTTTTTTTTGGTAAAAAACATCAATAGACCTGCTATAGTTTCTTTTAACTTTACTACTTGTTTTCCTCCCAGTCATACTCCATGTAAAAACTAGTTTTCACTCTTCATAAAAGTTCATGTTATCAAAAAAGCAAATCTTTCATTTAGGCAAAAAGTATTTTATGATCTTTTATAGAAGAGGAAAGTCAGTGCTAAATTACTTAGAAATAGTTTCAGAATGCTATAAAGTAAAAGCTGTAATGAATAACTTGTCCATACTTTGTATGCCGAGACATTTTTGAACAAATCTTAAAAGCAATGCATAGGGATTTAGTCATGAGACTTTCAGCAAGATTAATGGAAGCAATGCTCCTTAAATCCCCTGGCACAGCTTTGAAAATTTCCCACGTGCTATCAGTGATGTCTTTGTGACTTAAAATTCTGGCTTTGGTTTCAGGTTGCAGATTTAAGGAAGCAATAGATGTGTTTGATATTGACAACCTTGTGGCCTCAATTATATAATAACAGGATATCAGGTTTTGATGATAACCTAGAGACTGTTCTATCTGATACTTGAATTCTCTCTATAGTGCAAGTCAAATAATCATGCTATATCCATTTGAGCAGGAAAATCATTGCCTTCCAAATGTCCGTATCATCTAGACAAACCAGGGACATAAAGTAGCTTAATTTATGATGGTGAAAGATGTAAATTTTAAAACTTTACAGAAAGAAAATTTACTCATTGTATAGCTTCCCCAAAACCCTACTAAAACCTGAGGCTTCTAATGATAATTGAAGGAAATTCATGGAAAAGAAGCTTCATATTTATTTAGTATGGACTCATTAATGTTAGGACATTCTTGAAAGTGGTCACTCTACAGTTAGCTAGTCATAGAATAGCGCCTGTTCACAGATACCCTTAAGATGGGACATTTGTGAAAGTCTCCTTGCAGACATGAAATTTTAGGGCAGGGAGAGGAATATTCAGGAGGTCCAAGATTAAACTTAAACAAGCAAACAAAAATTCTTATTTTGAAAAATCAGAATTCTCTGGAGGTTTCTGAAACCAATCTTTGCCTTTCAGGGATCTTCCACATCACCAAAACAATCTTCAGATTTGGTGGGACATACAGCAAACTCTGTGCTAGGCTTATCCTGCTTTAAATCTTCAGAGTGGTCCAGCCATTGTACGAGGCTTAACAACCAGCATTCTGAAACCACATTTCTACCTCTGTAGTCAAGAGCTAAAATACAGTAATATTTGAAAAAAATAATTTCTTTGTTATGATATTTATGGCACCATTTTTTTCTTGTCAGAATCTTTTCAGGCAACTTCTATAACACTTAACTTCCACTAAATGTGTCACCAGTTTAAGCCAAAAGGATGTCAACAGCAAACATATTTTAACATGAACTATAATCTATATCTCCATAGAGATCACTGTTTCTAAGGCAAGACTCTGCCAGAGTGCCAACCTAAGAAAAAGAAAATCAAATGTGTCTTAAGAGGAAAACCTAGAATCCAAAGAATAACAAACTACAATCTAAGCATTTTACACTTTGATTTCTAAAGTAACTACAGAATATGCATGGGCAATACTATTGTTTCCCTTGGGACTAGGTAGATTCTTTATATCTTGAAGGCAATGATATTCTCTGCTCTAAATTATTTTAACCTGAAGTAGTCCTTTACATAAAGTTCATAATTACCTAAAAGTCTAAAATGTTTAAAAAAGGGTCATCTGGATGATTCAGTCAGTTGAGGGTTGAACCCTTGGTTTTGGTTCAGGTAGCCATCTCAGGGTCTGAGATTGAGCCCCTCATTGGGCTCCATGCTCAGCGTGGAGTCTGCTTGAGATTCTCTCTCCCTCTCCCTCTGCTCCTCCCCTGCTCCTTCTTTCTTTCTCTCTCTCTCTCTGTAAAATAAATAAATACAATCTTTAAAAAATTAAAATAAAATATTGTATAAAATATCTTTTAAAATTAAACAGAGGTCTCAGATGAAAATCCATGTGCTCTTGTGGCAAAAACCCACTATAACAATGTAGATTGAGGATGTGTATTGAAAATATATGCTATTTTTTAAAGATTTTTAAAACTTATTTATTCATGAGAGACAGAGAGAGAGGCAGAGACATAGGCAGAGGGAGAAGCGGGCTCCACACGGGAAGCCGGATGTGGGCCTCGATCCTGGGACTCAGGGATCACACCCTGAGCCAAGGCAGATGCTCAACCGCTGAGCCACCCAGGTGTCCCTGCTATTTTGTTTTAAAAGGACAGTGAAATAAAACCAAGAATAGTAATCTCTGGGCACCAAGATGGCTCAGTGAGTTAAGCAATTGAGTCCTGATTCCAGTGCAGGTCCTGATCTCAGGATTGTGAGATTGAGCCCCATACTGGGGTCCACACTGGGCAGGGAACATGCTTATGATTCTCTCTCCATCTCCCTCTGCCTCTCTCTCCAATCTCAAAAAGAAAAGAAAGAAGAAAAGAAAAGAAAAGAAAAGAAAAGAAAAGAAAGAAAAGAAAGAAAAGAAAAGAGAAGAGAAGAAAAGAAAAAAGAAAAGAAAAGAAAAGAAAAGAAAAAAGAAAAGAAAAGAAAAGAAAAGAAAAGAAAAGAAAAGAAAAGAAAAGAAAAGAAAAAAGAATCTCAAATAATGCCAATAGAAGGACCTAGGTAAAAAAGAAAGTGACAGACGTGCTTTCTGGAATTCCTGGATTATTTAGAGCATGAGAGGCAAGGAACAGGGATGAAGGACAAAAGTGAATGAAGAAGAGGAAAATATGTGGCTGTAAAATGTCAAAAAGACTTACAATTGGACTTCAGATGTCTGTAAGGAAAACTCTGCATCTAACTTTGAAAGAACAGATAGTTTGAGACACAAAGAATATCATAACATTAGGAACATAAGTAACTAAGAGTTGGGACATTTTTAACAACTTTCTTTTAAAGTGGATATGACCCAGAGTCATAGGGACCAGAATACATTACAAAAGTCTTAAATAAGATAGCTTTTGCTCTGGTAATAAAAGACAGGCACTGTGGCAGAAATGAATGAAAAAGAATGAAATGGAATTAAGATTAAAACTGATGTGAATTAATTTTGTTAATCTGTGCCTACCCTAGTTGAACAAAGAGAGAGAAACAGAACTTCTAATTGTTTGTTCCTCCTTGACACTTACTTGGTACTGTTTTGCTGTTGCTGCTACATAAGTGTTTTCATAAGTTTCAGTGTTCAGAAGGATGACAAATAGGTTTGGTTTGGTGAAGAGCTAAGTGAAGAGTGGGGAAAGCATTTTAAACAGACCCTCCAAAGAGAGTAGATGGAGTGGCATTATATGAATATTGATGACTTATGTGGAAGTTGGACATTTGTCCCCTAGATTTTTGTGGGAAACATTTGGCTTTCCTTCAAACATAACATTTGTCCCCTATGCTAGGCAAATTATTAACCTTCAGTGTTGGAGTGTAGTATTTATATTGGCATATGCTCTTAGAGTTGTATGTCTATTTTGCCAATTGACCACACTCTGAAAAAATATATAGATTAAAACAATAGGCAAATTATTACTTGTCCATAATCTCAGTGTACTCCAATGGCCTTTACATACTACCCCGTTTTAGCAAAGCCAAAGAACAGACATTTAAAGAAAACTTGTAGCATGTATATAATCATCTTTGTTACACACTCATCATTACATAACTGAAATCACAATGCTCTGCATGGTTGTGGTAGAGACATTTCGTCTGAAACTTATCCAAAAATCACTCTTCTGTGTGCAAACTTTCTCTAGCCACTCTCCACAACCAAACAGGAAAGTTGTATAATTTAGTCTAGACCGTAGCATTCCCAGATAAAAATAAACTTCTTTAAGCCACAGTTCTGAGGGAGAGTGTTCTTCCTCAATTTACATAAATGGCAATTTCATTTAATATTCACTCTGGGCTTTATATTCAGTCTGATTTAATTAGTTTAGGTATCAATATACAATAGTACCTAGAGTGGGTTCCTTGGACTGTGCCATTATGAGTATTGCAAAATAAAGACTCAGGAAGAGTTTACCCCACACCCTTTTGAGAATCACTTAGACAAAATGAACCACAAGGAATGCACCAAAGATTTCTACAACAACTTCCAGTTCCTATTGCCTAAAATAGGGTAAAATGTTAAATCACATGGCTAATAATCTAAGCTATGTGGGTGGTCAGTGTTTATACCTACTGGTCTTCTCTCTTGGGGTTCAGTCTTCCCTGAAATAGAAATTTTATCACTACCTGTAGGCATGATGGCAGTTGTTTGTTAAGTGCAGGAATAAATAGTATGACTTGCAACTTTCTGTAGCCTCAGTGTGTGTTTCTTTGGTTCTCTGCTGCAATTGCTTCTCACTGTTAGTCACTGTATTCAGGGACATGGGCAATCATTTTCAAAGAAAGTCACTTTAAACTTGATGTGGGAAATCAAAGTGAATTTCAATGTAAAGCTATTATACTCTTTATGTAACACATCCCAGCTATTACTTTTCTTAATAAAATGAGGTGACTCATCTTTATCTAAAGAATATGGTGAGGTGGCAAGGCACAATGGATACCAATCATTTTGCCTCCTTCACATTCACCTCTCGGTATTCTGTTCACACATATACCTTTTATGATTCCCACATCTTGTGACCTCATGCTCTGGACATAGCCATTAATTCAAAAATGTGTACTTGACTCTAGATGGGTGAATATGAGAAGTTGGCTGAAAATTCTGCAATGTGGACCTCAAATCTCTCCTTGAATCCCTGATTCATACGCTAGAGAGTAAAGGAGCTATCAGCTGCTGGTGCCACTGACTAAAGAAGTAGAGGAAAGGGGATTGTAATGAAAGGGAAAAATAAATTGAACCACCTAACAAAGCAAGGGTATTACAATAATATTTGATGGATTCAAATATCAAGCTCCATTCCTCTCCTCAGAGGAATTTGGAGATGCCCTAATAGTCTCATCCCTCCCTTGTTTGGACTAGTTTAATGATACTAGTAAACAAAAGTGCCCCCAGTAAAACACTAAAATATAGCTCATGTGGCCTTAAAAGGTAGGATGTCTTGTTTTCAGGCAAATGGTTTCCGCTAGTGCATTGGATTCTAAGCACCCTGGACCTCCTTCTCCCTAACTTGGCAGTGCAGTCAACTTGCAATGAGCAGGGTACTGGATATGCTGTCAGCCTCTGGCCAAGTATTATCCCTAGGGGCTGAATTGTCTTGTCTACCAAGAGGCTGTGGCAGATGCTTAATGGTCCCATCAAGTCCAATGCTTCACTCTTAGGTTGACAATACTTACAATATAATAATTTACAGTTCTTATCAAGGTAGCCTGAACCAAGCAGCTAAGTGAATTCTGGAAAAAAGCCCTAGGCAATCAAAAGGCCTGATGGAAGATAATCTGATAAAATAAATTTCATATAAAGGTGTACGTGAGAGACACTGAGTATCACAAGCAAGTTTTACTAACAAACAAAGGATAATACTTTTAAATCTCTTAATACCAAATATTGTATAGATAATACCTACCTGGCCTTTTCTAAATTTTCTTTTCTTACAATTGCTCCCGGTTGCCTAGCTACTAGTTGCTTAGTTTTCTGCAGCACTCTCCTATAAAATTTTCTACTCTGAGAAATTTAAGGTGAATCCCTGTTTTATGAGGCAGGGCCCACAGCAAAATCCACTCAATCCCAAGACTCAAGTGAATGAGAATCAATTCAGTGTGAACATAGAATGCTTGCCATGAGGGGTGAAATTGACTTACACATCAAAGAAAGTTCTTACACGATATGACTTCAGGTTGTGAATACAATCCTTAGTGCTCTCTCCATTTATCTTCCTCATCTATTGATTTATATAAAAATTCCACTATTCTCTTTAAAATATTAATTTATTAAAAATGAAAATCTCCAAAAATAGGTAACATTTTACACTGTTTTCTTAATGCATATCATGATGGAAATAAATCATTCGAGCAAGTTGTTGAGGAGTGAAGGAAGGGGGACCATGTTCATATATGGGGTCTCTGGGGGTGATAAAGCAGTACCAAAGAGGAAGATTGAGCTTGCTGAGAGCAAATTATATCACTTGATTATTTTTATTTAATTTTTTTGCCTTGCTAAAAGGGCCTAAATAACATTTGTGATCATTTTAAAGACATGAATGAAGATTATAAAAACGATTATTTTGTCTTAAATACTATGTCAAAAGTTTCAGCAAACTGACACCATGGGGGCAGTAGCATCATAACTACTGGTTATTATTGCCCAAAAGACTTTTTGTGCAGGTATGATTACATGAGCACATATTTCTTTTCAGATTTTATTTATTTATTCATGAGAGACACAGAGAAAGAGAGAGGCAGAGATATAGGCAGAGGGAGCCCATGCAGGGAGCCCGATGTGGGGCTCGATCCCAGGACTGCAGGATCATGCCCTGAGCCAAAGGCAGGTGCTCAACTGCTGAGCCACCCAGGCATCCCCATGATCACATATTCTAATAGATGTTATAAATGATGATTTCAACAGAAATATAAAACCACTACTAACCACTTATTAAAATGTAAAATCCTTCAGAGGAGAAATCACATAAAACTTGATCTATGTATCTTCTATAATGCCTAGAATAAAACCTGGAAAACTAAACACACTAAACACTTCAACTGTTAAGAATTCTGTAAAACAAAATACAAAGAAATCTAAATACTCTAGATTCAATTAGTTGACTTTATATTTAGTCCCAGTTCTTCTTAATCATACTCTTAGACTTCCTTTAGCTAATTCTTTAACAAATCATGAGTCATGAAAAATTATGCTACCCATTGGAAATACAAGTAGCTATCATATTTTTTGAAGATCAAATAGTTAATATGTACTCTTCCACCTTATATCTAACACACAATATCTAGGGCAATGTTTCCCAACTTAGATGTAAATATAAACACTTTGAACACAGAACATGAATTAACCATTCACAAAATACATGCTTTCAGGGACATAGTTTGGGATATACTGGTTTAAATTTCCCTATACTTTTTCACCAGGGAATTTAACCAGATATCCCAACATTTTCATTCCCCATTTTTAAGGCTTCTTTTCAGTAATTGGAACAAAAATTATCATCACTACTATCTTTCTGTGTCACAAAGTAACTCCTGATGGCTGTGCTTGACCAGCACTATGCCCTTCAACAAAGAGCTTACACAAAGCTTAATTTAAGTAAATGTTTCACAATTTAACTTTAAAACAGATGCCTTTATTAAAGGTTATAATTTCTAAGTCCACTTCTATTTTTTTTCCACTTCTAATTTTTTTAAAGTCCACAGTATTTTTTTTTTGCCAAACTGTTAAAAATATATGAAAGTTACAAACTAGAGTGGCTAGCAATCTCACAAAAACTCCAGCATTTGGTGCTGTCTATACCTGCCCTCCTACACCCACCCTTTTAGAATAATCTCTTTTCCAAAATATTTGTTGGAAGCCTTTTATGAGTCCAGCAATATTTTCCGTATTGCAGATGAAAAAGTGAAGGAGGCAAGTAATTCTCTGCCCTCAAACAGCTTATAATACAGAGTAGAGAGATACTTAGCGTAAAAACAAACTTTCTACACTAAATTCTCTATCCAAAATCTACTTGCAGGGAGTTCTCCTTGCCTCTAATGATTACTGTCACTTGGTCTGTTATTTAAGATCTTATCATTGTCTTTGCTATCAATGAGCTTCCCTTAATTTCCGTCTTGGCTTGTAGAAGACACCTGCCACTTACCTTCTTGGTCATGTATGTGCCCCTCCTACTACAGCATTCTTTACAATGCTGGCAGAAGAAGTACTCTCCCTTTGAACACAGTCATCTGGAGAGAGATATCCAGCCATACCTAATTAAGCTTTTTGAGCCTTCTTCTACGATCTTCTGTGGCACTTCTGGCATTTCTATCATACTTAGAGTGGGCCAATATTTTCCTCAAAATTTCAAAAGCCAAAGTAGCAACATGTTAGCTCCAGGGCCCTTGCTGGGTAATTAAATATTTGAATATTAAAGAGTGCTTCCATATCCACAAGAATTCCACAAACTTCCCACTCCAGTGTTCTGTAATCATCATTTTGGTACAGTTCTCTCATGATCCAGTGCTATAAGTACATATCTCCAGACTCCCCCTGTGCACTTTGGCTAGGTCCTTTAGTTCTTTATCAGTGCAGCATCTTTCCACCCTTTGCAAGCTCAGGATTTCATCTCTCCAACCAGTTTGTGCCATAGCTTCACTCCAGTTACTATTCTGGTGGTTAGAAGGAGAGGTCTGGCTCTATCTTAAAAATGGGGATGGGGACATGTACCATTTTGTAAAGCAGAAGGCCTTCATCACTTTCAAGGACATGGGAATCAAGAATGTGTAAAGTACCACTGCGAGTGCAGATTGTTCATGAAAATCTTGAGTTACAGTTTTCAGGTACATCCATCCAAGTGTCTCTGTACAAAAAGTCTCAGTGTTCCACTTGTTCCAACTAGGGTGCTGACTTTTACATAACACTTGCCAGGACTCAGAATGCCATTTTCTTGGGAGTTCTGTTGTTCTTATAATTTAGTCTTGGTCCTGGTCTTCTGCTTTTTTCCACCTGCTAGCTACAGGAGATTGAATGTCTTCATATGTTTCCCAAGAGGTCCTCTGGCTTCCACATTTAGGCATTAATTTAATATATCAAATACATTAATTGCTCCCAACAACAATCAAATTCCATAATCCTTATAATTACTACCTCTCCCAAATTTCTGCTGCACCTGAGATATTGCTGAACTGATGCATTTCCTTCTATGGGTATACTGTCCCAGTTCATCATAAATGAAAATGTTTAATGATTGTACCACCACAGTGTACCAAGAGCTTTTCATGTTCTACCTCCCACAGTGATGGGGTCTTACTGGGCCTCACTGCAACTGGGTGGTGGCAGTTAAATCCTACTTTAGATTCAGACCCTCAGACCACTCCCGGCACCACTCTGTTAGGCCAGATTCCCTAGGAAACACTTAGACAGGTAGATGTTTGCAAGAATTTCATTTGGAAAAAAAAAAAATTCATTTGGGAGTGCCCTTGGAGTCAAATCCGGGGAGGGGGGTGGCGGGCAAAGAAAGTAGGGCTCAACTAAAGTAGAGTTGAACACTGATGCAGCCACAACAGTGGTCACAACCTATCCCATAAGGGCTCTAGTTCTGGAAAGACCCTTCAGAGCAGTCTTGCTTGGGAAGAGAAGGGTGAGTCGTTACTCCAGGCCTGGGGAATAAGTACTTTAATCCTAAGACATGGATCTGAACCGTGCAACACAGCATTCAGCAACAAGCAGAAACCTTTCAGACACGATTAGCAGAAAACAAGATGCCATATGCAGCTGCAAGTGGGCTATTTGATGTGATGGAAGCATGATAAAGTAACGAGTTTTAATTTTTTCTTTCCATGAAAAACAAAATGAGATAATTAATTGAGGATGAGTAAACAGATTTTGAGGAGAAAAAAAATATTACATGGTTCTTACAGATGATGGGGCAACAAATTGACAGAAAAGTAGGATAAGATAGATGGCCTGGAACCCCTGAAACTTACTTGAAATATACTGGCATAAATTTAAATGAAATCAATGAGCACGTTGGAGTGTTGTTCTTCAACACTTCATTTCTCAACAAGCACAGAACAGGCAGAAAGGTGAGTTTAATGAGGTTGAGGCTTTGCCTGTGAGCACAGTGATAGGAGATGGATAATGGAGTTGGTGTTATAAGAAAGAGGATACATTTTATATGAATTATAGCATCTAAACTAAGGACAGATATTAAGGACAAGAGGGGCGCTAATGACAACAAAAACAATAGTCAAGTGACTGGAAAAATCTTAAAGAGCTAAATATTTGCAGGAGCAGGTGATACAGGACTTGGTGAGCTAGAAATACAGGGAATGCTGAGTTTATGGTGAATTACCTTCAAGAAAGAATCGGGTACAGCTATCAGAATGAAGATCTGTAAAGTACCTCCATAGGCTTGGACATCTGAGTTGATGCTGAAGGAGTGATCATTGTTTGTGAGAAACTCAAAGATGTGAAAATCCAGACTGCAAGTTGAGTCATCCACCAGAGGCTGAAGTCATCAAAAGAAAGGTAAGGTAGTGGTAGTGAAAAAACAAAAGAAGAATCATGTTAAAATTATCAATAAATAAGGCAGTTACCAGAAATTGGTAGATACTGCAACAAGGAGGGGCAGTCCCATTCAAAAAGCTAATAAGGATTTATGGGAATGAAGGGCTGAATAAAGCTGAATGGTAATAAAAGAAAAAAGAACATTTACACACCCCTTAGGCATTGTGTTATACGGGGTGTGAGAGAGACCAAGTAAGAGCCAAAATAAAAACAGTTTAGACGCTATAGAGGAATCCAACATCCTCAAGTGATGGTCAGGTTTAATTAGACCCTGAAGGGAAAAGGAATGTTTAGAGAAGTTAAAGACCATGCACAATTTTATTGATAACAGAACCTGAGTTCCAGAAAGCACATATACTGTGTGTATAGGCAGTGAGGACAGGGAGTGGAGGCCTTAGGGGGAAGGAAGGTAATCAGGGAGTTGTGTGAGATCATATCAGATTAGAGGGTGTCCACAGCCAAACAGAGGTTCATAAAGGCAATCATGTGTAAAGGTCTTGAAGGGTTCGGACTTCTGGTGAAGACTTGGACCAGAGATAATGCACAACATGAAGATACTGATCTTGATAAATTCTTGGGAAAAATAGAATATTCAGTCTTAATTTTAATATTCCTAAAACTGTCTCTAGGCCACTTGTAATGGTGAAAATATTCATTTGGGATCTGGGGTGAAGCAGTCTCAGGATCCCAGGAATCTCCTTTCGTCTTTCCTAATCCTGATGTGAATATGGTCATGACTTCAGTGAAAGGTCCATGACCCAGGGAAGTCAATCTTAATACTACATCTGCTGGATATATGGTGATTGCTTCTAGGACCAAGCTGTGCCCAGGGTTTCTAAACAGAGCTGGCTACAAGGACTTCTCTTTGAAGACTGAGACATCAGTTTCTAGACCCACATTGCCTACCGTGCAGAAGAAGTCTATCTACTGGAGAGAGAATGAGAAACCCACAAAGAGAAGCAGACAAGAAAGAGGAAAAGCAGAGTTTATGGCATTCTGGTGTTTAAATCCAGTTGTTTCTAATGCCCGTGCTGACCATACCCTTTTATAAGTGGCCAATACACTGTACTTTTTTTATTATTCTGATCGAAGATAGATACATGTCATTTGCAATCAAACATACTTGATTTGTACGAATATTTAAAAAAAACAATTTTAAACAGTGAGACAGTTCTGCATTGTACTCTTCAAAGCTCTAAGTAGAATGACCTTGAAAGGTCATCTAATCCATTTCTTTGCCTTCAGGCAGAATGACACTTAAACCGTCCAAGAATGCATGTGGATTTTTAATAAATACCATCTGTTGGTGACATATGCCTGTGGGATTTGTATGTGTAAATTACAATGATGAGACACTCAAAAAAATAAAAAAAAAAAAACAACTATACATTTCTGTTGCCATCTCTGGAAAGCGATGAATCATGTTACAGAGTGCAAACTTTGTTTCCCTTTTTGAAAGGGCATTACCAATTACTTTAGTGATTTGATTTTAGAAATTGCCTTAATGAGACTATCTCAAAATTTCTGCTTCTTCAAAATATATTCAACTATCATAAAATGTTTCATTTTAAAAAGTCTTACCTTCAACAAATACTTGTTTTCTGCCATTATTAACACTACATGGAAGAAGAAACACAAGTTCATGAAAAACACACTCCTCCCAGAACAGTAGTGATGTCATTCTTGACATTATCAAAGGTGCTTCCAGCAAACATTCCACAAACCAGGGCAATGTTGACGTTTCTTCCATGAGAGCCAGGGAATGTGATCAATGCTCAACAAATAATAAAGAACTTTCTAAAAGATAAAGAGAGAAATTTGTTGAGGATCCTAAAAGAGTACTACCAATAATAAACAGAGTAAAAAGAATGAAATCTCTATCAAATAGTAACACATTAGATAACTTACTATTCCATTATTGTCAATATCATATGAGATTTTAAGTAATATTTGAAATCATAGTCTCTGTGAGGATTGCATATCCAGACATGGAAAAATGCCTATTTCAGGCACAACTCCAATAAGGTTATATATGGTCACTATTCACTCTGGGGGCCAAAACAGTGACCAAGAAATCAGTGGCCTCCATCCTGTTCAGATCCTTCCCATAATGCAGTGTTCCCATAATGTATAATGTGCCTTGGGATTTTATAAAGTCAAAAATACTAAATCAAAACAAAACAGAAAGGGATTAAATGAAATTTAATTTCCCCATTCTGTATAATACACAGTTTATGTAGCAAATTTTAAATATGTGTGTTTCAAAAGAAGTGTAAGTTTGTATGTGTGTGTATCCGTTTGTGTACCTTGTGTATGTCTGTATGACAATATAGCCTGTAAACTATTTTTGTAAAATATCGTACTGGGAACACTGGTACAGACTACTTTCCTTAGAGCCAGACCAGAAAGGCACTGTGACACTTCACCTATAATAGACACCAGCCACTGAATAAAATGTGATATTCAAATCAAGTAAGGAAACTAGTTTCTTTCTGCAATTTACATATCTCTACATAATAAAAGGAATCATACTTTCTTCACTCTTCTTAACTCAATAAACAACTCTCTCCTACTTCTGGTTGAAAGTGAAGCCAAATTATTTCACAGTCAATAGTTTCAAGAAATAGTATTTTACATTTGTTTTTCATTTTCATGTTTTATATAATATCTGTCATTTGTTTAAAAAATTAAATAATATTTTGCATGTTTTGAATTCTCCTTAATTACATGTATTAAGATATTAACAAGTTATTTGGAAATTTATTTTGCAGATTGTTCCTTTATCTCCATTTCCCAGAGTAGGATCCACTGAAATCTAATCACAGGATATATTTGGCAGTTTTGTGGAAAATACATTTGGAAAATGCTTCCATTAATGTATTTAAATTCCTAAGGTATGCACACACAAAAATTTATGTAATTTTATGTAATCCAACTTTCCCCAAATTCATATTACTCTAGACCACTCTGAGGGAACCATCAGAGAACAGAGAACTTCCTGATGGAAACACCATAGAATACCTTGAGGAAGACACCATTTCTACTGAATTAACTTTTTTAAAAAGTCTATTATTCATAAGCATGAATTGCCTGCAAAAGTACTAAAAGACAAAACAAACAAACAAACAAAAAAACAAAAAGACCTTCACATATTCACATAAGGCCCTGTGAGCATTCCTCCTTCCCTGGATAACTGGAGAAACCCCAGTGAGAATGGCTGGGGATGGTAACTTGTCTCCTCCCACACTGCTCCTCATGCCACGCTATGTCTCTTGTATAATACTTGATATACTAATTGCAAAGAATTCTCAGATTTGAAAACCCTAATTGCTATGAATTCAGTATTTTTTTTAAAGATTGTATTTGTTTATTCATGATAGATACAGAGAGAGACGCAGAGACATAGATAGAGGAGAAGCAGGTTCCCTATGGGAAGCCTGATACAGGACTCAATCCCAGGACCCTGGGATCATGACCTGAGCCAAAGGCAGATGCTCAACCACTGAGCCACCCAGGTGCCCCATCAGTTGTTTTTGAGGTATGTTTTAATATCAGTAGGAGGAGAACAAAATGGAATCATAGAGAACACTAGACTAAGTTTTAAGTGAGATGTTTAGTTCAGAAGCTGCCTTGGCAACAGGAAGCAGCTTTTATGCATGAAGAGAAAACCAGGAAGACAAACATTTAAGTTGAATGTTGTTCCAAAGAGATCTTAAATGCATCTTTTCTTTTTTCCTTAGCATTTTTCTAAAATATTTTCCAGCTCTGTCTGGGCCTTGTAATAGTCTGAGTATATCACAGATATATGCCACATTTTATCTTCATCCTTACATTTTTCTTACCAGCTTTTAAATATAAAGTTTTCAAATATCTGATCAACTGAGAGCAAACTTAAACAGCCAAAGACCTTGCCAAATACCAAACTTAGTCTTCTCATCAGTTCCTTTGTGATTTGCATCACTTTCCCAACTATTTCTAAGTGGATTTTCACCAACTTCTGCAATTTTTAATGCCTACCCATCAAACTTTTATTCAAACCTTTGGTTTATCAGCAATGTAAAATTTGAATAATTGAAAAAATAAGTACTACAGAAATAAAATAAGAATTATCTCAAAAGGCATTATAAAATAAGAGGAAGTGTCCCACAACAGAAGCTTCAGAGTTAATTTCCAGGTTCTGCATTACTTCACTGTTTTACATTTTTAGACTACATCAGCTCTTCCAACAGAACATTAAAAGGAGATAAAGCAATGGATCAATAAACAGCGATTACAAAAAATTATTTTGCTACATTCTAACAGATGAATAGATTGTATATATTGTTTTGATTGGCATATATATTAGTGCTTTGCTAAGAAAAAAATATTTTAGATTCAAGCCTTATAAGGGGTCAAGTAACTATAAAGAGTTTCCTAATCAGAAACAACATCCAGAATCCAAGCCAGCCATCCCATAATTATACACTTTGCTGCCTGGATGAGTGAACATGGATGGATATACATAAAAGAAAAAAATATAGCCTATAATAAACAACTCTCTGAATGACCAATGTCATTTTCATACATATTTGCAGAGATTTTATTCATTCAAATTAGACATTTGTAAATGGCTTGCTCTGTCTCATAACCAAGAGAATTTATGCATGCAAATATCTTTTCCTAGTAAGTCATTGTCCCTTCCTTCTTTGAGAATGGTCAAATGTAGCGTCTTCTAGGAACATATTTATGACCTGCTCCATGACTTCATTAAGGGTTAGGGCATCTTCTTCGGGTAGGAGGAGGCTTCACTGATATGCTCCCTCCCTCTTCCTAACCAGCTCTGGAATAGGAACTTTTCTTATATGCCCTACACTTAATTTCTGCAATGACATTTAACAATAGTATCATCATGACTCAATGGCATATCTACTTGTATATCTTCCCCAGAAGACAGTGCTCTCTGGATGGCAGGACAGGATATTTTCCTTCTGTACAGGTTCTCCAAAGAATTAAGAAATAAGATAAATGGTGACCTCCTATACCAAATTTTAATATCGTCGTAAAATAAAAATGAATTTATCTTTTTAGTTTGCAAAATCAGATCGACCTACTCTAAGCCTCCATGCACATATCTCATGGACCAAAAATTAACTATCAATAATTTGTTGTGGTGGGAGATGAACTCTCCACCACTCTACTGTTATGCAAGAGTCTCAGCAGTTTTATATCAACCAAAACATTCAGAAATACCCTCTGTCTGTCTAGTTAAGCCAGTGATGATACTCTCTGAGCCTGCAGGGAAGCTTTCTGTTCCCACTAGTCTTAGGCATAGATGTGTGTCACCAGAAGTCTCAAGGTCTCAGCTATTAGTGATCAGGACACTGATGTCTCTGTGTCACACCATCAGAGGCCCATTGTTCCCTTAGGAAGCTGATTGGGAACCCATCCCAGATACCCAACACACACCATCACAGCCACCCGATTGCTCTTCCAGGGAACAATCCCTGGATTACAACTCCTTCACTGCAAGCACTAGCCTTGCTCACTCCTTTCCCTTTCGCATTGCCCTTGCTTAGCTCTTCTCAAGGTGAATTGGCCCGTGAGAGGAAAAGCAGAATCAGGACAATTTACCTTGGGTCCTACAATGCTGGCCTCTCTTTCCTGGGATTCAAGTGAGAAAGGAGATGTTAACAACAGATAGTTTCTTTTTTATTTTCCATTAGCTGATTTGTTAAGCCTCCTTCAGAGGAAAAGACTAGTCAGCCATGTCAGCAAAAACACGGAATCACTGAGGCGAACACAGTAAGCACTAATTCAGGAACACACCCGGGAAGAGGTAGTCTTAGCTGATCCTTTTTAAACGTTGTAGCTCCTTTGTAGTGCTGGTGCTATTGTGAAGATGGATGCATCTGGGTATCTTCCTTGCACTGGGTCAACATTCAAATCTTCTATTTCCTGTGATTCAAGTTTCAGATTCACCCCAAAACCTAAATGCAGTTTGGCTTCCTATGTAGTTCTGCTGATGAGGATAAATGTAACAGGCATGTCTGTTTTCTACGTGGCAGTTGCTTTTCTTATTGTGAAGCAATAAAATGGCATTCTGGTTCTGTAAATTGGTCTCAGGAGCTTTGATAAAGTGAATTTTTGGCTAGAGAAATGGATTGTATATAAGCTGACAATGTGTAGAAGGTAGAAGGCCAAAGCAGGGTCATGCTACTACACACAGCCTTGGGAGACCACCCAAGGAAATGCCCCATAGCCTCTTCTAGGATCATCAGATGTTTTCCCTCTCTTCCAGCAGCCTGAACTCACACAAGGGGCTCAAGAGCTCACTGCTGAATGATTAAACCTTTTACTTTTTGAAAGCATTGTTTAGAGTATAAAAGAAGTCTCTAAGCGTTATCTTTTTTAATTCTTAAGGAAATGCTAAGGTCTGTTTTACAGCTGAAAAAACTGAGCAACAGAGTTTTGGTGACTCATTTGAGTTTACGATGCTAGTAACCAATCAAGCCACATGACTTAAAATTTTTAACCTGAACCTAAAAATGTGACTGCAAATATTTTAAAGCTGGACATGACATTAATGTCTTGATACCAAAACTATGCCTCCAAACACAAATAGATAAATAATACTTAATAGTTATGCAGCCCTTATTATGTACAAAGTACTCTCCTAAGTAATTTACACACATCAACTTCAGTCTTTATAATAATCCTATGAAGTTAGTATAAATTATTATCCCTATTTTACAGGTGAGGGAAATAAACTTCAGAGAAATTTTGTAGATCGTCCAAGGTCACACAGCTAGGAAGTGACAAAGTTGGGAATCAAACCCAGACACTACTGCTTGCCAAACCTATGCTCTTACCCTATGTTATACTGTGAACATATGAAATCCTTTGCCTGGTTGGATACCATAAATCTTGGATTCAAATTGCAGCTTGATTTGTCTTGTCCAAAAGACATCTTTTCTACTTGGTTTAGTGGCCATGTTTGAGATTTGATTTCTATCTTCATATCTCATCAGGCTTATACTTGGAAATCTGTCATTTTCTGCAACCCCACCATATCTGCCAACTTATACTTTCTAACATAAGGACAATCCCCAAAACTGACACCTCTTCTCTCAATCCTGGATTTCCATGGTCTGATTCAAACTGCTTCTAAATATAAGTCCAGTTATGATAGACAAGATAAGATGAAATTTTATTCTATTGAAAGACAATTCCTTTAGAATACCAAATATATTGAATAACCTTCTACTCCACACTTCTCAGATTTCAGGTCAACTTATTAAATGCCAACCAGTATTTCAATAGGTATCTCAACCATCTGAATCTTTTGTGATATTTTTGAGAGTATTCTTTCTTTATTTCACCCACTATAATCAGTTGGTTACTCTGATGAATTACTCTTTCATTTGAGAAATATTTATTGAACCACTAATATGTGTAAGAAATAAGCCTAAGAAATAAGCCTAAACTAAATCCTCTGAGAAACAAGGCAAAAGGCATAGCCCTTGTTGTCAAGGAGCATACTATTTATTAGAGCTTAAAGATGTACAGAAATGAGTACTAGAAGAAGAGGATTTTTAAAGAACTAACTCTGAAGGTTTAGAGGAGAGATTGTCCTATTTATTTTAAGGAGTCAGGAAGTCTCAGAAATAAAGTCACATTTCTGTTAGAGTTGGACAGGAGTGCCAAGGAAAGGGGCTACTCCAGACTGCGCAACTAGTAAGATCAAAGAGCAGGGGTTAAGACAAAGCAGAACATTCACCTAGCTTGGCCAGCGCACTGCATGGATCAAAGGACATAGCAATCATCTGGAAAGGTAGGTTAGGGCCAGAGTGTATGCACCTCGATGTATAACCCTATTTCACTCTAAAGTAACCATGGAAATGAGTGATGCTCTTTTGGTTACATTGCATGGTGGCTGAACAAAGGGAGAGTGGAGTCAGATAAAATTTCCAGCTTTGCCACTTAGTAGTTTGGTGACTTTGAGTAAGTCATTCAACCATTGCAGGTCTCAATCTTCTCATCTGTGAAATGATAATATATCTAAGAACTACATGTCAAGGGGTGTGATGGCAATGAAATAAAGCAATGCTTACAAAAGAAGATGGTGTAGAGGTTGGCAATAGTAGATACTAGAAAGACTTACAGAATTTTCATAATTCACTTCGAATGCCTTGGAATAGTTTCTAACTCATCTGTGCCCCTCTGTGACAAAAGGGATTTATTTCACATGTGTGCAGATGAGCACTACGTGGATACCTACTTTCCTTCTGTTGTTTGCCCACTTCTGTGCTTGCATTGGCTTTTCTGGCAGACACAGCACACAGAGAGTTTATATTAATCTTGTTTAGTTAAAACCTGCAGGACTTTGTCACATATACTACGACTGCCATGGCAAGATTCCTGAATCTTGTTCTCATGCAATTATATTTTTTCCTAAATGTGGGACTTTACATCATCTCTGCTAATTTAATCATATTAATTTCAATTGAGCTTTTCCTTGTAGAAGTCTTTCTAAAAATACTAATTTTAATCTAACATTTTAACTATGAATCACTGAAAATTTGGTAAGCATTGAACCTATCACTAAAAATATCTAACTACCCTAGAACAAGAAAAGAGTTCTGAATTATATACCTTTATATGTTCCTTCTAGTTTATTAATTCTTAATCAGCACTGTTAGCTATGATAATTCAAACAGCTAGTTATTTCTTAATATTCCTATGTACTTCTTGCTCAAAAGGCTATCTTCAAACATTAGATCAAATATTCTGCCCCAATAGGATATAATTTCTCTGCCTCATTATCTATAGGTAAAAAAAAAAAAAAAAAAAAAAAGGAAAAAAAAGTAAATTAGATGTTATTGTCATGACTTGGTTCTTTGTAATCACATACTGGTTTTCCATGATCATTATTTTCTTATTTACTACTCTCCCCAAATTTAGTTTATTTCCACACTTTTTTTCAAAGTTCTCCATGCAGATGTAGAAGGTTTGCTCACCAAGAAAGATCTGGCCAAATGTCCTTATAGGAGCTTTTCCAGTGAAAGTCTGTATGAATTCTTGAAGTTACCTGTTAGCTGTGTGGGTAGGTAGTATGAAGATGGATTGATCAGAAGACAGAGCAAGACTTTTGGATACTCTCTTTGATCTATCATGAAATGTGTTTATTTACAAAACTCTTCACAAGACAGATTGAGTGGCTTCAGTCTTATATGTTATATACTATTTTTAAGGACATTTTAATATATTTTGTAAGCAAGAGAACCTATTCCGAGGCCTTTCATTTAATTTTTTTTGGAACTATCATGTCCACAAAAGGAGAATACACCAATTAATTTTGTTTCCAATTAATTTTGTTTCCCGAAGTCATTTCATTCCAAGACAACAGCTGGAAATCCCTTATTTCAAATAGGCATTAGCAATTAACAAGTATAAAAAAATTAACAGAATGTGAAGATTTTAGTCTGCCCCACAATCAAAAGAAGTTGTTCTATCAAAAAAAGTTGAAAGAGGCTCCATTTGTAGTTCATTGTCCCAAATCTCTTGTTCTAAAAAGCTTTCACAGAGCAAACACCTTGGTAGCTTGCTCTGTCACCTCTATTGCACTTTGTCCAATAAATTGGGTCAATATACTTTCTATTCTCAACCTTTTCTTCTGACTCAACAGGATGCTGGCATCATTCCAAACCTGCTGGGTCCCCATCCTGGTTTAATAGAAATTAAAAAAAAAATCAATGAGAGAAAAAATGTTTCTGGAGAGCTCAGCTGACATAGCCACAGGCAGAAGCTGCCTAGTGCTATTCAGCATCATCCACATGACCAGCTAGACATAGACTTTGTTATTTCACAGCTCACCCCGCCAACCAAGTCACTCAGTTGTTGCAGTCAATGCTAACGCTTTAGGGTAAAAATAAATAAATAACAAATGTGGACTAGCACACACATTGGCTGGTGCTGTGAATACACACAGAACAGCCATATAGGTAGATTCAGCCCGCCAAGGTCTAAATCAACCCATCAATTCTTGATTCTTTTTCTTTTTCTTCCTCTGTTTATGCTTTGTCAATTAACAGGTTATGACCTGTGAACTTCTTTGGAAAAGAGCTTGCTTTCAGTAATACTCCTTTTTCTGAAAGAAAATCTGACTATGGCATCATTGGGTTACTGTACTTAGCACAAGGTACTGCAAGTCAAAGGGAAAGGAGAAGGACTATCTGGTTAAGTAATAAGGAGATATTCCTTGCTTTGAAGTATATGAACTCCTTAAAAGGCTTTAGAAGCTACCTTCCCATGCAGTAGCCTAGGGATGCTATAATTCATCAGAAGAGTCTTATTCAGAATGAGGAAAAGAAAAATATAAACCTATCCAACTTGGCATGGAAAACTTAAATGGGTTTGAATAATTGAAAGCAAGCAGACTTTACCATATAGCAGCCAAAATTCAAACAGCATGCTGGCTTCTGCTACATAGAAAAGCAATCTAGGGCATTATCTCATGTGTCATTCTTTCTACTTTTCTTAAGAAAACTATAGCAAGAGGATTTGTGTTTTAAAGATTAATGCCAGATATGAGTACCATGAGGAATGAGTATCTTTAAAATGCTGAAGAGGCAAAAATTTAGGAGAAAATAGATCTATTCATAATTTGAAATCTCTCTTTCCTCTCTTGGCTGAATAACAGGCTTTGTCATCCATTACAGGAGCACAAGATGTTTAAATGTTGAAGGAGTGGGAGGGAAGGAGGTTGCTATAGGCAATATCATTTCTATTATCTGTACTAAAAGAAAAAAAGAGCATCATGTTCATAAAGGGTGAAAATACCTGTTTTCACCAGCAACAAAAGAATTTCATAGATTGACTGCACTATCATAATCTCTCCCAAATTAGCTCCCATTCCCTACCACTACACTGCAGAATAGTCTAGACTTTGTGCAAAATATAATATACAGAAAAACCCCTTCTGCGTGGTGTTTGAATTAAAGTCCTAATTTTATAATAGTTCAAATCAAACAATCAAGGAGGATTTCATTTATAAACAGAATTCTTGTCAACTTCACAAGATGGGAGGAAAAACATAAAAACTACTGGTGAAGAAATAAAAAGAGCTGATGAGCTGTCACTGGGACACAGATTGTTTGCAGGAAAAGGTTAACTTCAACAGCAAAAAAATTACAAAGTAGAAATAGCAGTAATCAAACAACTGAGTAGTAGGGGAAACAATGAAAAACAATGGGACACCAGACAGAACTTGAGACAACTAGCAAAGAAAGACATGTTTTTCTTTCTTTTTTTTTTTTTTTATTTTATTTATTTATGAGAGACAGAGACACAGGCAGAGGGAGAAGCAGGCTCCATGCAAGGAGTCTGATGTGGGACTCGATCCTGGGTCTCCAGGATCAGGCCCTGGGCTGAAGGCAGCGCTAAACCACTGAGCCACCCAGGCTGCCCAAAAGACATGTTTTTGAATGAGGCTACAGGACAGAATGAAGGACCAATAAATTCCAATTTGATTAAGAAGGTCATGAGAGAGAGGCACCTGGATGGCTCAATCAGTTAAGCATCTGATTCCTGGTTTTGACCCAGGTCACAATCTCATGGATCATGGGTCCTGAGATGGAATCCTGAGTTGGGCTCCACGATCAGTGGGGAGACTGCTTGAGATTCTCTTCCTCTGCTCCTCCTCGCTCTCTTTTCTCTTTCTCTCAAATAAATAAATCCTTTATAAAAAAAGAAGGTTATGAGAATCTGGAGGAAGAGAACGATGACTCTAGTGAATGTAGAAGGTGAGATTGTTGATTGTCCTAGCCTTCAAGCCTGTCAAGTGCCCTGTATTTAACAAAACATTTTACCACATGTCTTTTCTTTCTATTAAATGTCAAATCCCACCCACTCCTTCTTTTTATAGGTACAAAGAGTAACACGGCTCATTTAGGAAAGCTAACCACATGAAATCTGGATATAGAGAAGTCCATCTTGAGATTTTCTCCTTTTATTTAATTGAGTTGCCTCAATTATTTCCTGACATAGAATCACCTCAACAATGCTACCTCTGAAAAAGAAGGGTGCTCATCCATATGCACCTGGCGCTATCTGGCAATGCAGCTCTGATCACTCCCTACAAGGAGGTCAATGGTTTCCAGCACAGAGATGGGGCCATATCCAAATCACTGAAGAAACATTTCAAACTTCACATGCCTGCCACCCCACTGCAACCTAACGAAATGGTTGTTCCATGGGTTGATAAATCTCCCCTGTGGGGTATAATTAGCTCCATCACATCCAATGCTCACCTTCACTCCAAAAACAGAAATCACCTGAGACTGAGGCTCAAAAAAGGAGAAAGACTGCAAGGGAGTTCATACTAACTGAGGATTCATTTTCATACTTTTAAAAAATTCTTTATTGATAAAATTAATGGATTTTAAGGAGTTATTTTGCTTATTTGTTTTGTAAGCTTTTTAAAATTCTATAGGCTTGTTTCTTTTTTATGGGAATAATGTCAAGTAAAGCAAATGTGAAAGAAAATAATATTTAGGATGGATTTAAAGGTTTTTTTTTCTGAATTAACACTTCAGAAAAATCACAATCTATAGAAAAGAAATTTTAATATACGTTTTAGTTGTTTCAATATCATTAATCTCTATCATCAAGTAATTTCATTAAGAATTTATAAGAAGGTCTATCAAATGGGATCATTATACTTCAGATTGGATTAGATGGTTTCATAAGATAAGATTTGAAAAAATATTTAAGTGAATGAATGAATGATTTTACTGTTTATTCCACTGAAGTCTTGAGATTTCTGCCATGTACATAACTTCCTGGGAATTCAACATCCTTATTCTAGAGCTTACGCCCCTTCAATTCCATCTCCAAGTAGGCTGAGAAATCTATCACTGAACCAGAACAATATCTTTTGTCCAGATGGGTGGATTGTCATTTCCTGCTTTTGTACCAATATTTTCATCAAAGATAGCAAGCTGGCCTTAGGGATCATTTAGACACAGATGTTATCTTTCTACTCTGTTTTTCCTCCATGATTCTTTAGTGTAAATTGTAAACTAGATAACAATGGCTCTGAGCTAAATACCAATTTACATACCAAAGGTACATTATGTTGTACATTTGTGTTGACCTATCCACTGTGTTGCCTTGAAGAGAAAATAAACTGTTAGCTTGTGTTAACTCAGAAGTCCTGAGAAAATGGGATTAAATGCAAGAGATTTATTAGAGGAGAGAGCACAATGCAGGAGAAAGAAAAGGAAGAATGATAGGGTAGGTGTTTCCAATGGCAACAAAGTTCCAAGAAAGTTTCAGCTAGGCTGACTGGAAGTCCTTAAGTCAAAGTCACCCACAGGAGGAATCCTGTTTCAGAGAAAGAAGCCACCTTAGTACTCCTGCTATACTTGGTCATTGGCTGGGAGCAGTCCTCCAGGAACTATGATCTCAGGCAAACATGATGGGTGATCCAGAGGAGCAGCAATTAGCCACCCCTTAGCAGGAGATCTGATAGGTGTAGTTTCACAGCCACCATAATTAGTGAATTGTTGCAACATTTTATTCTAGATCAAATAAAGAGACTGATTAAATCACTGACTTCATTTAAAACATAGGTAACATCAAAGGCTTGTAAGAGTAACTAATTTATTTCATAAATTTTTATTAAGCACATACTATATATCCAGTACCATGCCAGCTGCTATAGAGATTAAAACACAATACCAGCCTCAATGAACTTACAAATAGTTTTACATGAGAGAAAACAACGTGTAATGAATGTGCATTACATGCCAAAACCAAACAAGACCTATTTTATCATAATATGGAAACCTTTTAAGATGCTGATAATATGTTCATCTAATTAAACCTTTAATAAAACCCTTCAGTGCAAAGAAAACAAACTGGTCAGTCATTTCCTAAAGGCAAGCAATAAAGCAACCAGTACAATATGTAAAAAATGACCATCTTCATTTTTAAGCTTAGAGCATTTCAGTAAAATAATGTAATATTTTTGCAAAAAATACAAAATTTCTTTTTTCAATTAATGAGCTATTTTCTGTTAATTAGATCTGCTTATAACAAATATATGATCAGTTTTTTCCTTTTTCTTTAATTTAGTATATGTTTGGAAAAGCTAGCTATTCCATGATGACATTTGTAAGGATGTCACATTTGTAAGGATGATGATTATGAAAGTTCATTTGTGAAGGTACATCCCTTAATTAATGGATTATTATTATTAATGGAAATTAACTGAAAACTATCTCAAGATTTCATGCATTCATTGAACAAATATTTATTGAATATCTATTCTTTGCCAGCTTCTCTAGATACTAGGGATACAGCAGTGAACAAAACACATAAAATTCCTGCCTCTGTGACATTTACATGCTTGCTGAGGAGGAGGATGGAGAGAAAAAATAAGATATAAGATGATGGCAGTGTGTTCTAAGAAGAAAAAGAAAGCAGAAAAGGATGATAGAAATCTAGAAGAATGACAAGGTATATACTAAAATTTTGCATAGGTGGACTAAGAATTAAAACTTTATTGAATGAAAGCAATAATTCATTAGTCCGATTTTTTATTCCTTTTTTTTTTTTTTTTTTTTTAATCAATAGGCACTTACTTGTAGGTGCCAGGTGACAAGAACACAGAGATAAAGGAAACATGATCACTGTCCTCACATGGCCAATAAGTAGTGGGAGGGAAGAAATCAACAATAGTATTATATTCCCAAAATGCTAATATATGGGCATCTAGTAAACATCAAATAAAGATATCTTTATTTTCACATTTCTAAACAGAGATAAAAGCATTGATAGAGTTCACTACCTAAATAAAAATTTAAGCCTCTTAATACTAAAAAAAAACAATTACTGACAATGTGATGATGACAACAGTACAATTTCTTGAGTATTCCCCAAACCTCCTAAATAATAAATCAAGATTGTGAAACAAGACAAAGTAAAACAAAACTATAGAAAATATTCTCAACAAAACTAGAAACAAGGAGGTCCCATGAACTTCAGAAGAGGCATGAGTACGTCTGAACCATCAATAGCTGCGTGCCCTACGTAGACCAGCAAACAACTATGTGCTTGAATCACTGAGGAGTGGAAAAGTGACACCTATTTATCCTACAAGCCATTGAAACCACTGAGCCACCCAGATGCCCCGAAACTAAAATTCAATAAAAAATAATCACAACCAAAATGAAATAATCCTATGGAAGTCCTGACTAAGGATCTGGAAACAACATGAATGTCCTTACAGGACACAGGTCTTAGAGAAAGTAAATGTGGTAAATGAACATGAGGAAGATCAAAGAGAGCTTTGTCAGTGTACACTCTTGAGAAGTAGAAAGAAAATACTCATTTTTTAGAAGTACAGAGTTATACTTTCAAGGAGCCTTACTGGAAATAGATGCTAAGGTGAGTGGAATAGGAAAATTGGGTGTAAAAAAGAGCAGAAGCTTCAGATAGAGGGTGGAGGTACCCAAAGGAAGTGAATCCTGGAAAGTATTATATAGGCAAAATGATGAGAGTAAGTCTCATTATCACTGTGTTGGAATGCAAGGCTTATGTAGCTGAGGTCAAAAGCATGCAGTTAAAGATAGAAAATACTTCTTATCTAGATTTACCTAGAAAAGACACAAAAGCAACTATACAGAGGCCATGTTCTGAGTATTTCACATAACGACAGGACGGATATCCGTAATCCAAGGAACTCCCTACAGGAACGTCATCCCAATAGCCCAAGAAAATCCACAACATTGAAACATGGGAAAAGCAGTATCATCTAAACCATATAAAGTTGTTGACAAGAAAAATGATGAAAATTAACCTAATGACATTTCAATAGCCAAAGAGTATAGGCTAGGAAAATCTGTCAATAAAGAAAGAGAAATGAGCTAAAAGATATCAAGAAAATTAAGAACATAATTGCAGCTTTGAAAACAGCAGAAATCTTAATAAAAAAGCTCAGAAATCGGGATGCCAGGGTGGCTCAGCAGTTGAGCATCTGCCTTTGGCTCAGGTTGTGATCCTGGAGTCCCAGGATCGAGGCCCACATTGGGCTCCCTGTGAGGAGCCTGCTTCTCCCTCTGCCTGTGTCTCTCATAAATAAATAAAATCTTTTTTAAAAAAATCATAAATAAAAACTGAAATAGAAGGAGTGTAAAAGTGAATATGAAAAAGCCAATGGCTGGGTTCAGCTGCAGGACAGGGTTGTAGGATAAGTTCTCAGGTTTCCTGGCATCACTATGTGGGCTCCCTGAGGAAGTGGGGGCTATAAGGTACCCTCAGGAGCTAAGCAGAGATGCTGACTTTGCCCCCTTCCTGCCTGAGTGGGGCTGAAGGGTAGCCTCCATAGCTGTTCAGGTTCTCTGGCCAGACTTCCTGATTGGGCAAGACTGGCAGCTAGACCCAACAGTTTTCTTGAGAATTTTTTTACTCTCTTTTTAAAATTTCAGTCTAAATTTTTATAAAGAAAAATCCATTTTTTTCTAGATTTTTCCATTGGTTGCTACACAATTTCCCATTATTTTTATATAGTGTTTTGATCATTTTAGTATTAATAAATCAAACCTCTCTGATTTCTAATTTTAAATCAATGTATATTCAGCTTGGTCAGACTTGCCAAAGTTGAATCTATTTTATTGGTCTTTTTGAAGAACCCTGTTCCATTCTATGGTTCAGGACTAAGTCATTATTTCCTGCTTTTATTTTTATTAACTCCTTCATTCTATTTTCTTCAGGTTTATTCTATTATTTTCCTAGTATCTAATTTCATATATTAATTTTTAAAGTTTTTATTAGTTTCAAATATGTATATGTGAATTTAATTTAAATGATATGCTTAAAGTTTCATTTTTCTTCTTAATAGATTTGGAGCTTTTTAATAGCAAAATTGCCTGCCAATGACATCTGTGTTTTGATATTTACACACAGTCTGAGATTTGCCTATTATTAGAAAATTTCAAAGTATTTAAATTTATTTTTATGATTCATATGTCTGGTCTCCTCTAATCTAGTTTTATGTTTTCTACTTATTTTACTTCCCTTACATTGTACTTCACTTAATTTTGCTCTTGTGATTTAAAAGTAAATGTCCCAGTTTTATTTTATAAGTGTTAAATTTGCATTTTTAAAATATTGAAACCTAGTGTCTCTAATTATGAATATCAACCATTTAAGAGCATATCTTGACCTTTTATATGTAGAATCAGAGAAGTGCCTAACATTTTATTCCACTTCTACTCTTCTATATTTTCATTTTTGGTTATAATCTGTGTTTAATCTTTATTATTATTATTTTGTTATAAGAATTTTGCATTTTCCTTGACTTTTTTCTGAGTGCCACTTACAAATTCATTGTTAAAATGCCACTCATTTCCTTGTACCTCACTGAAGTACCTTGAATACTAATTTTAAAAGTTTTTTGATAGTTGTTCAATTTTCAGAATGGAATGAACACTAGCGTTTTAGTCTTTCCTTTTCCTAGTCCCCATATAAATGGAAACCATCATAACCTTTTTCCCTTAAAACCTCTGATAAAAGACCTTCAACCTAGTGTGCCAAGAATAGGTTTCAGGAATGATGACAGGGTGGGAATCGCCCGGCCCACTCGGTGGTTAAACAGACACCTTGGTCTTGGAACTTCCACACTAGTCACCTGGCTGCCAACAGCCCTGAGCAGTTCCCACGCCTCATGGCACTTCCTCTGCGAGCCACACTGCAAAGGTGCTGGGAAGACCTGCTGTCAATGCTGACCTACTGCTTTCTCTTCTTCAAAGTTGTGGAAGAGTTTGAAATCTACATTTTTTCCTTTATTGTATTTAATGTTTCTCTATATTCTAGATAAGTGTAGGTTTCTTTTTCATTATTAAATATCCAGACTTTTATCAGAATGTGTTTATGGTCAGTACTTTTAGTTACATTTGACAACTCATACGCCATTTGAGTTTACAGAGTAAAGTTTATTCTTTAATTCGGAATGTTTTCTCTCATGATCCTTTTGCATATTTCTAATAGATCAATTGTTCTAGTTCTTCTTCAAAAAAAAGGACAAGTTTCCATACTTTGTTCTTCTTTTCTATTTATCATCTTTCCATTAATTTGTTTTCACCTCTTTTTCTTTTCTTCTGCATCCTAGACAACTTTTTAAATTAATATTTCTTTTTTTAAGATTTTATTTATTTGGCAAAGAGAGCACAGCAGGGGGAGCAGCAGAGGGGGAAGCAGACTCCCCACTGAGCAGGGAGTGAATGCAGGGATCAATCCCAGGACCCTGAGATCATGACTTGAGCTGAAGGCAGATACTTAACTGACTGAGCCACCCTGGCATCCCTTAATCTTTTATGTGATTCTTGATCTCCTGCCAAGTCAGTAATATTCTTTACTTTGTGTACAACAGGTAAAAATTTTTATTTCCACTTTTTTTTAAAAAAAAATTATAACACATTTATTTATGTACCTAACTTTTATATTATTTTTTGTGTCTCAGTCCACATATTTTTTCTTCTCGATTATCTTTTGTCATCTTTCTTATATTGTCATGTGTGTAATATTTTATAAAATTTAATTGGGTTCAGAAATTTTTAGTGACTAAAGCTACAATGAAATATGTATTCTTTATTATGTATGTATTATTTTTCCCTTCTTCTGGTTTCCAAATCTCTTCATAAATTCCATGATGCTTTGTTTTTCCTTTACATTTGCTAGAATGGTGAGAATTCTGTGCAGCCATTTATTTCCAGCCCCGGCCCCCCAAAACAGAGAATTATATGATTTGGGCACCTCTCATTCTTTGATGGAATGCCAATGATTTCCTCTCATTTGATCTGAAGTTGGAAAGTTAGTTGATTGGTTGTTTTTTTACAGTCAACTAGAAGCCTGAGAAACACAAAGAATTGTGGCCAGTGGAAAAACTGCCTTTCAGTGTTTCCATAAATAGAAAAGATAAAAAATATCTTATGTTACAGGCCAGATCCAGCATCTTACTGCTGTTACCAACTGTTTTAAGAAAAAATTTCTGTATTTGGAAAAAAGAAAAAAAAAATCTGTCCAAATCTGCTGTTACCCTCTGCTTCTACCCTCTACCCAAGCTCTGGCTTCTTGCACATGTACCCCCCAGATTTCACCTGGTCCCTTTCAAGTGGAGGGCCACACCAGAGAAGACCCTGAAGTTTTGGATAAATACTCCTTTTTTCTTCCATAGTTAAAGCCCTAGAATATATACCTAAGGTTATCTAGAGCCCAAAGTCCCTATCTTTTCTACTACAGATAACTGCTCCTCAGACTCATAGGAACACCCTTAGAATAAAGACCAAATCTCATCTTCTCTTCCCATTGTGCCCAGACATTAGTAAAAAAAAAAAAAAAAAATAGCTGTTGTTCACTGTTTGCCAGCTCATTGCCTGCATGACTGCTGGATTGAGTAGAGGAATCTCTATTACTATAAGCAGTCTAGTGTTTGAGACCTCCCTTTCAAATTAGGTTTCTTACTGCTAATAATGCTCCTAAAATTTGGAGCTTGGGTGATTATATTTCAATACACCAGGAAAAGAAAAACATGGAATCCCTATTTCAGTATAAATTCCGACTATGTATTCTATCTGACCAAAAAAAAATATCTACTGCATTTCACTCTTTCTTTCGAAGTGATAAAAAAATAAGTAATCAGTGGAGAATCCATAGATTCACTTTTAACATGATGTTGAAAGGAAAGTATGGGCACCAGGTCAGGCTTCTGTGACCTATTTAGGGTGCAGAAAGGCCTTTCACTATGAGTGATTCTGCCCATAAGATCTAGTTCTGTGCTGGCCAATAGAATTTTGTGCAATGATGGACATATTTTCTATCAATACATTTGACACAGCAGCCATTAACCATTGGTGACCATTGAGCATTTGAAATATGGAAGAATGACTGAAGAATTATATCTTAAATTTTATTTAATTTTATTATAAATAACCACATATATTGTATAGCCCATGCCTAGTCAAATCATTGACATTTTTAGCCAAATTTTTTCCCCAAATCCAATCTCGCAGTTATCCCCAGAGGCATTGGAGTTTTTTTCAAGGAGATTTTTTTTTAAGCAAATATTACCTTTCTTACAGTTTGCCCTTAAGAGATCACTCTCGATTTTAAAGGACCCTATTAGGTGTAGAAGGTTGAAGGACTCATTGATCTCTTCTCTCCAGGAATTCTGAGTCTTATCTCAGAATGAGACCACAACTTGTCATCAAGTATGAGTTAGCTGGAGGACTAGGAGCCCTATAAGCTTCACAAGGACTTTAGGAAGTAGTTGAGCTCTTGTATCTTCACACTGTCTTTTCTTTCCCCCTCTGGAGTCCCTTTTATTCATGGAAGAGATCTGAAGAGTCTACCATCAATGATAGTGGTCCTCATCCTCCCTTCCCAAGAACCAGCAAGATCTGTTCTCATAAAAATGAACACCTAAACCTCACGCTATTTTTTTAATTGTGTGGGAAGTTTTACCATAACAGATATTGAACTTCTAATCTCACTGTGTCTATAAAATAGTGCATTTTCATTGTGTCACATTCCACTTCTGAGTTTAAAAACAGAACAAAACAAAACTTTTTGCCTAATGACGTATTCTAGGTGCAGCATGTGGTTAAAATTAAAATAATACTGTTCATTCCACATATAAATTATTTTTCATCTTGGGAAAAATGTTGATTACTCCCAGAGAACATTGCTGCATAGTAGTTATTACTTCACCATTCACAGATGAAGAGTGGGAGGAGGAAATAAATACAGACTAAATGGAGAATATCTGTGCTGAGCCCTAGAAAGAATCAAAGATGGACTTTTAAGGTGTGTGATTTTTCATCTCAACTTTAGACCTGTCCTCTCTCCGTTTAAGATTATAACCATAAATCACCCTCAATTAACTGTGAGTATATTTTACAAGGTAAGTATAAACTCCTACCAACAAATAGCCTTTCTCTTACTAGGTAGGAAAGAAGGAAGGAAGGAAGGAAGGAAGGAAGGAAGGAAGGAAGGAAGGAAGGAAGGAAGGAAGGAAGGAAGGAGTAGGGGAGGGGAGGAAGTGGGGAGGGAGAGAGTAAGAGAGGGAGGAAGAAAACAATAAAACTGTAATTGGCCACATTATCTTCTTAATTTCATTGTTGACTGGCCCATGGGAAGGACTCAGAAGTGGATATTTGTTGAACAAGGTAATTGCTATTTCCTCCCTGACCTTGGTTTAGTAACCTGGAAAATATCATGAAACTGCAAAGCCCTTTATGCACCATCACATAATTTACAAGTCATCCACACACAAAAATGGCTGTCTTTGCACCCAAATTTCGATCATCTATAGAGTCTACCTCATCACTACAAACATAACTATACGTAATGGTGTGTGGATAGGTTGGGGACTTGTAACCATTTAGGGAATCTTTCAGTTCATAAGGAAGAGAGAATGTTTTCTCAAAAGAAACCTCAAATTTTCTTACCTCATAAGAAAAGAAAATCTTTGAAGATTTTACTTCAGAGAAAAACTTGTTATAAAAATCCTGTCCATGTGGTTGTACCTTTCCCCAACATATCTCCTTCCTTACTAAATATACTTATCTCAGAAACTCCTCTCCATCAGGATGCTTAAAATCCTGCCAAATAGAGTTGTATTTCAGCTAACAATAATGTTCTTTTAAAATCCAAATATTTTTGAGAATATTATACATCTGTCCCTTCACCAATACCTCACCAAGCTCTGTTAGAGAAATTAGATTTTAAATTTGTGAGGCTGCAGAATAGCAATTATGTGCCATAGAGCAGATGTATCTAACATGCCAAATGTAGGCTAGTGGTCCCCAGACTTTAACGTATGTAGTATCACATTCGACTTTGAGAGAAACGATGTTTTGGGCTTCACTCCGGAGATTCTAAATCAGTAGGTTTGAGACAGGTATGGGAATTTGCATTCAGACAAGTTTCTTTAGGTGTTTCCATGCATGTTGCCCAATTGCAGGAAATCTGTCCCTTGAAGGTATGCATGACATGATCTGTGCACTCTACATGGGGCCCTGGGCATCACTCCTTTTGATATGGGCTTAGATAATTTGAATACATGGAGCATTGGGGATCCCCATGAGGAAAGGGCTAAAATGGAAAGATAGCTGAATAGTTGACAGTGGCTCACTGCTAAAGGCATATTTTGTCATTTCAAAATTTCATAAGAATCTGGCTTTGTACCCAGGAGAACAGCAACTTCCTGTTTTCTTCCTCCTCTTCCTCCTCTTCTACAAAACTCCCTATTCTCACAGCCTGGAACTTATTTTATATAGTCCAATATTACACAGAAAAAATAATTTTTCTGTGTTGCCTTGGGAATCCACCTATCATCTCTAACATTACTTCCATAAGAAAACTCATAAGGTACAAGGAATCCAACACACCCTTTCCCTAAGATAGAAACTTAAGTGTGTACTAAAAAGAAACCAGACAAAATTCCAAGAGAAAAATAAAGCAAGTCTACATTATTAAGAACCAGTATGCAAATTGATTAAACTGCCTCAAAAAAAACAAAACAAACAAACAAAAAAAACAGGAAGAGCATATTAAGAAATTACCTAGGGTTTCCCAAATCTTTGTAATAGTTCCTTAGAATGTTTAAATTAAAATGTTCTAAATGTTTAAAATGTAATATAAACTCATAATCAGATAAGTTTAAAAGAATATTCTAAAGTCAATTATGAATAGATTTTGGATTTTTCATCTGTTTCTTTCTTAGGACACCCAAACTATAATTAACTTTACTCCCTTTACTCCCTTGTTATATCAAGTGTGGAACTGAGACTTGCAGCATCAGCATCAGCTAGAGCTTCTTAGAAAAGAAGAATTACAGGCCCCACCACACACCAACTGAATCCAAATCTACATTTCAACAAGATTTCTGGTGACCTGTATGAACATCAATATTTGAGAAGCACCATTTTATTTCACATCAGGACTTAACTCTGAGGGAACTCAGAGCCTGTATGCTATGGATATTCTCTGATGTTGGTGATATTAAGTATCTTGACACCAGGTTGAAATATTCATAGAGATTGTGACTTTAGAATGGATTTTCAGAAATAAATCCATTTTTATGAATGCAGGTTTCTACAAGAAAAATTTTCTTACTTGCATTTCAGTTCCTACTGAGGATTCTATAAAGCAAGACTAAAGTCCTCTCAATTCAGTGGCTGGCCCATGGGTAGATAATGGCAGAGTCTCTTTTCAAAGAGAGTAGGACCAAAGATAAACCTAACTCAAAAACATTTTTAAAGATTTTATTTATTTATTTATTATTCATGAGAGACACAGAGAGAGAAAGAGAGGCAGAGACACAGGCAGAGGGGGAAGCAGGCTCCATGCAGGGAGCCCGACACAGGACTCAATCCCAGGTCTCCAGGATCAGGCCCCAGGCTGAAGGTGGTGCTAAATCGCTGGGCCACCGGGGCTGCCCTCAAATTTTTTAATACATGCTCAAAAACATGTAATACTCTAAAATAAATGCTGTTCCACATCTATCCAGTAGTAAATCTAGTTAGAGTGTCTGGTGATTGGCTACTTTGAATGAAAATGCAGAAAAGAAAACTGTTCCATTGAGTATCCATAATTTTGGGGGTTATGAAATCCAGAGGCAAAATTTAATTGTTGGCTTCATAACTCCACATCTCAACCATCCCAAACCCTCAATAAAAGACATCAACAAAACCGTAAAAACACATAAAATGGGTTGGGGGGGGGTGAAAAAGTAATGAATAAGAGGGTTCGCCCATGATTGATATTTTTTAAAATTTCTCTTTTTCATTTAAAATATTTATTTTGAAAAAAATAAAATAAAATAAAATATTTATTTTGCTTGGTCATTGGCTTCCTAGAAGGTAAACTCCAGATCCTCAAAACTGGGATTTGATTTCTGATAACTTAATCCTATCATCAGCTGTGATAAATAAAGCAACTAGTTTATCATGGGTCAAGGTCAGTTTTTGTCCTTTGGGGAATATTTCCTTCATTTTATTCCTTAACTGTAATTGTAGCCCATACCTAAGCCAATCAGCATGAAGATATTCAGAATTTTTTAAAAACAACATGCAAAAATGCAAGTAGATGAACACAAAGCCATCAACATAATCAAACAATTTAAAGCACTTTCCTTTAATGAATTCATTATGTGTGTGATGAATGTGTGTTATTCACTATAACAAAACACAAAAAGACAATTCCGATGACCCAATTTTTGCTCATTTAAATTATTTTATCTTTAATTTACTTTGATTTACTGATTTCTTATTGCTAACTTTAAGTTACTCTAATTTATGACAACCTGATTTCTTCTCCTATAATTTTTACATTTATAATTTCATCCATTTTAAATCTCTTTTCTAACATTCGATATTTCCTAATCAACTACAATATTATAAGTATCAGCTTCTCACAGACAGGACTTGGCCCTACCATTAGTACGAAAATGTCATATATTCAGCATAAAAAGGTAACTGCTAGCATTATTTAAAAAACAAAATACACACCCTTATTTAGATGAATAGAATACAGCAAGACAGATATTTGTAATTTGGCTTTTATAACTTAAAATCTTCATTTATGGTTTATTATTACATTATATTTAGTTTGGCTAATATATAGCCATACATGTTATGTCTCAATGTAGCTAGACATAACATTTGAGTGGAAAGAAATACAGCTTGATTTTATAGAACAATGCTTTTGTTGGAAGTTGAAAGCTTAGCTACCTCTGTCAATATACAAACAGATATATACAACCATGTGCAGTGGGTATAGAGTCTATCAAGTAGCTTAATGCTATCAAAGTACTCCAGTGATAATGAAACTCAAGCCTCAAAGGACAGTAAGAATATTATTCCATGTAATGTATTATGCATCAATAGTTTCAGGCAGGCAAATCCTACCAACCACTCAGGCCACCACAACACTTAGTGAAAAGAATATTAACTGATTTCCTAAATGAAAAAAAAAAAAAAACAGAAAGAAAGGAAAACAAAAAAATATACATCCCTTAATTTTTTTCCTTCCTTCCTTTTTCTATCCATCCTGAGTTCCATGAATCTACTTTGTAGACTCTATGCTCCCACTATGTTCCAAAACTGCATCTGACCCTCTGTCTCCACTTCTTCTCATGCTCTTTTTTTTTTTCATTATTTCCCATCAAAGCTCAAAGTCAAGTATATACTTGTTGTCATTCAGGCCCAGATGTTGACTTGTTAAATAAAGCTTCTAATTCAAGTAGACCACATTCACTATGACCACATTCTAATTCCAATCCTGATTAATATGTGTATCCCACAGCCCATGACATTAACTCTCCCTAAACAATATTCTTTTTTTTCTCATAGAAAAAGTACTCTGTCACAAGCAACAAATTTTATTTATTTTTATTTTTTTAAAGATTTCATTCATTTATTCATGACGCACACAGAGAGGGAGAGAGAGGGGCAGAGACACAGGCAGAGGGAGATTCAGGCTCCATGCAGGGAGCCCGATATGGCACTCAATCCCGGGACTCCAGGATCGCGCCCTGGGTGGAAGGCAGGCGCTAAACCGCTGAGCCACTCAGGCATCTCACAAGCAACAAATTTTAAAGAAGATTCGCTGAAGTCCCTTTGCCCTGTAATAGTTTATCTGGTTGTCATTTCAAGAAAGATAAATTGGCTCCATTATCAGGAAATAGTTGCTATTGTCAATTTTTAACACCCAAACTGCACCCTGATCTTCAAAATCCCTTTCTATTGATCACCCTCAGATCAGATTATGTTGGACACACATATTTTAGACAACATAAGATAATTTTTCATCACTGCATAAGAAATAAAACAGTTTTTATTGATGTTTACTAGGGGACATGTGCTTCATTTCTTGTGTACCATACGAAAAATTAACATAATCTTAATATCAGATTACACAAATTAGCACAGATATTTTGAAAAGATAATACCAAAGAGGTTGAGATAGCACAGAGAGAAATTGTTTTTCAACTTCATTATTTTCCAAAGCAGCAAGATTACCAGCTTTGCAAAACTTTCCCTGTTGAGTTTAAACATACTACACGCTTAAGTGTTTTAATTTATGAATTTTTAAAGACGGAAGAGGATTTGCTCCTGAGTATCAGGAATTTGTCAATTTAATTAAACAATCCCAATAGTTTTGTGAAGACACATTAGTAATTTCCTCCTGGCTCTGCTAGCCCCTTGTTTCCCATCCATGTGTTGTGAAGGTCTCTTACTATTTGCTTCTAGCTTCTTTGACTTATGGTCTCTGCTCACAAGGAGCTTCCTCATCAGGCACACATCATACAGATATGTTCATACATCTGCTCATCTTTTTATTGCTGCTGCTTACCTAAAGACAAGAATCCCACATATTTTTAAAAAAATGGTTGCAGGAATATCTGTCAAAAATTAAATGTGCCACAGGAATGCTATGGAAATTTTGTAAAATAAATTTGGTGAATGGTATGCGGGCTCCCTGTTTGCTTTTATTGTATTTTTTTTAAGCCTTAACATTTTAGGCACAGTGACCCAATGAAACAATATCATATATGTCCATATATAAGTGTGTAAATATATACACATGTATGTATAAACTGATATGTATACATATTTTAAATGTGAAGAATCGACAAGAAAGGCTTCTTGTTTCTTCACCTTTCCAGTTAGGACCTACCTCAGCTTGCCTTCCCCTACTGCATATCTCCTGATAGCAGCACCTGTCCACTGCCCACTGGTCCCTTGCCGTGATCCAAGAAACTAAATGTCACAACCCAATAATATCCCTCAAGAAGTCCCTGTCACATAAGTAATGTCACAGGGATCATAAGAAAAAGTCATCAAAATATAATTAATTAGCCCTCTTTTGTCATTGCCATACAAAGCCATTTACAGCAGTCTTTTTATGATAAATAAAAATCATTCAACCCATACCTATTTTTTTAAAGTGAGAGTACAATTCAATACTCTATTGTTCAAACTTTAATAAGCTTTTGCAAGCTAGACCTGAAATTATACACTGAATCTAAATTATGTTTGAAATAGGTTCCTTTATATAGTTTAGAACAAATGATTTCCAGATGAGAGTCAAAACTCAAAAATAGAACCTAGAATTCAGAACTGTTCTGTTGGATTACAGAATTTGTAGGCTAAGGCAAAATGAAGGCTCAAATCTGCTATAAGCATATATTTTTGGTCTCTGTTCCTAGGAGGAGAATGTTCACGATGGATGCTATGGAATTTCAGTCAATTCCTAAAATAACCAAATATTCTACTTTTGGAAACCTAAATAAATAAGAAGAAACACAGCTTCTTTCACATAACAGCATAAAGTTAAAAATCAAAGTTTGGAGCTAAATCCATTAGCTGGAGCAGTTCAGAGCAGATTTAGGCAAATGGGCTGCATTGCCTCTATGCTCCCATTCCTTCCATGTTTTGGATTTTTCTTTTCCCTGTATTACCACATATATAATCTCCTGCCTTGGGAAAGGGAACTATGAAAAGAGTGCATGTGCTTCATTCTTTTACAGAATCCTTTTCTTTTTCTAAACTGAAAAAATGTTGAAGAATCATAAAATAATTTGAGATTCACATTTTTGGTGCCATTGTCTATCCCTATTTCAGCACATAGAATGCATGCAGCAGCGTTACCGATGTAGAGACAATGCAACAGAGAAGAAGACCAGAATTTTTATCTGGGAGAACTGGAGTTGAATTTCAACTACATTGCCTACTAACAAGTAGAGATCTCTCTGCACTTCAATTTTTCTCCTCTGCAAAATCAGAATGCTACCTACTTTTCAAGAATATTGAGAGGGAGGTGCCTGGGTGGCTCAGTCAGTTATGCATCTGCCTTCACTTTGGGTCATGATCCCAGGGTCTTAGGATCCAATGCCACGGTGGGCTCCCTGCTCAGCAGGGGAGTCTGCTTCTCCTTCTCCTTCAGGCCCTGCCCCTGCCCATGTGTTCTCTCTCTCTCAAATAAAAAAATAAAATCTTTTTAAAAATGTTGACAGGGTCAAAAATAATGTATGTAATTTCAATAACACAGTTGCTGACACATAATAGGTGGTCAGTGTGACATGTGTTATGTTACTGGTATAACGTGCACTCTGATTTATTTGCAATACTTCCCTGGATCTATCTATATCCAAGAGCCTCAACGGTGTCTATCATAATTGCTAGTTCTCTCTCTTCTCTCTGTAAGAAGAAGCCCTGTTTTACTATCGATTTAGATCTGCACTGGAAGTGGGTAGTCACAAGGCTGGAATAAATGGAAAAGTACTCTCACACGTACCAGCGAAGCCACACATGCATGATTTGCTGCAACCTGGCTATTGCAAAGTTTGGAGGAAGGGAAAGCTCCCCAAACAGTCTGTGATCTTGAAGCGCATATTCTTTGGTAGTAGAGCAGCAGAGAAGATTAAGGTTGGTGGGGTGGGGGCTGCATCCTCATAGCTTGAAGCCACGAGGAGGGAGTTTCATTAAATGCTAACAACTGTTTTTCAATCAATCAATAAACAAATAATAAAATATAAAGGTACCAATAAATTATAGATAATTATGTACATGTAGTGTACAAAGTCTGTCTGAATAAAATCACTCTATAGACATGCCAGGAAATAAATCTAACAAATCTGTCTTCTCATTGCTACTATGCTCTTCACTGCCTTCCTCTCTTATCCCTAGAAGTCTCGATTCAGCTCAAAGGTCACCTCTTCCTTGAAGTCTAGAGAGGCAGTCCCAGCCTCCTGTATAACTCTCATGGTACTACAGCTGCCGATTTTTCACTGTACGTATTATTATCACACAAGGGCAAAGCTGTTGCCTCTGCCATCACACACGCCAGAAAGCTGGGGATGGCTTTCATCTTCTTCACCTGTAACAGCAAGTCCTCTCAACAGTCACCTGGGGCAGCCACGCGCTGTCATTCCCTTAATGTCTGACCTTTCCTCATCTGGCAGTCCTCACCTGGCCCATTGCAAAGCCTCTGAATTAGTCCTTCCCCCTCCAGTCCTGCACTTTCCCTATTTTTCTCCACGCTGTTAACAGAATGTTCTCTCTAAAGTGACAATCTCATCATAACACCAATTTGTAAATCTCCTTTTTTTTTTTTTTCCACTATCTACTTAATAAAATTCTCAATCTGGGGCATGGCCACATATTCTTTCCTGAGAATATAGGTTAGGGCAGGGCTGAGAGGTTGGAGTTTGGAACTGCACTCTCCAGGGCTTGCACCAGTATCTGCTGCTCACTACCCACATGACTTGGGCACTTGGACAACTCCTTTAGCTTCAACATCTCTCTGTGAAATATGGATTTGTGGGGGAGAGTTAGGCTCAATAACGAATCTATAGTGATGAGTAGAGGATCTTCCATGTATAAATTGCTTGACAAATGGTCATCATTCATAATGCGACCCTCTGCTTACAGCCCTACTGGCATCTTCTACTAAGCCTGTATTCAAAGGCACACATAGGCAGTTCCTACAGGGGCTTCCACTCTCTCGGGCCTCTTCATCTTAGAACATACTGGCCTCTCCATTTCTGCTCACTTTATTAATAGGACTAATAATAACATGTAGCAGGTATGACTCACTGCCCACAGTCTGGGCATGCAAGAAATAAAACTTATTTTATTACAACTAAAAATAATTTTATTTGAGTTTCATTTCTCTGGGGAGTAAAAACTTACTATCAATCAATTTATGAATCCACCTTTCCTTTATCATCTCTTTGGGGCCATGTCTAAGTTCTCAGATACTTGCCTGGCACAAGGGTATACAGTGATGTTCATGGGTCCATGCTTGCATCCCTGATAATTGTATGTCTTCATCTAGCCACTGGTCATTGATCAGGGAATTTAAGGAAGCTTCCTTGCTATTTCCATGCCCCTCTTCACCAGGCAAATCATTGTGTCTGTGTGTGAAAGCCCCAGGTTCTCTCCAGAGGCTCTAGCCTCCCTCTCCTATCCTTTTGGCTGGTGGGAGTGGGGGAAAAGTACAGTGTCCCTTCAGAGGGATCTCCAACCTAGAGTCCCTGACTCCTCCTTCTCAACTTGGTCTTGTCTGACTCGAAGTTTGTCCCAAATCTTAAGTACTTTGGAGTCTATTCACTTTACACCCCGAAGTTTTTTCTCTCCTTATGGCTGTAATGAATATTTTGAAGAAGCAGTGAAATCAGCAACCTACCTGCTCCAATTTGGAAAAGTGATAATAGGCAATATTGGAAGAAAAATAATGCTTACATTTCAAAATATTATCACCATGCAATTTTAAAAATAGCTAACATGTACTGGGTAAGTTAGACAGATACATCCTCACACAATTCACAATCTGTATCAGTCAGGGTCCCAGCAGGCAACAGATGGTGCACTCAAATTAAGATACTGTGAGTAGGGTTTAATAAAGGGACTATTTGCAAACGTGTGGGAAGGGTGTAGATAAACCAAAAGAGATAATGCAGTTCCCTAGGGCTAGGGATGATGTGAGTTGGGTGACCCTCCCTAGATCCAAAAAATCCAAGATAGGGAGCAGTAAGTGGAAGCCAGGAGAGAGTCACAGAGAACTGTCACCTCGAGAGAAGCAGTGACCTGTAATTAAGAGACAGGCAACCAGAGATAGTCTTGGGGGGGGGGGGACACGCCTTTGAAATAAATAGTGCAACCTCACTCTCTGCCCTCCATCATACCTCCTTCCAGAGTTCACCACAAGAAGTTAGAGCACCAGGGATGTAGCTTATGCAGGCTGGTTTTGTAGAGCAGAGAGCAAGACAGAGAACTGAGAGTAGTTTCAGGGGGTCAATGGCGAGACATCCAGCATGCAGCCCATGAGAAGACTCCCAGGTAGTGGTCAACTCTGTCTTAGCCAGCTCTGGCTGCTCTGACAAAATACCATAGGGTGGATGGCTTAAACAACAAGAAATCCTTTCTCACAGTTCTGGAGGTTGGACATCTGCAATCAGGGTGCCAGTATAGTTGGGTTCTGGGGAGAGCTCCCTTCCTGGCTTGTTGATGGTCGCCTCCTTTATACCTTTTCATGTGGCCTCATTTCTGTGTATGCAGGTGAAGAGAGATCTCTCTTAACTCTTTTTAAAAAATCTCTAATCTCATCACAAAGGCCCTACCCTCATGATGTAATCTAACCCTAATTGCTTCCAAAGGCCTCATCTCCAAATACCATCACCTCAGGGGTTAGAGCTTCAACATAAGAATTCAGGGCAGCCCTGGTGGCGCAGCCGTTTAGCACCGCCTGCAGTCTAGGGCGTGATCCTGGGGTCACCGGATCAAGTCCCACATCGGGCTCCCTGCATGGAGCCTGCTTCTCCCTCTGCCTGTGTCTCTGCTTCTCTCTCTCTGTCTCTATGAATAAATAAATAACATTAAAAAAAAAAAAAAAGAATTCAGAGAGGTCACAGACATTCAGTCCAGAGCAAACTCACATAATGCTTTCTTAGTGACACCTTCCTCATCTAGTAGAATTGCCTCTTCCAGATTTACCCAGTGCTGCAGTACCTGACATACTTCTGTGAGGCACACACACATACTATACTGGATTTGTGAGCACCTGTCCTTCTCTTTCACCAGACTCAGTGCCTTAAGAAGGAGAAAAGGTCTTATGTGGTGTGTGTGTGGGGGGGGGGGGGGGGGAGAGAGACAGAGAGATACTAATGACAGTGCCTAAAATATATAAAATACAGTGTGCTGGCTGAATGAACAGATAAGTGAATAAATACCTTTTCTTCATTGCCCAGGATCACACTCCTTAAAGGACAATCCTTTCACAGATAAACTAATTCAAGGTATCTTCCCTCTTTTCCTGATAAAATATGTGTTGTTTAATCATGGCCTTCTGTAGGTAATACCCCAGCCTTTGTCAAATACAAACTGATTTGCTTTGATATTGTAAATCTTAAGCATAGAAAGAGAAAAGGGGAGGAGATGTTTGTGGCAGGGTGATAAAATATATACTATATCTATTTGGAGGCAGGCATGTCTATGAAGTTCCCAAACTTGTCAACTAGAGCTTACTGGAATTGAATACAAAAGTTAAAATGAATTCAACAGGAAACTCTTATACATAATACCATCTGAAATACATAATACCATGTAAAATTACAGACAATGTATTATTTTTGCCAGAATAAAGTTCTCTGGTTTTGAATAAAGCAAATATATATTGATAAATTGGTGTTACCTATGGATGACCTAGCTCATGCAGAAGTGCAAACACAGCTCTGCAGTCAGTGCACGGCATAAAGACCCTTGATCAAGAGGAGGAAGAAGGTGACTCTTCTTGCTAAATTTGGGCCTTGACATATACTACATGTACCTGAAGAAAGTGGGGGGTGTTTTTTCTTCACCCAAAGATGTAATTAATGGACCCAATAAGCACTGACCTAGTGAGGGCACTTTTTTCAATTTGCTGAGAGGTCTCTACATGCCAACAACAACTCTTGACCTCAAGCTCACCACAAATTCAATATATCCAAATAAGCTCTCTATCCTATGCCTCTCTCTTTTCACTGTACATTCATTATCTTCAATGTGTTTATTCAAGATCAGGTTATTATTTTTGACCCTATCATCTCCTTTAACCCCTCTGTCAATCATCAATTTAAATGCTCTTCATGAATTGAGGAGGGATGTGAATAAAGAAAAGTAGGTTGTATACCATGGTGTGCTAGGATTCTAGCAGCTGGTTCAAAAAATGAAGAAGGAAGACGAGACAAAGATAGGACTCTTCAAAATGGAATTGCTTAGTTTGGGAGATAAAAGATAAAACCATGGAGGGGCGCTCCTGGGTGGTTCAGTCAGTTGAGCAGCCAACTCTTGGTTTGGGATCAGGTCATGATCCTAGGGTCCTGAGATCAAGCCCCTTGTGGGGGGCTCTGCGCTGAGCATGCAGTCCTCATCCTCTGCTCCTCCCACCTCTTTTTCTCAAATAAATAAATAAATCTTAAAAAAAAAAAAAAAAGATAAAGCCATGGAATGACAAATAACTGGAAAAAAGTCAAATAATATGCACAGAAATAGTCATTACAGTCCCCGTGTGCCTCTAGCTCCAGTGGCTTTCCTTTTCCTGCCATCCCCATGCCCCTGTTGATCTCCAAGAGGAGGATGGAGGGGATTTAGGAAGCTCCAGTGCCACCAGCCTTTTTCCTCTATTGCCACCCAACACAATCATTGATATTTTCTAAATCTTATTTATGCAAGAAATGAATGTGGGCATTTTTAGAAAACCTTATTATTTTTAATAATGGAAAACATACAAGTTAAGTAAAAACAAACAATGTGGGTGATCAGTAAATGCATTTTTAGGACAAGCCTTTCCAAATATTTTACTCACATTCTTCCAAAAATAATTTTTTAAAGATACACAGCTCTTCACATTTTTAGGGTGACATCTAATGTTTTTCAACATATCTTTAGGTAGTTGCAAAATATGTAATTTCTGTCATAGTGTAAATATTGACTTGTTTAAGGAAAACCATTACCTATTTCATTTCAATATACTCATTTCATTTCAATATACCCAATGGAAAGTTACTATAGCAAGCTGATACCCTTCAACATCTATTTTAAAAATACATGACCAAACTGTTTTTTACATCACTCCTTTTCTCCTTGAATCCATATATGCATTCCATTTCACTGCAGAATTTTATTGTATGTAATATATTTTTATGCACAAAGTCTTATAGTGGTAACCCATCCATATATTTCTATTTTCCGGAATCATAAGATCTAAATATTTTAATTAAATTAATATTTTGATAATTGGTATATAATTAGTCAAACCAACATAAAAGCATCTGATTTTTTGATAATTGATAAATATACAATGTTGAATATTACCAGAAATGTCTACCTTAAAGAGATGAAACTTAAAAAAAAATACTTCATGTATCATAATAATTATTGCTAGAATATGATGCAGCTCTGTAGCAATGCTATTCATTTTACTTATATGTGGAAGTGAGAACTTAGCAGTCTTGTTCAAATAAATAAGTAGTTGGGAATAAAAGTCTTTTTTCTTCCCTGTAGTAAATCATTCGATTATTTAAACTACTTCCAGGTTTCACATTAAAAAAAATCACTCCTTGTCAAGATTAAAATTAATAATCAATCAAGTGTCAACCTGTATAGGTTCTTCTTTACATTTTGTTGAAAGAAATGCATTGGAAACCACTTGTCTTGTAAAGGATTTATTATCAGATTCCTCATTAGGGGCCTCCCTTTCTTAATATCCACAATAATATTTTGGATTGCCTTCTTGTTTGACATGTAGGAGGTTTATCCAATCCAGAGCAGTATGCCAGCATGAGACTTTGGATTGATTAGTGAAAATGTTCTTTTTTAAAGTGGGAGAAGGTCATGGTTAAAGGGGAGATAAGAGCTAAGAACCAGCATGACATCTCAACCACAGATCAGGTTTTGGAAAAAAGTGATCATGAAAGTTGAGGGTTTGGAAATTCTCTTAGCACCATGCCCTTGAAAAGGTTGTATAGAACCTCAAGGCTACTCATACCTCATTTTGAAGACTGCTGCCCCAAACTACACTTTTCCAATCAGATTAGGACTCAGCAGGCCACATCAGTGCTCAGTAACTCCCAATGCTTCTTCAGTGTGTAAAATGTAAACACAGAGACACATGAATCCATCTAAATGTAACCGCAGTCCTTCCTAATCTCTTTCCACCTTGACCTCTTTCTTAGTAATCTAAAATAAGCAGTCTGCTTTAGTCACATGGCTCCCTCCCCATTTTACATACAGATTTTGCTCACTTCTAGATTGGAATGCTTCATCCTCTATCATCCTCCCCATCAAAGTGTGCTTATTTTCTTGATCTCTGCACCCAGATGTCCCCTTCCCAGTGTGACTCAACTGATCTCCAAATTCTGGTGAACTTATACACAAAACATAGCTGTAAATATCGGGACTACTTTTTTTCTGAAGGAAGAAAGATTAATGAAAATCAGTTGCATTGTCTACCCAAATGCTCTTTTATTGTTTGTCACTCTTGCAAATTTGTTAATTTTGCATTTCCATTCAGGAAGTGATTGGACAATGTTTCAGAACAGTGTTACATTTCTGTATCTCTCACAGTAACAAACTAGATGCCCAAAAAAAGTAAGCATAAAAAGTGTTGTTTGGTTTGACCCAGACTCAAGCATCAAACATAAAATAGCCTTTTATTCTCAATCATTTTGGGTATTTTGTGTTTCTTTCCAAAAGTCCTCTGGACATCAAATAACCAATTAACTCTTCCAAAAGAACTGTGACAAGTAAACTAGTCAAGATCTTATTTGCTCCAAGTTTTAGTGAATAAGGACAAAAATGTTGTCAACAATATAAGATAAAATTTATCTGTTGATCCCCCACTACACAGTACAAGCACCTACATATAAGTGTGCTGAAACTGTACGATTCTACCAGAAGGATCTCTTTACTAAGTAAGTGGATTTGTGGGTTGCAAAATGTATTTCCCCCCTGTGGAATCAGAATTTACTTGTCACAATAACACCTTGGGTCACTAGTCTTCGTGAAGAAAAACATGCTTTATGTTTCCTACATGCTGTTGCCAAACAGACTGGAAAATGACAAGACAGAGATTGAATTAAAACATCGAAACCTAATTAAAACCTCAATACCAACATTACTAAACCTTGGGGATGTTTTAACTCATCAAACTAATGCCCCATATAAGGTGAAAAGACTAAAAATAGGTCATGCGGAGTTTCTTTGTGAAGCATAAATAAAGTTATGGTATTCATCTCTAATTATTAATGTGTGTTTTCCTCACATAAAAGCTTGGATTTATTTATTTATTAATTAAAAATTATTAATTTTGATTTATTGATTGATTGACATTGGACTTAATTCTAACTACAGTTAAAATATGTAATGCTTATTTGATTCTGATTTGTTCTATATTATTTTAAACATTTCAATTGCATGTATTTTTCTCTCCAAAGAAAATATATAGATTATATAAATTTTCTTTTACCAAAAGTTGGCACAGTGATAGCCACATACTCTATGATAAATCAGTGTTTCTCAAGGAGTCACAGGTAAGGTATAGAACAGTACAAAGTATTCTAATAAGATATCTTTATTGCCTTAATTTACAAAAAAAAAAATTAACTTGGAATTTCTTTTAAAAAACATTCTATGAAATTATGTAAGCACTTTGGGGCTCGATGCATGAGCTTATCACAAAGGATGGAACAGATGATATGTTTGTAGAAAAATGTAGACACTAAGTACAACTTTATTGCTGAAATTAGATGCTGATGTATCTGTAGACCTCACATAATATGTAAGAAAGAGGCAAAGGGCTAACAGTGATTGAGATGCTGGAGCGTGACCTCAGAATCATAGTTCTGGTGAAATAAAAAAAAAAAAGAAAATTAGCCAAGAGAGATAAGTTATCCAAACAAACAGATAAAAAGTGAATTGATAGTGACAAGTGACAACAGACCAGTATCATCAGGACAGGTCAAAAAGAAAAAAAGAAATTTGTGACAAGTTTAAAGTAACTCATGTGGTGATGACTCAGTTTCTGGGAAAGAGTTCTGAGCCTGCCAGTACGAATTATTTGGTCAAAAAAATGCAGCCTTGAGAGATGATACAAAACATTGGTATTAGAAGAGAACATTAGCTTAGAAGTCTATAATGCAATGACACACATGTATGAGCAGTTACAAGAATGAACATAGAACAATTCTTCTCCTACCATACTCTTGTTAGCACAAGAACAAATAGAAGCCAAAGAAATAAATCAACATTGTACAAAATGTGCTGAATAAACAGAAAAAGAATCTCTTGGTTGTAATCCCAAAATGTTCGTTATCTTAATTTTATTTGATTGTGCTCAAAACATGTTGCTCTGTTGATTGTGTCCACCTTCTTGAAACTCCCTTCTCTTTCTTTTTGTGACACATTGCCTGACTCTCCCAAGCGTTACTCCTTCCCATTTTCCTTTGAAGGCTGCTTTTTTCTTCTTCATACATTACTTTTGGGTTTCCTCCATTCCTGCCCTTGATCCTCTTCTCTTTCACTCCATATAATCTCCCAAGATAATTTTACTCCACTAATTTCCACTATGGACTGTCCCCCAAAACTGCAAAATCCATCTTCTTTCCCAGACAGCTCACTACCAACTAAATGTCTCCAACTGGATGATCTATAAATTACAAAATGTATAAAACTAAATCTTCCTCTCCCCAACTTTCTTCTTCCTTGTGTGAAGAAATGGTAATAACAACCACTCAGTTGTCCAAGATGGAACTTTAGAAGTCATCATCGACATAGCTATCTATAGTCAACACTATGTGCCCAGTCCCAATCTCCTTTACCAACACTCTGCCCATCCCCACACTGCTGGGACTATTGGCCATTACGATTCATAGCTGCCACCTGTCTCTGGGAAAATGTCCTTAGTTGAGGAAATCTCATGGTGAACTTAGTCATTCCAGAGCAGCTCAGAGCTCAATATTGATTGTTACAGGGTAAAAAGCCACCTCTTTTATCTCATGCTGTGATGCAGTTTATGTACCACGAGTTCTCTTCTTGAGGACAAGCCAAGCTTCAACTTCATGTGAGACCACATCTTGCTGGGCCCTTTCCTCTTCTTTACTCTGCTTGAAGAGCATTCATTGTCTTTTTTTTTTTTTTTAAGATATTTATTTATTTATTTATTTATTTATTTATTTTTTCATTGATGAAAGACAGGGAAAGAGAGAGAGAGAGAGAGAGGGAGAGAGAGGCAGGCAGAGACACAGGCAGAGGGAGAAGCAGGCTTCATGCTGGGAGCCTGATGTGGGACTTGATCTTGGGTCTCCAGGATCACACCCTGGGCCAAAGGCAGGCGATAAACCACTGAGCCACCCTGGGATTCCCCACTCATTGTCTTAATAAAGCATAAGCACCTGATGCTCTGTCTCAGGCTCTGCTTCATGGGCATCTAACCATGGACACTCCCCATGCCCAATATATCAGAGTCCTATCCATTCTATCTCCTTAAAAGTCTTCAAATATGTACTCTCCCCATCAATACTGCCTCAGTTTGGGAGGTTGAGTGTTTTGTTTTTATTTTTTTAATCACATTCTTACCTTGTCTATTTTAATAGAACTAAGTAATTTCCCTTTCTCTTGTCCTACTCTTTCCAATCCACTCGCATCATTGCCACTAGAGTAATCTTTAAAAATACAAATTCAACCTTGTCGTTCCCCAGCTTACGTTTCTATTGACTGTGAGACAAAGTTAGGTATTTTCATCATGGCATTCAGGAGCCCTCACATTTATGTCTCTAATGCACACTCTAGCTGACATTCTATCCCTATTCCTACTGCTAGATCCCTAAAGGATACCACACATGTATTCTGACCTTCTATTTGCACAACTTTTCCATTGCCTGTAGTGACTGTTATGACCCAAACTAACCTCTTCACAGGATGAATTATCCCAAGTTCACCTTCAAACATGCTCAGGCACCAGACCCTCCATGAAGCTCCCCTTACTCTTCACACTTTTCCATTTTCATTGGTCCTTAGCTCAGGCAATTTCCATGTGGTCCCCTGTGCACATTTCTCTACAAATACTTCTTATAATTCTTATTACTTATTCATTTTTTTACTAGTCTATACACTTCTTGAGTACAGGAATATTTTTATTCCCTCTGCCTAGACTATGGGGATTTGTATTTAGCAGACATTCATAAGAAATTTAAAAGGTCTTAGAAGAAAAACAAGAGCAGAAATTTCTGGCCACTGAGCAGCACAGGGGTTCTGAACTCCTCTAGACAACACACCTACTATGAATAAAAGTGAATTGCAGCTCACCTGGGGAGACATAATGGGTTTTCCTAAAAGTACAATTCAATCAGGTCAAATAGAACAATAAGTAAGAGGTAACTATATATGTTTTACTAGTTCCTAATGAGTTGGAATTGGCGATATAATGAAAACTCATGTAGGCATTTGGGGTCAGTTTCAAGAGTATGTGATCTTGCATTTGCACAGGTCTCTGCACTGAAAAGAGCCCAAGCTTGGTTCGGTGCTCTGCTGTCATCATCTTGAAATTTTTAATAATTCTTGTAAAAGGGGCTCCACATTTTCATTTTTCACTGGCCTCACAAATTATATAGCCAGTTCTGTGTACATTTTTCCATAACTAGTTACAGGTTAACTCATTAGTGAACCTATATAAAAAGATTTCTGGTCATGCAATTACTTATTTCCAAGTAAGACCTCATTTTCTAAAGTGAGTTGTTCTGGGCAGCCTGGGGTGGCTCAGCAGTTTAGCGCCACCTTTGGCCCAGGGTATAATCCTGGAGACCCAGGATCTAGTCCCACGTCGGGCTCCCTGCTTCTCCCTCTGCCTGTGTCTCTGCCTCTCTCTCTCTCTCTCTCTCTCTCATGAATAAATAAATAAAATTTTAAAAAAATAAGGTGAGTTGTTCCTTCTGTACTCTATTCTCTTAGTTGTCTTAGCTAAGGTTTCCCTGATGTCAGCACTTGAGACAAAGGTTTAAGTGCCTGGGCTTTATTTGAGGGTCTGGCAAATAAAGCTGGGAAGGACAGTAGACCATATAAGGATAAGTTATCAAGTTGCCTACACTATAGGGTCAGAATGCTCATCCCACAGAACCTCCTGAGGAGTTTAATGAACTATCTGCCAGAGGAAGAGAGGTGTAACATTTATCCATGGACTCTCATCCCCCATTGATCAAGAATAGCTCCATGGAGAGATACCCCTCCTATTAAGCTTAATCTTGTATCAAGCAGGTTCCTAAAAAAATCAGAGAAACCAGGACAGGCATGGGTGTGGTCCCCAGTGAGGCATGCCAAGCTGCGCTTGCACAGTTAGTCAAAGACTCCATACAGCTGGTTGATACAGCAGTGGCCAAAGTAAGAAATAGGGCTGAGGAGACATCATATACCACAAGTGTCTAATGCCTCACAATTAAGTTTCTTTTTCTTCTTTTTCTTTTTCTTTTTCTTTTACTCTTTCTTTCTTTTTTTTTTTTTTTTTTTTTTTTTAGTAGGAGCCTGCCCAGCTTGGAATCCAATGTGGGACTTGAACTCACAACACTAGGATCAAGACCTGAGTTGAGGGGTCAAGGACTGGATGCTTAACTGACTGGGTCACCCAGGTGCCCCCACAATTCGGTTCCTTTGACCTGTATTTTTATTATCTGTTTTAATGTCTGACTCCACCACTTAAAATGAAGCTTTCTAAGAAACAAAAGTTGAGGCTTACTCTACTCGTATCTCCAATGTGAGATGGAGTGCCTGGTATACATAGACATAAAATTAAAAAGATGTCCAAATGCAGGTCACACTATTTCAGATTAGTCTGACACCTCCACACTTAGACAGAAACAGTGACAAGAGCCACAGTGTTTCAGTTCACAGTGTCATGCCTCTCATGCAAACCACACTTAGGAAATTTCATCATGTCCCTCATATATGCTGCTCTCCCCAACACGTGATGACTTCTAGCCTCAGCCAGGAGAGAATCTGTTCTTTGGAATGAGTTTTTAGAGCAGTGCTGTAGAGAAGCAGATGTTTCACCTTCATCTCAAGAAAAAAGAGAGGAGATTTCAAGGAGCCACCTTAAAAATGTTGTATATGTGTATCCTCTGGAGTTTGGGAGAACCTAAGGTATGAAATCTGACACATATCTGATAGAAATAAAATCGATGATCCATTGCTACTGTCATTGTGTGGCCAATGAAGAGAATTGGTGGGCTGCTCTAGGAGTAAACTGCCCTTTGACAGATGACCAGACAAAAATACATGTAAGTTTTTCCCCAAGACCTAAGTGGAATCTTGGAGGGCCTTTGACACTGCAACAAGGAAAATCTGTGTGGGGTAGCCTGAAATAGGATGTCATACTCAACAAATCACAAGAGAAATATAAACCACATTTTGGAGACTTTCAACTAGGATTACTCTCAAAGAAATCTTGGGAAAAACACAAAGGCAAAAGAAGCCCCAAGGCAGGAAGTCACTCTTCATCTCATCCTCTCATTATAGGCGTACCAGAAGCCACTGCAAGCAAGCTATAAGGTTTCCAGTCTCAAAGTATGAGAAAATTAAGGCAAGAGAGAAAATCAGGTGAGTTAAGGATTTCAAATTTTAATTATGACACTGAACCAAATGCATTGATTAGTAGAAGAGTGTTGTTCTTGGTTCAGAAGATAATAGGATGCCTTTTTTTTTTTTTTTCTTTTTCTTTTTAATCTCAGGGTAATTAGAAAATCTATGTGACTTCCCTGACATTTTATCCATTGAGTAGAACACCTCTAGTCTACCAGTAGGGTTCAAACAGGTGGAATTTAAAACACCAAACAAACACACAAATAAACCAGACTCTTAAATACAGGGAACAGACTGGTGGTTGCCAGAGGGAGGGTGGTTGGGAGACGAGTAAAACAGATAAAGGGGATTAAGAGTCACAAAATTCTGGGCAGCTCCGGTGGCTCTACGACTTAGCACCGCCTTCAGCCCAGGATGTGATCCTGGAGACCCGGGATCAAGTCCCATGTTGGGCTCCCTCATGGAGCCTGCTTCTCCCTCTGCCTGTGTCTCTGCCTCTCTCCCTCTCTCTGTGTCTCTCATGAATAAATAAAAGCTTAAAAAAAGTTACAAAATTCCAGTTATAAAATAAGTAGTGGAGATGAAAAGTACAGCATAGTGAATATAGTCAGTAATACTATAATAACGTTGCTTGATGACAGATTGTGACTACATTTATGGCGGTGAGCACTGAGTAATGTATAGAATTATTGAAGCAATATGTTGTATACCTGAAGCTAATATAACACTGTATATTAATTATATTTCAAAAAGAAAGAAAGAAGACAGAAAGAAAGAAAGAAAGAAAGAAGAAAGAAAAGAAAGAAGAAAGAAAGAAAGAAAGAAAGAAAGAAAGAAAGAAAGAAAGAAAGAAAGAAGAAAGAAAAAAAGAAAGAAAGAAAGAAAGAAGAAAGAAAGAAAGAAAGAAAGAAAGAAAGAAAGAAAGAAAGAAAGAAAGAAAGAAGCCATGCGGAAGACATCAGGCCATTCTGCTGTCTCTATATTGAGTCCAACAAATTCAATATATCTGTAAGAACTCTATAATACTTGTTTGATGACTGCATTCATGAATAAATTAATTAAGTCCCAGTTGAAGACTTCTGGTATTGTCAATGTAGGAATTCATTGAAGTCAGATTCCAATAAACTCAGTCAGAAATCCCTACAAAATTGGCACCTTAACTAGAATAATTATAAGCCTCGTAGCCATGAAGACATCATGTCTTCACAGACCCAAAATTAAATGCATGTACTTCATTAATTAAGAGGGAGTATATCTCAAAATGTGAGATACAGTAAACACAGGCAAATTATGCAATTATTCCGCCTTTCTCCTACAAAGCACTTTGATATAAACAAATCTCATTAAGAACTGGTTATAAAAAGAACTGGTTATAGAGAGAGGTAAAATGAGTAAAGGAATCTTTATGAAATCTAATCTTTTTTTTTTTTTCCAAGAAAGGAATGGTTTATAGATTGAGTAAAGTCAGATTAATCAGAAAACGAAATTGAAAATATTGAGTGGTTTAAATTAAAGATCATGAAGGGAAGGGGTGCCTAGGTGGCTCAGTTGGTTAAGTGTCTGCCTCTGGCTCAGGTCGTGATCCCAGGGTCCAGGGATTGAGTCTGCTCAGTGGAGGGAGTGCTTCTCCCTCTGCCCCTTTCCCCTGCTTGTTCTCTGTCAAATAAATAAATAAATAAAATCTTAAAAAAAAAAAAAAAAAAGAAAAGAAAAGAAAAGAAAAAAAGAAAAGAAAAAGAAGGGAAAACAAATTTGGAAGGGAAAGTAGTGTGTAAATTATTTTTCACATTTTACCTGTAATTTTGTTCCCATAACAACTGAACCTTTCCCTCTGCCACATCCCCTGGACTCCATTTCATTTCTTAACTCCAAAAGAATCAGCCACTCATTCATACAATGTATTAGTTTATTCTGTGTGCTAATATTCATTTGAACATCTTTTGCAGAATTTATCATGTAACAAGAACAAAATTATTTATATGTAAGTATTCTTTGGTTTTCCTCTCCCATTATCTCTTGTCCTTCTCCCTTTCTAAGAAGAAAAGAATACCTCCTGATTAATTCTTAGAACATCTTTTATAGTGCAGAATTTCAGTAATAGGTTGAATTTCTTGAGGAAGGCTGTCAGAATTTAGGAATGGATTCTATTTCTTGGAGGTTCCTGTTCAGCAAGGAACATCAAATGAAGTTTTTGTGAAGGAGGCAGTAGATAGGATTATTTGGTGGAAGGAAAGATGATATGATTAGGAGATATCAGTATGATTCTGGTTGTGTGGATGAAAGAGAGGGAAAGAATTGGGTCAAATGCCAAGAGAGCAGCACTGGGTTTTAGAAAAGAGAGAGTTGGGTTTGGGTGGGAATCTAAGAGTGAGAGACAAAGAGAAAGACAAGTCTGGGAAGACTAAGGAACAAGAGAAATGATGAAAGGTGGCCTGAAACAATGTTGGTGTGGGTTATGAAGCTACTTCTATTAATATTCTCTGAGAGGTGAAAGTTGTGACAGTCATTTCCTTCTTTTTTTTCCCTGATTAAAAAAGAAAGAAAGAAAGAAAGAAAGAAAGAAAGAAAGAAAGAAAGAAAGAAAGAAAGAAAAGAAAAGAAAAAAGAAAAAACAGATAGAAAGTGGAAGAAGACTTGATCTGAGAAGCTTCCCTAGCCCCAAACACAAATCTTGACCTAATATTCAGTCCCTACACTACCATGGCTCTTGGCCAGTGATTGCTGTAAACTTGAACGTTGAGTCCTGGATCTAATAGGTGTAGTGGGAAGTCTGAGACAGGAAGCCTCTATTCCTGAATAAAAATGCAAACTTATTAAAGAAAAAAGCCATTTTCCTCCTCTTCTTCCTTCATTTCTTGTGCCTCGAAGGAGAATTGATAGCTGAGGCTGGCGTGGACATTTTGGGCCTTGAGGATAAAGGCCAAGAAATATTATAGACCTAAGGATTGACTAATTATTGAGTTAACTGGTTAGTCATTGAGCCACTGAGCAAATGTAAATAACCACTACTTTAGGATTGTCTATAGTGTGAAAAAAAATAAACTCCTATTTGTTTAAAACACTGTAGTTGGTTTTTTTTTTTTTTTTATGACTTGTCACTGAATGCATCCTTAGCTAATCAAATGAAGATCCTACTTTTGATAACTGACAGTATTTTTTCTAGGAATGGATAGAATATCACCTGAAGCCAGAACTGCTACCAGTCCTAGGACCCATTAGCATTATTATCACAATGCATTATAATCTAATTATTTGCACATGTATACCTCCCTTTATGAGACCCTCAAGAAGAAGGATTACATTCTGTTCATCTGCCTATCTCTAATTCCATCACAAATGTGAGGCACACTATGGCAATTTATTAAATGCTGGCTGAGTGAATGGATACAATTGAGGTTAACCCCAGGACAGAATAATAAAAGAACCAACAGTTAAGATATAAACAAGTTCTTCAAAGTCAACTCAGAAAAGCTTTCATTTCAATCAATGCCTTTCTTCCTACCTTTAATCATTCAAACTACATACATTCGGAAATAAATTAACTTTGAATTTTCTAAATTCTAGATTTCCAAGTCCATCTTCCCTACACAAAATATCACTTAATCATCCCCCCATTTTAGTTGCTTAGGTGATAATTCAAACCAAAGGATAAATAAATAACAGCTTACATCATACTTTTTTACATTCTTTTTTTTTCCATATGACAGGATGGTTGAATTAAAATACTGATTTGCAAATTCTGCATAAATTTACATAATATGTTCAAGCATCCTTAACACTAAGCTTGTAAAATAAAACCCAATTAATTAATTAGTGCAACCTACTGCAATTGTATTTAAACCCAATACTCACAGCATGACACACAGTATATTTTTAAACCAATTAATTAAATCACATTCCAGTTCTGAAAAAGCAGACACATAAAGACAAAGAGCTACTGACAGACATGGAAAAAGAAATAGAACCAGAGAAGGCTGGGCCTCCCCTACAGATTCAAATTTAGTATCAACACTAGAAGTCTGAAAGTCAGAAATATGCTTTTGAATGTTGAGGATCCTAATGCCATCCACAACTATTCTAGTGTAATAAGAAAAGATTTATTTTGGATAAAACAAGAGACAATTTACTTTGAGTGCAGTTTTACATAAGTTATATTGCTAGGTATTATGTAAGAAGTAGGTTCTCTCTCCAGATTACTATTGTAATTGCTGCTGTGACTGCAGCCCACACAAATGCTTCTCTTTCCTGAACTATTATCCTTGTAGTTACTACCACATGATTTCACACTTAATCATTATATAATTATTTTATGTATGCTGTACTCTTTGATTTAATTGTAATCTCTACATAGTCCAGGATCATGCCCTATGTTTCTATAGTCCCATGATTCTCTGACAGTGCCTTGAAGGATAAGTGTGCAATAACTTGAATCAGAAAGACCTTCTTGAGCTATGAAGAATAAAACATTTAAGAGCCACATGGAGATCATTTAGTGTTATTTAAATATGACTGATATACTAAGGAACAATACCATAGGACTGTAGAGGAAATCACATCGTAGAAGCAGACGTAGCCGTCTGACATAGGTCAATAGCAGTTTGAACACAGCATTTTGAATAAGCTCAAAACAAATAAAAAATATCAAAACTGAAGCACAGAAAGAAAATAATGAAAATAATGATAGTTGATGAGAGATTTCTGGACATGTAGGGCAAAATAAAATATATAGTGTTTATGAATTTAAAGAACAAGAAATGATTGAGAAAGGAATGCAATAGAACAATTATTGCAGAAATAATAGCCAAAATTTTGTTTAATCATAGAAGAGTCATAAACCTATAGAATCATGGAGCTCAGGAAACTCCAAGATAAATACAAAACAAAAATAAAAAAACCACATACCTAGGCTCATCTTGGTAAAACTGCAAAGCGCTTAAGCAGATGATAAAAATCTTTAAAGCACAGAACAACGTTCGAAAGATAGTAATAAAACTGACTACTTTCAACAATAATCAACTCCTCACCAATAAAAACGTCTTCAAAGAGAAGACAACGGCATGACGCCTAAGTATTGAAAGAAAATAAGTGCTAACCTAGACCTCTGTATCCACCAAAATATTCTTTAAGAAAGATTTTAAAATGTGCTCCAGATTTTTTTAATGATAGCATTCATTGCCAACAGACAATTAGAAGGAAGTTCCTCAAAAGAAAGAAAACTTCCCTAGACAAAAAAAAAAAAAAAACAGCACTGCAGAAAAGGCAAATATATGAAGAATTAAACATAGAGAAATAGTGATTACAAAAAGCAGTATCTATAATAACTTACAGAATTTAAAATATTTTATGTGATGTTATGTGTCAAAGTAATACAAATGCTGTGAGGGGGTAAATAGAATTAAAGAGTACAAATGTTTTAGAACTATCTATTGAAAGTTAAAAATCAGAATTGGTCTGTAATATGACAAGAATGCATACTGAACTCTTCAGGGGTGAATGGAAAAAACTAGACATAAATGTATATAATAATATAATTATATAAATAAATGAATACACTTATTTATTATATGTTATATAATTATATCTCCATCTAACAAATAAATAGAAGAAAATAATAAGTAATAGCATTTTGATTATACAAAATGAAGTCAAGAAAGAAGGGAAATGGGATGTCTGGGTAGCTCATCAGTTGAGCATTTGCCTTTGGCTCAGGGTATCATCCCAGGTCTGGGGATCCAGTCTCCCATCGGCCTCCCTGCAAGGAGCCTGCTTCTCCCTCTGTCTGTGTTTCTGCCTCTCTCTGTGTGTCTCTCAAGAATAAATAAATAAAATCTTTTTTTAAAAAAGAAGGAAGGAAGGAAGGAAGGAAGGAAGGAAGGAAGGAAGGAAGGAAGGAGAAAGAGAAAGAAGAAAGAAAAAGAAAGAAAGAAAGAAAGAAAGAAAGAAAGAAAGAAAGAAAGAAAGAAAGAAAGAAAGAAAGAAAGAAGAAAGAAAGAGAAAGAAGAAAAGAAGAAAGAAAGAAAGAAAGAAAGAAAGAAAGAAAGAAAGAAAGAAAGAAAGAGAAAGAAAGAAAGAAAGAAAGAAAGAAAGAAAGAAAGAAAGAAGGAAGAAAGAAAGAAAGAAAGAAAGAAAGAAAGAAAGAAAGAAAGAAAGAAAGAAAAAAGAAAGAAAGAAAGAAAGAAAGAGAAAGAAAGAAAGAAAGAAAGAAAGAAAGAAAGAAAGAAAGAAAGAAAGAAAGAAAATAGGATTATAAAAGAGACGGGCATTATAAGATGACAGACTATCTTTATTGCATTAGATGTATATGAGCCAAATACTCTAGTATTACAATGAAAAATTAAGTATTGGGCTTATAACAATGATCTATATGCTACTTTATAAGAGATACACTTTAAATATAACACAGAGAGAGTGGAAGTAAATATACTATAGTATATTATATACTGGAATATACAATATAGTATATATAGTATACAATAGTATACAATATAGTATAGTGGAAGCAGTAAGAGAGTGGAAGAAAATATACTATATATATATAGAATATATATATATAATATAATATATAATATATATATATTATATATAATACTTCACAACAATGACAGAAAGTTGATTTAGCTGATTTAAATAAACTAATACAGGACAAGGTAGGCCTTCAAGGCAAAGAAACATTGTTAGAGATTAAGGATATGAAAGATATTATAAAATGATTAAAAGTCAGTTCAACAAGAAGATACAGAATCTTAAATCTGTATTCTCCCAATAACACAGCTTCAAAATATGCAAAGCACATACTGATATAATTAGAAGAAATGGATAGAGGACCTGGGTGGCTCAGGTCATGATCTCAGGGTTTTGGGATCCAGCCCTGTGGTAGACTTTGTGCTCAGTAGGGAGTTTACTTGTCCCTTTCCCTCAGTCCCTCCCCCCCACTTGTGTACTTTCTCTCTCCTCTTTCATAAATATATGAAATCTTAAAAAAAAAAAAAAAAGAAATGGATAAATCCATGAGACCTTAACAAAGTGTTCAATAGTCAGTAGAAAAAAAAATTTAAATCGTAAAAATATAACTAATGTGAACAACAAATTTAACAAAATCAATCTAACAAACACATGAAGAGTAGTGCATTCAAGAATAATGGAACTATCTATTCAAGGGTATGTGGAACATCTAACAAAACTAACCACATTTTGAGCCATAAAAATAGGCATCAACAAATATCAAAAGATTTAAATCATCTAGAGTCTATTTTCTGACCACAGTGAAAATGAACTAGAAATCAATAAGAAAAGAGAATTAGAAAACCTCTAGTATCTGAATATTAAACAGTATTGTTCTAAATAATCTGCAAGTTAAAGCAGAAATCAAAAGAAATTAAAAAATACTTCTTACTTAATGAAAATGAGGATACAACATATAAAAAGCACAGAAAATAAAGCTAAATCATTGTCCAAAGAGAAATTTATGCATTAGAAAAGAAAAACATCTAAAAATCAACAATTGATGCTTTCATTTCAAGGAACTAAAAAAAAAAAAATAGTGAGTTAAGAAGTGCCTGGTTGGCTCACTCAGTTAAACATCCAACTCTTGATTTTGTCTCAGATCATAATCTCAGGGTCTTCAGATCCAGCCCTGCATTTGGCTCTATACTGAACATGGAGCCTGCTTGAGAATCTCTCTCTCCCTCTCCCTCTGCCCCCTGCCCCTGTTCACATTCTCTCTCTTTCACAAAATGAATAAATAAATAATTGTTCTTAAAAATAATAACTTAAAAAGAAAATAAAAATTTAGAAATTTAATAATGCAAACACTAAATTTTTAAAGCATACATTATAAAAATAATCAACAAAGCCAAAAGTTTGTGGGGTTTTTGAAAACCTTAGCAAGGCTAAATTGAGTTAGAAAGAAAGAAGATACAAATTATTAACAGCAGGAATTATAAAAGAAAAATCATTACAAATCCTGGAGACACTATAAATGTTATAAATAATTTTATGTCAATAAAGAGCAATTTGGATAAAAAGGATAAATTGTTTTTGAAATTATTTTATTTTTACAATATTTCCCTTAAAAAAATCCTACACCCAGATGACGTATTTTGTGAATTCTTCCAAATATTTAATAATGAATAATAATGACTTTACACAAGTATTTCCAGAGAGTAAAAAGAAAGGAAACACTTCCCAACTATTTTAATGAGGGAAACATAATCTTATACAAATCCTTAAAAGGGTATTAGAGGAAAAAAAAAATACAGATTAATTTTTCTATAAAGATAGATGCACAAATCTTTAAAAAAAGATACAGATTAATTTTTCTATAAAGATAGATGCACAAATCTTAAACAAAAATCAGCTATAATGTATATATATGTACATATATGTATATATTTTTAGATTTTATTTATTTCTTCATGAGAGACACAGAGAGAGGCAGAGACACAGGCAGAGGGAGAAGTAGGCTCCCTGTAGGGAACCCATGTGGGACTCAATCCCAGGACCCCAGGATAATGCCCTGAGCCGAAGGCAGACACTCAACTGCTGAGCCACCCAGGCACCCCTGGAAGAATATATTTTAAAAGATACATCATGATTATTTTTTCTAGAAAAATAAGAGTAATAAAACATTTAAGATTATTATAATATATCACATCAATAGAATAAACAAAAGTAAAATATGTTAATTTGTATGTGCAGGAAGTGCATTTAATTGATTTTAAGACCTCCTTTATTATCAAAACTCTAAGCAAAATAGAAATCAAGAGACATACCTTATAAGTAGCTACCAAAAATCCTACAAGAACATCATATTTAATAGTGAAATGTTGAATCCTTCATCCATGAGATTGGAAGCAAGCTAAATTAAGGACATCACATAAATTCAACAATCTACTGAAAGTATTTGCCAGTGAAATAAAATAAGAGAAAATAATCGTTAAAAGAGATTTAAACTGGAAGGGAAGAAAGAAAACTTTATTATTTGCATAAGACTGATTATGAACCTAGAAAATCCAAAAGAATACATAGGCAGTAAAGTAGAATTAATAACTGACAACGCAAAGGTCAGTGCATCAAATCTATATATAAAAATTGTGTTTCTATAAACCAGCAATAAAGAAATTAAAAATGGCATTTTAAAACTGATATTTCAATAGCATCAAAAATATCAAATACTGAAGTATAAATAAAATGAAAAATGTGCTAGACTGCTACATGCAAAACTATTATTATTATTATTATTTTAATGTAGGCTCCACACTCAGCATGGAGCCCAACCTGGGGCTTGAAACTGACAACACTGAGATGAAGACCTGAGCTGAGATCAAGAGTCAGATGCTTAACCATCCAGGTGCCCCAAACCATAAAACATTATTAAGTGAAGTTAAAGACTTAACTATCTAGAGAGATAGGCCACATGACGGATTGAGATATTCAATATTTTGAAATGTAAGTACTCTGCAAAATGCTCTATAGACTCATGCAATCTCAATCAAAATCCCAGAAGATTTTGCTTTTGCTTTTGCTTTTTTTTAATTTAATTTACATGGAAATGAAAAGGATAAGGAATATCCAAGGAAAATGTTTGAAAAAGATAAAAACTGAGAGATATGACACCAAATATAATATCAGTTAATAAAATGTAATAAGGCACAAAGATAGACAAATGGAAAATTAGAAGAGATAGGTCGAAAAACATATCTACACATATATAAATAATTGCTCTATGACTAAGGTGATATTGCAGTGCAGTGAGGGAAAGATAAGTCTTTCAATAAATGGGTCAGTTGGATATGCATATTTTTAAGTGTCTTGACCTTTTCTTAACATCAATTCATTCCATATGAATTACAGATTATAATATGAAAAGTAAAATGTTAAAGTTTTTAGAAGGAAATATAGAAAACCAGTTCATGACATTAGCATGAGCAAAGATTTCTTAAATAAGACAAAAAGACATAAATACCATTTAACAAAGATGTTAAATTGTGCTATATTAAGATCCAGAACTTGTAAAGACACCATTTAGGAAGAAATAAACTACAGAGTGGAAGATATTTCTAACTGATATGTTAAATAGAGGACTTCTACCCAAAATATGTAATAACTATCCTAAAACATTAAAAAAAAAGGCAGTACCTGGATAGGAAAAAAAAAAAAAAGAATAGAATCTTTGTGAAAGAGGATATAAATGGTCCATAAGTATGTAAAGTTGCTTAACTTTATTAGTCTGCAGGGAATACAAATTAAAACCACAATATGTCATCGATTCATTCCTACCAGATTAGTGAAAATTAAACCAAAAAAGATGCTCCAGTATTAGCAAGAATGCAGAACAACCAGAAGTCTAACACACTGCATGTGGGAGTGAAAATTGATGCAATAACTTTAGGAAATCATTGGTGATAACCACTACATATATGTGCACTTGACGATTTACCAATTTCACTTCTAGAAAATACCTGAGACATGTATACATTCATTCTTCAAAAAAAGATAAGCATAATAACATTCATAAATTGAAATAGCCCCAAACACTCCTCGGCACTGAAAGGCACAAAGAACCTGTAGAACATTCACATGGTGGAATACTATACAGTGATGAAAAGTACACGAACTGTAATCTGTAAAAGAATACAGTAAAAGAATTTCATTTTTATATAAGTCAATAATGAGAAAATTCACCCTTGATGTTCACTTTGCCAAGCCAGTTTACTTGCTGGATTCTGATTACATGGATATATTCACATTATAAAATTAATTTATGGATGTGAAAATTCATTTTCTTTTATGAATGTTGCACATTATAAAAAGGTCAAAACACCAATCACAGCAGATATGTAAGCTAGTATTGCATAATGACTATACTCTGTCCGATATGTGTGTGTAAGACACTCATAGAACTTTATCTACTTATATAATTTAATTACACAAAAGACATGGGGGGTTGTAATTATAACTCCAAGGTTTCCAGCAAGAAAATTACGTCCTTAAAGAATTTAAGAGCCTTGACAAAGAGCACATAGTTAATGACAAGAGCCAGAACTCAAAGTACATGATCTTCCTACCATGTAATTCTCCCTCCAGAAAGTTATGAAATTTTAGAGCTAATCCACGGAGCAATAAGTTATAAAAACATCAATTCAGTGTTGTCACAGACTACTCTGGAAGTTCAAAACCTGTGAAAGGAAGGGAAGGAAGTAGCACTGGACAGAGGGAAAAGATGAACTTTGCTGCAAGCCCAACAAAGCTTCAGCCAACCCGGCTGGGAGGCCATCAGGCAGCCCCTCTCCCATCCGTCCTTCCCTGGCCCATCACTCTCTCTCACTGATAGACGTTAACACCTCTCAGGACCCGGATGCAGGCTGCCCTGAGAAGGATGGGAAGCTGTGGGTTTGTGGTGCAGGAAGGGGCTTTTTGTAGCCGAAGCTCCTCCCCAAAGAGCAGATAGCGGTGTCGACCTCCTCCCTACTCTCTCCACATGGGGCAGCAAGTCCTTCTTGGAAGGAGGAACTAGGCAGTGAATCTCCAGGACTGCCAAAAGAGTTTCAATGACCTGTTCTCTTTTCACCCTTACAACAATCTTGTAGGGTAACCGTGTATGCCCTCAGTTCAAGGTCTTTGTCCAGAACCCTCTTCCTCAGTGACTCATCTGGATCTTACCTTCTCCAAGTATTCCCTCAACTATCGCCTTCTCAGTGAGGCCCAACGTGAACCTTATGTGTGAAATTGCAACCAATGTCCATCCCTTGCTCCACATCCTCTTTACCTTTTTCTGTTTGCTTCAGTCCTTTGCATATATGTGCGTATATACATATAAACCATCTCTTAGCATATTACACCATTTACTTATTTTTTATATTATACTGCTTACTCTTGGCACCTCCTTCTCTTAAGACATAAGCTCCACAAAGACCAGAATCTTTGCTTTGTTTACTGATGTGTTCCTAGAATAGTACTCAATACATAGTAGGTCTTAATAAATGTTTGTCAAATTAAATTGACTAAAAGTGTATCCTTACCCCTCAACATGCACCCACTAGAAAAATATGATTAACGTCAACATCAAAAGAAAAGGAAATTACAGCTTCCAGTGTGAGGAATGAGGAGGAGGATGCCTTCCTGTTAAAAAGAGGAGGTGAAGTGTTAAATAATTGTATCATTAATTAGTGTTTCCTTTTCTGTTTTCCCTCAGAGAATCTTCACACTGTGTGTCACTGACTAGGAAAGTAGGAAGGACATAAAGGACTGTCATAGCAGTAGGTATAATGTACAAGCTTCTAAAAATCTATTCCTAGACATTTTTTTCAGTTTAAGATAGAACAATTCCTATCTACAATCAGAGTTAAGTAAGCGATAATAAAAATAGAGAATTATTGACATTTTAGGAAAAGGTTAAAAATACAATTATCTATTCTAAGGAAAATATAATAGCACATGTTGAGCAAGTTTATTATATATCAGTTATAGTGTTAAGTCCTTTTCCTAAATTATCTCATTTAATATTCACATTTCTATGAACTAGGTACTATCATTACCTCATTGCTATTTAATGTATACTATCTTGGGACACCTGGGTGGCTCAGCGATTGGGCATTTGCCTTTGGCTCAGGGCATGATCCCAGGGTCGGGGATTGAGTCCCACATCGGGATCCTTGTGGGGAGCCTGCTTCTCCCTCTTCCTGTGTCTCTGCCTCTCTCTCTGTGTCTCTCACGAATAAATAAATAAAATCTTTTAAAAAATTTATACTGTCCTAACATTATAATGTAAAATTATTACTTTTACAGGTTAGAAAATCGAAGAATGGAAAGATTAATCAAGGTCAAAGAATTGAACCCAGGTGTTCTGATTGCAGAGCCCATAACCCCCTGCCCTGTCCCTCAACCCCTCCAATCTCCACACCACTTCCAACTGGACTTCACATGAATGCAAATCAACTTCTGTTATGATAAACCATTAACATCTTGGACTGTATCTGTTTCAGAACAAGTGTTGCCCTGACTAATACAGAGCGAAGTTAGGAGCATTTTGAATATTATTTCTGTAGTTGTATTGTGATTTGCCCACTAAGGGAAAACCCTACCTAATGTTCTATTTATTAACTGCCTGTGCTCCTCCTCCGGCCCATTTTACCCCTCGGCAACAATATTGACAAAGCCAACTAGTAAAGCTATATTGGTTTTTATTTCTGCTGAATGGGCCAGGCCTACAGGATGCAGAAGCTCTCTCCAACCCATAAGCTCAGGAGTAAAATCATATACAAGTTAGATACTTATTTTGACCTTGACCTTAACTCTTTGTAGCACAGACTCCTTCCAAACTCCTCCCAGACCTTCCGCAAAGGTGCAAATAACTAGAACCATTGATGTCCAACTTCTTAATTCCTATGGGTTTCATTTGCATATACATTTTCTCAGCATATACCACAATAGTTACTCTGAGTGAAGAATTCCCAGTGCAGGATTGTCCCCAAAATAGCTCAGCTTAGTGAGATCCCTACTATGATGAAGACTTTCCTCATTCTTAATGTCAAAAGAAAGCAAACCATTAGACAGTTCTAGCTTTCTTTCACTTCTCTTTCTCTCCTCCTGTGAGATCTCTTTCCTTCAAGATCTACCTGCTAAATTATTTTATTTAATATTAACAATGAATATATTTCTTTCCCACTATTCCTCCTCTGATCAAGATTCCCCCTCACTGGGCAGCCCCAGTGGTGCAGCGGTTTAGCACTGACTGCAGCCCAGAGTGTAATCCTGGAGACCCAGGATCGAGTCCCATGTCGGGCTCCCTGCATGGAGCCTGCTTCTCCCTCTGCCTGTGTCTCTGCCTCTCTCTTTCTCTCTCTCTCTCTCTCTCTCTCTCTCCTCTCTCTGTGTGTGTCTCTCATGAATAAATAAATAAAATCTAAAAAAAAAAAAAAAAAAAGATTCCCCCTTGCTTCCACATGCATCCAACTAACCTGCCATTTAATCTCAGTGTCCCATCGCTGTTAACACAGTCTGGGAAATGTCACTTTTGGCTGGGCATCCATGGGCCCAGCCATCACTCAGGGTGCTCTTCTAAAAGCAGAATAAGGTGTGCACATTATTCCTGACATGAAGTAGAAAAGGGAGAAGCAGTTCTGGAGTCAATCCTCAGTCTCTGTCATCCTTGCATTTAACTCTTAGAAAATGTTTGTGCAAAAAGATGAGCATTCCTTCTTCTCCTCACCTTCTCCATCACCATTGACTAAGAATTATCTGGCAAAGCAATAGACAGCCTAGTTTATTTTGCCTAGTTTTATTCTTCCTAATGCTGCTGAGCTGACATGATTTGAAACATTTTGGCGGGGGGGCACGAGAGGGAAATTGGAATAAGCTTGACTGGAGAAGCTGAAGAGTTTGAAGGATGGGGAGAAAAAGAAAAGACACGAGGAAGCTATCCAACATGGAGGCAAGCTGGAGAAAAAAAAGATTAAATAAAGCATTGTGGTTTTTTTTTTGTTTCCTTTTTTTTTTTTTTTGAAACTGTACTGTGCAAGCTGCTCTATGATTGCTTTTTTCAACTTCTCTTGAAAACAAAAGTAAAATATTAGTAATCCTTTTGGATTCTCAAATATTCTTTTTATGTTTAGGGAGAATTTTACAATATGAAATTGACTTTTGGGAAGGTGTGGAGCAAAAGGAGTTAAATCACACTAGCTATGTAGGAATAATATGCAATCATATTTAAGTAAAAAAATCTCTTAGACCAGCCTTTTGGAGGTTTTTATGCCATTTTCTTAAACTACAATTAACCAAAGGATAGGTACTGCTTTGTTTTATGTACATTATTATAATATACTTATTATTCCAGCAACCCGATCTATGAGGCTGGTCTTATTTTATCCTATTTTATGGATGAGAAAACTAAAGCTTCAAGATGAAGTAATTAGCCCAATATTTTACAGCCAGTAAGTAGCAAAGCAAGAATTTTAACCTAGGAATTATCTAATGCCTGCAACTTTCTCTTCCCACATCTCCCACATATACAAGTCAGCAACCTAATTAACTGACGTCATTTTGATAGTCTTTATTTCCATTCACATTCAATTAATGAAAAGCTGAAAAAAAAAAAGAAAAGCTGATATATATTTGTCCATTTATTGCTGATACATTTCAGTAAAAAATAATAAGTGGTTTCTGTGTGCCGGGGACTGTGCTGAAGTCAGGGCCAAGATAAAGAAGACATTGTTTAAGACCTTGAGAAGCTCACAACTTAGCAGAAATAAGCTGAGTTTTATTTTGCTATTTTGTCATTTGCTATAACAACATGTTATTTTTCAAAATGTCTTCTTGGAAATGTAAGTAATGGTAATAATAACTGGTCACAAAACACAAAGTGAAATGTAATATAAAAATCATTGAGCTGACCATTTTTATCACTCTTAGATAGGTATACAACATACTATGTTGAGTATGAAGTTGTGACTAACAAAGTTAATTTTGTTCTGTTACCTCTAAGGGATGATGGCCTTAACAAATACACATACTTCAGAGTATATACTTATTACCTTCATCAATAATCTAGAAACTATTCGGTCAGCAGTTAATTCATCTATTAGCTAAAATATGTAAGTGATACATTATCTGGAATGCTTAGTAGCCCTGACTAGTATGAGCTCACATGTCACATAGATGAAAATTCAAAATTTACCAAAGTCCCAGAGAAAGGACAAGTAAGAAGTACTTAGCTGGTTCTATTAGACTGTCTTTTTTGATTAGCTATGTCAAAGTACTTCAGCCAGGTTTAATCATATGCTTCTCTTTGACTCTACTTCTCTTGGCTTGCAGCGCTTCAGCTGGATGTAATACCTCCTCTCAAATCACTTTGACATAGTCACTTTTGTAATGTTTTCCAAATATATCACTAGTGTTACTGGTAATAGCTATTATCCTTACTAAAAAAGAAAACACTGTCTGTAGCACAAGCAATAATGCCCACAGTTAGAGTCTCCTTGCAGTTTAGCAATGTTCTTTCCTTGTTCTCAGTTCTGATTCTTCTTATGGATTTCACTTGGCACTGTTTGTTGAAAGTGAGCTTTGAAAATAATATAACTACTATTCAAGAAGGTTTCTTCCTCTGTTTAATCCAATATTTCCTACTTTGGAATGTCAGTTTTTTCTTCATCATGCTAGTGCAGTAGTTTTCAAATTATATGTAGTGGAATTCCTTTTTTCCCCTTCAAATATAATTTTTCAAAAGCGCCCCAAATACCATACATGAAAAGATGAACTGTTTGCTCAAGAAGTTGAACCATTTATTGTTTATTGGAAGATTCAATCATTGTAATCATAGGATTCTATATAGCAGTTTTATCACTTTTTAAAAATATTTCTTGTGTAATTTATGAAAAGTGTCACATTATATGTGTATTGTGACTTCTCCTTTAGATCCCAATATTCTTCTATTTATGGATCTTTTATAATTTTGTAAACTTGGGATAGGTGGAGTCAGAGCTACACTCAAACTCTGATTCTACTGCATGCCTATTGTGTGACTTGAACAGTTTACACAAATTCTGTTAGAGCTTTTCTACCACTATTGTGGAAAGAACAAACTTTGTGATATATGGCAGTTTTGAGTGATGAAGTCAACTTCAGTAGATTTCTGACACTCACCAAAGCTGTCTGGAAAAACTTTGTCTCCTCTACATCATTGTGTATACACAATATACACAATACACACAATATACACTACAAGATCATTAAAACCACAAAAAGTTAAATATATATATATATTTAAAAATATGTATATATTTCATATATACATATATATATGTATATACATATATATACATATATACATGTATATATATTTCATATATATATATATATATATACACACACACACACACAAAGTGCCTCCACTAATCTATTGGTTCTCAGAAATAGGTTGAAAGCCACTGGCTTTCTCTGAAGTACATTTACATTGAAAGTTATAATTTTCATCACAAGTTAACTACCTCTTCAGCTTTCACAAAAACTTTATCTCACTTGACAAGAAATGTCTAAATTCTGTTGGTGGGAAATGGTACATCCACTATGGAAAGCAGTGTGGAGGTTCCTCAAAATGTTAAAAATAGAACCACCATATAATGGTTCTAACCCACTTCTAAATATATATCCAAAATAAATGAAAATGAGTTATCAGAGAGATACCTAGACTCCCATGTTTATGCAACATAATTCACAATAACCAAGACTTGGAAAAAATCTGAGCTTCCATCAATAAATGAATAAGATGTGGATAAAAAAACAGGTATAGTGGAATATTAATCAACCATGAGAAAGAAGGAAATCTTGCCATTTGCAACAATAAGGATGAAACTTGACAGCATTATGTTGAGGGAAATGAGTCAGACCAAGAAGGGCAAATATTATATAATATGTGGAATCTAAAAAAATCAACTCATAGAAACAGAGTAGAATGGTGGTTACCGCGGGCAAGTTGGAAAGTGGGTAGATGGAGGAAGTGGAGAAATGTTGGTCAAAGAGTAGAAACTTCCAGTTAGAAGATGAATAAGTTCTAGGGACCTAGTGCACAGCATTGTGATTATAGTACTCAACACTATACTATACGCTTGAAAGTTGCCAAGAGAGTAAATGATAAATGTTCTTACTCTGGTAATCATGTGATATGATGGAAGTGTTGGCTCATGCTTCACAGGTAATCATACTGCATTACATAAGTGCATCAAATCAACATGTACACCTTAAACTTACACAATGTGATATCTAATTTAGTTATATCATTTAGTTATATCTAAATGAAACTGGGGGAAAAAAAGACACAGTTGGAAAATTTGAATTATTTGAACCATTTAATGAAACAATTTCAAAGTAACTTTTAATTCATATAAAGGAATTGACATATTTTTATGTCACATATATATTCTTCTCTCTAGCCTTTAAATATAATACTACTTCTATATTATAACAACACATATCAGGACGCCTGGGTGGCTCAGCCGCTGAGCGTCTGCCTTTGGCTCAGGGCGTGATCCCGCAGTACCGGATCGAGTCTCACATCGGGCTTCCTCCATGGAGCCTGCTTCTCCCTCTGCCTGTGTCTCTGCCCCTCTCTCTGTTCTCTCATGAATAAATAAAATCTTTTTTTTTTTTAAATAACAACGTATATCTTATTGTAGCTTCTATTTTTCTCTAAGCTTTTATCATCTACTGTGGCTTTCTTGTAATCATGGCATTTTGTAAGTATCCTCTAGTATTCTGGATATGTTTTTGATACAGTTATTTATGTCATACTTCCCATTTTTGAAGTCAAGTACACACTGTTTTAATAATTTTATAAAATAGATGCCAAATCTGTCTAATCTCAGTTGAGTTCACATGTAAAAATGCTGAAATGACAACATAACTTTCAAAGAAAGAAGATAAAATATAGACCAATATGCAATGTCTTTCTTTTGTTGTTGTTTTCTATACTATTTTTATTGCCGAATATCTCTTGGAGAGTATTTCCTACTAATGTTTTCAGAAGTATCATATTCTTGTTTTGATCTGTTTTTAATAAATTTATATTTAGAGCAGTTTTAGACTCACAGCAAAAATGAGTGGAAAATGAATTCCTGTACAACCCCTGCCTCCCCTCATATTCCCACAACTTCTCCACTATCAACCCCCTCACCACAGTGGTACATTCGTCATAATCAATGAACCCACACTGACATGCAATTATCACTTGTATCACTCTATAGTTTACATTAGGGGTCACTCTATATGCATCCTATGGGTTTTGAAAACTATAATGACATGTATCCACCATTATAGTAGTATACATAATAGTTTCCCTCATTTAAAAATACTCTGTTTTCTGTCTATTCATCTTTCTTCATCTCCCAGCCCTTGGCAACCCCTGGTCTTTGTACTGTCTCCATAGCTTTGCTTTTCCAGAATGTCATATATTTAAAACATACAGCAGTAGCCTTTTCAGAATGACTTCTTTCATTTGGTATTATACATTTAAGGTTCATTCATGTCTTCTGTGGCTTGATAGCTCATTTTGTCTTAGTGATATTCCATTGGCAATGATATCCCATGACAGTTTATATATCCATTCACCTACTGAACTATATTTTGATTGCTTCCAAGTTTGGTAATTATGAATGAAGCTGCTATGAGCATCTGTGTACAGGTTTTTGTTTGGATATAACTTTTCAATTCATTTGGGTAGAAAGTGAGAAGAATGATTGTTGGATTAGATTGGATTATAAAAGTATGTTCAGTTTTGTAAAAAAAAAAAAAAAAAAAAGGCAAAAAAACAAAACCCTGCCAAACCATTTTTCAAAGTAGTTGCCCATTTTGCATTCTGTCCAGCAAAAAAGAATAAAGAACTGTTGCTCCATATCCTTGCCAGCATTTGGTGTTTTCAGTGTGGGTTTCCCTCATTCATATGTGTGTAGCAGCATCTCAATGTTTTAATTTCCAATTTTCTAATGACAGTATCATGCTGAACACTTTTCCATATTATTGTTTCTCTATTATTACATCATCTCATATTATCTGTCATATCTATATCTTTTATGAAGTGTCTTTAGGTCTTTGGGTCATTTTTTAATGTTGGGCTTTTTTTATTTTTAGTTGTTTCCTATTGTTGAATTTTAAGACTTTTTAAAGAGTTTTTCGTGTATATTGGATAAAAGTTCTTTATCAGATCTGCTTTTTGAAAACATTTTCACGTCATCTGTGTGTTTTCTCCTAATTCTTCTAACATTGTCTTTCACAGAGCAGTTTTTAATTTTAATGAAGTCTAACTTATCAATTACTTCTTTCATGCACCCTGCCTTCAGTGTTGTATTGAAAAAGTCATCACTAAACCCAAGGTTGTCTAGACTTTCTCCAATGCTTTCCTTCAGGAATTTTGGGTTTGCACTTTACATTTAGGTCTAATCTCAGTTGTCTCATGATCCATATTGAGTTAACTTTTGTCAAACACGTAAGAACTATGCCTAGGTTTAGTAGTAGCAGAGGTAATTGTGTAGTATTTTGCATATGGATGTCCAATTAATCCAACACCATTTGTTGAAAAGACAATTGTTCCACCATTATATTGCCTTGTCCCTTTATCAAAGATCAGTTAGCTATTTTTATGTAGGTCTATTTCTGGGCTCTCTATTCTGTTCCACTGATCTATTCTTTTGCCAATACCACAATGTCTTGATTATAATGTCTTTATAGTAAGTCTTGAAGTTGGGTAATGTCAATCTTCTGACTTTGTTCTTCTGGCCCAATATTGAGTTGGCTATTCTGGGTCTTTTGTTCTCCAAATAAACTTTAGAATCATTTTTTGTCAACATGCACGAATTAACTTGCTGAGATTTTGATTGAGATTACACTAAATCTATGAATCAAGTTGGGAGAAAATAACACCTTAACAAATTTTGAGTTTTCTTATCCATGAAATGAAGTATCTCTCCATTTATTTGGCTCTTTGATTTCTTTTGCTATAATTGTGTGGTTTTCTTTATGTAGATCTTATACATATTTTATTAGATTTGATTTTGGTTCTATGGACTAAACTAATCTCAAATTTAAAAATTTGTAAGCAACCACATGAGGATAGTCAAGAGGTCCAGATCAAGGCTATAGAGTCCCCCCAAAGAATATATGTAGACCCTAACCATAATGAAGATGTAATAGATGGGGCACAGAATATAATATCAAAATGATAAGTTTAAATTATAACAATATCTTTTATTAGACACATGACCTTGCCTAAACTACTCAATAAATCAGTCTCAATAATAAGAGAACAGTATTACACCTTCTATTTGATGTATAATACTTTATATTTTCTAAAGAAATGTATTCTATAAAAATAGGATTGAAACATGTGGTTTTGAATGAATGAATGAGGCCTAAGTTCAAATAATCATATAGTTGAGTCTAGGAAGAAAGGAGTAGAGAATAGAGAAAATAACATCAAAACACAGCAAAGGATTTAAATAAAAAGTCTGTTCTATCTATTCAAAGATTCTGGGCAATAAATGATCAAAGCCTAGACCACAATCTATTGAACAGTTTTAGAGCTACTGCGAGAAAAATTGACTTTGAGCTAGAGTAAGATACAGTGCTCTAAACACTTTTTAATTGAAACTTAAACTATTGGGCGAATTGATTGTATTTAGGAATATTAGAATCCAGGCTCTATTAGGGTAGGGTTTTTTCTATTTTATTTACTATTATATACTCAGCCTATAGAAAACTACCTGAAAAAAAAAAAAACAAATAAATAAATAAATAAAAAACTACCTGAAACATATTATGCACCCAAGGAATTTTATTGAATAAACACATAAATTAATGAAAAGATAACATGGCCAAGATACTTTTAAAGCTGGAAATGCTATTTTGGATAAAATAGATGCAATATTTAGCACAGCATAAATAGGATGATACTTTATCAGACTGGGAATCTCGACAGTCTTTATCAATATACTGGTTGATTGATGGCCCATAATATATCTATGTATCTATGTGCTATAATTTAGAAGTACAATAGTTTTAATTTGTCAAGTAAAAGTAAAAAGTAACTAGTAAAGAATAATCCTATTCTTTTCCCCTTGTGCTTCTTTCAGGCCCTAATGCATTACCTGCCTTTGGCTTTTGTTTCCTTCCATTATAAATATATCGGTTTCCTTGGCTGCAAGCTAACATCTGATTACTTCTTACCTTTGAATAGCAAAGATAGTATTGACTCCAACCCAGGATAATGACTTTCCTTGTGTTTTTTTCCTTTAATTTTCTTTATTAAGTTAAAAAAGAGGCCCAATTTTAGAATAAAGAAAGTAGCAAGATATAAAATACAAAAGATATTGCAAATCTTTCACAGAACTGCAGGCTGAATAGTAGTATTTCTTAGAAATAATGTGACAGAAAATTAGAGTTTTGTTAAAGACAGTAGACTAAAATGGGTTATTATAGGTATTCTAAAATTTCTCCCTGAACAATAAATATAACATTTTTAAATAAAACTAACATCTAAAATTATAACCACCCTATGAATGCTATATAACAATTTGTTAGGTTTGTGCTATATGGCTATTTTCACAACCAATCCCTATTTCTTTAAAGAGAGATAATCTAATAGTTTTAAAATATTCTTAGGAGCTGAAGGGAAAGGAAAGATACCCTATGCTGAACACTATATGATCTTATGTTATAGTACAATAAAGGAATGGTTTTCATTAAGGATTTCCCATAAGAAATCATCAAGTAATTATAATACCTACATGTATTACTAAATTGCTTCTCCAGTCTGCCTTCCCTCACAGGTGCTTCCTACCACATGTGGATTCCTATGCTGATTATAAACCACTAATCTATTAAATAAACTGACTTTATGAACAAAAACTCACACTGAGAAACTAAAAACTCATAACTAAAAAGTTTGCATGCAACGATTGGGCCAGGTGTTTGCACTGTGTGGTGGGCTAGGTAACAACCTATCTACCTCATGGGTTTGATCAGTTTCCAATGACTGTGTACCATTGTTCTATTACAGGAGGTATTCCCAACTATCATGTCAGTAATTTCTGGGAAATTTCTTCTTGAAAGTTAAGTTTGGTTTTCAGAAAAAGAGATTTTCAAGGAAGTTAATTTTATCAGATAATTCTAAAACATTCATTATCTCTTGTAAGCTTCAAGTTCATTTTCTCTCTTTCTTTCATCCTTCCTTCCTTTTTTTCTTTCTTTCAGATTTATATATTTTAGAAAGAGAGAGCACACACATGTGCACACAAATTGGAGGGAGGGACAGAAGGAGAGGGAGCAAGAGAATCTCAAGCTCCCCACTGAGCATAGATTTATGCAGGTCTCAATCTCAGAACCCTGAGATCATAACCTGAGTTGAAACCAAGAGTGAGATGCTCAACCAACTGAGCCACCCAGATGCCCCTATTATCGGATCTTTTTCAACACACCCAGTCCCATATTGCTTCTCTTTTTCAGTCACATTATAGAAAAGTTATTGTCTCTGTTAATCTACTATTAATCCTCTCACCCTAGTTTGGAGTCATTCATTTATATTAGAACATGATTAATGCCAATATTCAAGATTTAAAAAGACAAAAATTGTGCAGGGAAAATGAAAAATAATTATCTCTCAGAAGTACCACAACAGTATTAGAATAGTATTCATATTAGAATAGGGAAGACATATCTACCAAGTGTTGCAATCCTAATCCAGTATACAGTCCACCTATTGTTTTGAGCTCTCATTTCCAAAATTTGAGGATATTACCAGAACCCTCTCAAATTACTTAACAGAAGACTTCTCTTCACTCAGAAAAGGGAGTTGTATGTTGGCTCCAGTTACAATTACTCTATTCCCAACTGTATTTTGCTGGACAGAAATTTTCAGATTATGAAATGTGACTAGTATATCATACTTTGTCTTTTATTCTTATCAACTTTCTCACACACACAGATTTATTATTTAATTTTCTCTTATAATTTTCATTGGCCCTTTGTTTCTTTTTGTTTAATTTTAGTTACACTATTCCTAATTTTTACATGACTAAAGCACAATTCACACAAGTTTAAACAAATGAAATGCATTTGTTGAATTTACAGATGCAAACACAGAAGAATTATGGTCAGATTATGCAATTTAACTCTATCTCACAGCTCTGCTTGATTGTGTTGTCTTAATTTAGGACAGGCTTTCTCCAATGTGACAGGCTCCAAGATTTCAAGCTCATATATCTTCTGAAATTAAGGCAGGAGTATCTCTTTCTGATGGTTGCTGACTCTGCTTGGAGGTCATTAATTATGTTTTCTTTCCACACAACCACAGATGAAATTTTACTAAACTTTCTGCCACCATATAACATGGATTTCCCCTTACACAAGTTTCTAATAACATATTCCTCATTTTCTTTCAGTCCTCACTGGAAGTGTCCTCAAAGTCCAAGTTTCTACTAAGCATTCAAGGTAACTTAGGCTTTCTTTAGTGTCATCCTCAAAATCCTTCTAGTTTTCCCACTGGCTGGGTCCACAGCCACTTCCACATTTTTAGACATTGATATAGCAAAACCCACTGTTCTCAGTTGAATGATGTCTCCAAAAAAAAAAAACAAAAACAAAAACACATTGAAATCTGAACTTCTCTCTGAATGTGACCCTATGTAAATAGCAAATCTTTACTGGTGATCACGTTAAGGTGAGGTCAATAGGAAGGGACCTAATCTGATTGTGTCCCTATTTTTTCTTTTGATTTATTTACTTACTTAGAAAGGGAGAATGAGCAGGGGAGGGAGAAGAGGGGGAGAAGGAGAGAGAGGATCCTAAGCAGACTCTGCATTGAGTGCAAAGACAAGCACAGGGCTCAATCTCAGGACACTGAAATCATGACCTAAGCCAAAATGAAGAATTGGACGCTTAACCAACTGAGCTACCCAAGCACCCATTACTGTGTCCTATAAACATGAGAAATCTTGCACATAGAGACAGATGCACACACAGAGAACACCAGGTGAAGATGAAGACAGGGGACAGAGTGATGCATTTACAAACCAAGGAATGCCACAGATGGCCAGCAAACCAACAAAAGTGAGGAAGGAGGCAAGGAACAAATTCTCCTTCACAGCTCTTGGGGGAAATAATCCTGTCAATACCTTGATCTTGGGGCTTCTAATGTCCAGAACTGAGATGAGAAATTTCTGTTATTTAAGCCACTCAGGCTGCAGTACCTCATTTCTGCAGCCCCAGAAAACTAATATACCCATTTTCAGATATCAAAAACTGGATTTGTTATCTATTACTGTGTAACATTACAATCCTAAATCCATTAGCTTGAAATAATACAAATTTAGCACCTCACACTTTCTATGAACTGGGTGTCCAGGAATAACATAGATCCTCTGCAAGTCTGCCATTAAGGGGTTGAGTTTGCATGATAAGATCTGCTAGAAAAGGACTCATTTCAAACTCATGTGACTGTGAGGATAGTTCAATTCTTTTCAGGCTGTAATACTAAGTGTCTCAGTTTCTTGATGGCTGTTGACCAGAGGCTGCCATAAATTTTGAACTATATTACCTTCTCCTTATAGCTGCACACAACATGGCAGCAGGTATCTTCAAAGCCAGCAAAAAGAGAGAGACTCCTAACAAGATAACATTACAATCTATTTAGAGTGATAGTGTATATGTAATAATATTCATCTAGTTATCTTTATATACCATATTCCATTGATTAGAACCAAGCTATAGGTCTTCTCATACCCAAGAGTAGAAGACTACACAAGGGCATGAAAATACAAACACATTGATAAGGGCAAGCATATAGTGAAATTCAGAATACCCCAATACTGCAATATAGTGAATGTATTAATCACCTAATGTTAGTATAAAGGTTAACAGAGAGAAGTATTAAAAATAGCTATAGCTTCAATAATTTGTTAAAAGATAAACAAGATAAAAAGAGGTAAATTGTAACATCAAAAACATAAAACAAAACAAAAAACATCGTAAAATATACATAAGCTGAAAGTGAAGGGACAGAAAAAGATATTCCATGGAAATGGAAACCAAGACAGCAGGGGTGGTTATACTTATACCTGACAAAATAGATGTTAAATCAAAAACTGCAACAAGAGATAAAAAGATCATTCTATAATGATGAAAGTGTCCATTCATCAAGATTTTATAATAAATGTTAATATAAATGCATCCAATATTGGAGCATTTAAACAAATGAAGCAAATATTAACATACCTAAAGGGAGAAATAGAAAGCAATACAATAATAGTAGGGAATTTGAACTCTTACAATATCTGCTCTCACCAATTATAGATCATCAACAAAAAATCTGTAAGTTCAATCAACATTGAACTCAAGCTATACTAAACCAAATGGACCTGCCAGACATATGCAGAACATTCTATACAACAGCAGCAGAATACACATTCTTCTCAAGCACACACATGATATTCTCCAGGATAGATCAATGTTAGGTCACTACAATTTAACATATGTGTAAAATTTCAAATCAAAATGGAATGAAACTAGAAATCAGTAGGAGAAAGAAATCTCGCAAACATATGGAAATTAAACAACACAGTCTTGAATAACCATTGAATAGTCAATGAGGAAGTCAAAGGGGGAATTAGAAAAAAAAAATCTGAAGATGAATGAAAAATACAACATGCCAAAACGTATAGGATACAGCAAAAGCAGTACCAAAAGAAAGTTTATAGAAATAAAACACCTACATTAAAATAGAAGAAACATCTCAAATAAACAGTTTAATTTTACATTATAAGGAAGTAGAAAACAAAAATAAAAACTAGGGACACCTGGGTGGCTCAGCGATTTGGCGCCTGCCTTTGGCCCAGGGCATGATCCTGGAGTCCCGGGATCGAGTCCCACGTCAGGCTCCCTGCGTGGAGCTTGCTTCTCCCTCTGCCTTGTCTCTGCATTTCTCTCTCTCTCTCTGTGTCTCTCATGAATAAATAAATAAAAGCTTAAAAAAAAAAAAAAGAAACAAGGAGATTGGATCAGTAATCAAAACTTTCGAATAAAGAAAAGCCCAGTAGTAGAAGATTTCACTGATAAATTCTTTGAAACATTTAAAGAATTAATACCAATCATTTGTAAACTCTTCCCCAAAAATAGAAGAGGAACATTTCCACTTATTTTCTGAAGCTATCATCACCCTGATAAGCAAGACAAAGATACAAGATAACTATAGATCATAAATATATAAAAATGTACAAAATGTATAAAACTACATTCCTCAATGAGCATAAATGGAAAAATCTTCAACAAAATTTAGCAAACCAAATTTAACAGCACGTTAACAGGAATCATACACCATGAGATCATGATGTGATCCAAAATCAAGAGTTGGAAGCTTAACCACCTGAACCGCCCCAGTGCTCCATACTCTTCCTTTTTAAAACTGCAATAAAAATGCATGGTGACAGAGGTGTTCAACTTGAGATGATCTATCCTTCAGAGACGTATCCTTATATTGAGTTATTATTTTATCAACTGTACTAGAATTTACTTAGGCAATGAGGAACAGTGAAAAATACTATAGTTTGTTGACTTGTCCGAGCAGGAAATGCTATAGTCAGTATTTTATATCCCAGTGCTCTTAAACATGTCAAAATGAATTTTGTCCAAAGCCTGTGCATAAGACCAGGATAAACTAAATAAAAATAACTGTCAGGAGGACTGTTTTCAATCACTTTCTCTCTTCTCCTTCCAAAACGATTAAGCTGCTAAAATATTATTTCACCTTAAATATAATTTTCTGAATCTTTCTCTTTTATATAATTGTGTGTATTATAAGGCTTTCTTTGCCTAATTGTCAATGTAAATTCTGTGTATGTATAGGAAGCTTCAAAAAAGAAATGTCTGGTAGTTTCCTGTAGGTATGTTTAAGCTAGCAGGCCCTAGGGATACACCAGCTTTTCCATTTGTTTGTCTTTAGTGAATTAATTGCAGTGCATCCAATGCTTGTCCTTGTTCTCAACATTCCAACCAGAATAGAGATCTTAATGGGATGCATGCATTAACTGATTTGAGAGACTTCCTTGGATGCTGTTACTTCATTTTTTTATCCAATCTATCTGACTACTTTTTTCTATTAAGCCTTATGAATGTAATATCTATTCTATTGGTTAAGAATAGCATATTTGTGAGGTCATACCAATTTTACTTATATATTAGGCTGCCAGCTATTAGGAATGTAACTTCAAACACTTCAAATTATGCTTGGGAGCACAACTGTGATCTGAAATTAACTTTAAGAATGTGCAAGGAAATAAAATACCTCCAGAGCATGAAAATTTAGTCTGGGTCATGTTCCTTTCTCCTTGAACTGTTTATATAATATTAATACTTTAATACTTTAAGATAAATACTTTAATTTAATTTCCTCAGCACACTGCTAACCTTTCCACACCAACATTTTTTTTCCAGCCTGATTATGAACTGAAGAGTCACAGACAAAAACACTTAGCACATTTAATTCATGAAAGCATCATGAGCAAAAAATGATGGCTGCCCTTAGTCATGAGCTGTAGCAAGAAATAGATGGTCAGAAAGGTAAATACCTGAAGAGACAGTCAGTAGGATGGGCCTCCATGTTGACAGTACCAGAAGCCAAAACAAACAAAAGTTTAAGCTAATCCAGAGGTCAAGTGTTAACCTCTGTTGGCTGTGAGCTAAGGTTCACATGGAGATCTGTCCAATTTCAGCACTCCAGGGCCATTTCCATTCCACTGCATTGCCTGATAGAGTTAGCAGATGGCAAGGACAAGCACGCTTTCCAACATTCTTCACTAGAAACAAAGATGTATTCTTCCAAATGATACTGCAATAAAACACCAACTCTAAACTATGGAGAGAAATGCTTAAAGTATATTGCAAAAGTAAGAAATACCTTCTAAGCTAATTTAAACAACTAATAGAAGTTGTTGAAATTTGGCTAATAGGTATAGCCTTTTCAAACTTCTAAGCAATAAAAACTAAATTTCACAGTGGATAATACTTATGCCAGTCATTTGTTTTAATATATGAACTAAGGCAAGTGACATAACTATGGGTTATCACCCAGAAAAACACATTAAAACTCAAAGTTAATTGAAACAATTCCATAACTTTGTTATCTACAAAGAAACAAGAAGCTCAAGAACTGTAATTGGCAGTTTGACTAAAAATAGTTGACTGTAAATTCTTATGTTGTATTAACATGGTAGTGCTATTTTTATTTTTAGAAAGTAAGACCACTGATTTTATAAACCCGGTTATAAAATCCAGCTAACAAGATGAACTAAAACTTAGAGTACCTTCTGTTGGTCCTAATTTCCAAAGATCATGGAAATTAAACACTAAAGTATTCTCAGAACCCAAAGTTTTCTCTTCACTGAAATAGAGGAAACTGACAGATATTTATCTCTCTCACAGTGTTATGTATTCATAAAAATTATTTAAAATATAAGAAATCAATATAGTGTAAGAACCCACTAATGTGCTCAGTGTTCTGCTAGGTGCTAGCAGAAATAAAGAACAGCCTCCATATTCTCCATATTCGGGAACTTACATGTTATCTGAATTAACATGAATACATGAATACATGAATAATTCAGGAAAATTTAGTACTAACTACCTGATTCTTGACTGTGAGGATTCAATGAAAGTGAGACCCATGTATACTTCAAATATATGACACGACTTTATAGGAAAGATGCATATTAACAAGGGCTCAACTCTGATTAGGGGTTTAAGTAGGTGAAAGGAAAAAATGGGTATTTTTCAAGCAAAAGGAGTATTAGGTAAAAAAACAAAAAATCATGAACTTATGGGGTGCCTAGTTGGCTCAGTTGGTTAAGCATCCAACTCTTGATTTCAGTTCGGATCATGATCTCAGGGTCATGGGATGAAGTCCCACAGAGGCGCCATACTCAGCCCAAGTTTGCTTGAGGTTCTCTCCCTCACCCTTTGTTTCTCCCTCTGCTTGTATGTACACACTCTCTAAATAAATAAATAAATAAATAAATAAATAAATAAATAAATAAATGTTTTTTTTAGATAATGAACTTATAAAGTGGCGGGTAAGGGTCCCAGTGTTGCCAGCAGAGAGCCATGCAGCAGTAGCAGTGCTTCCTTCCTCTTCTGAAAAGCTTCATATTACCCTGATAATGAAGGATTTTATGCCAAAGATCAGGGGTTAAAAAGAGTCGAACAGAAGACCTTCATTTGGTGCAAGATGCCCTCAGCCTACTGCTGTCCATTACGTCATCTCTCTCACTCCCATCCTTTCTGAATTATAACGTTCCTAAAGGGTGAAAAAGGAACCCCAATAATAGTGAGTAAAATCTATATCTAATTGGAAAAAACAGTAACATTAATTAAAAGATAATATATACCCCTTTTTAGGCAAGAACACAAAATATACTATATCATTTTGATATGGCATTTATCATTTAGCACTGAAAATTTTAAAAATCAGCATGCTTTTTATCTACAGCTTCCCAAATATAATTGGGTTACATGAGGGAAAGAATAAAATAAAACTATTACATTCTTATTACAAAGAAACTTACAATGTTTTGGTCAGTTTCTGACATTTATCATGATAGTCACTTTCAATGGACAGTCAAGTTCTTCAATAGTGAGTCTTAAACATGAATGAAAAAAAAAAAGAAAGAAAGAAAATCAAGGGATAATGATAGGAAATGTGCCAGAAGGAATATGTAATAGGGCTTGCAGACTTACAGCCACCTCACTGGCCAATTCATGCTTTAGATAATCTAAGAAAACATTTATTCCAGAATATCATATACTTATGTGATTAAACATATAAATTAAAAAACAATAATATGACAATATGAAAGGGCAATATCTAAAATCCAAGATAAGAGAAAGCAATACAGTAGTTAGTAGGCAAAGGATAAACTATAATTATATTAAATAATCATCATTATCATCATCATCTGCCATACTGTATATAGACAAATTCTGAAGTTCTTTTAAGCAAACTTAAGTTATACATCATAAATAAGTAGCAATATACATGGTAATTCCATCCCTAAATGACTGAGCAACAATCTCTACAAAGTGATATACCCACAGTTATGAATATATAGATATGCTAGGATATGATGTGATGGGGAGTTAAGAAACATAGGAAAAAATAGAACAATATTAATTCAAAACTGATAAGCATAAAAAGAAATAAAACCAACATTCAAAATATAGTGAAAAAATCCAGGGATGGCAGGTGACCAACACCCCTCTTCTTTTCTTTCTGAAAGACAAAATTTCCAATTACATAGGATACCCTGTACAGAAAATGAATTCAGTACTGACTTGATGGAACGAATGACATTTACTAAAGCAACATTAGCTTCTCCATCCTAAAGATCACAGATGTTCCTTGGAGATGTATACCCAAATAAAATCAAAGATTAACTTTAACTATAAAGATTATTACCTGGTCATTTTTTTGGTCATTAGACTTTGAAGAAAAGTAATATGTTAAATGCCTATAGTAGAAAAATCTTAATCTTTACCATGAATTAAGACAATCACAAATGAAAAGCAAAAAAAAAAAAACAACAACAAAAAAAACACTTCTATTCCTTTGATAGGATTGCAGAATATGAACCCATGCATACATATTTGACAATACATCTTAAAATAATTTTAAATTATTGAAGAATAGATTAAGTATTTCCAAGAACAATATAAATCATAACATAAAAGGTAAAAAACGTGAGATTATCATCCTTACTTAGTAATGAAGGTAAAACAACAATATGGGATATGTCATCTTAAATTTAATGATACATTTGAGTTCCTTTATGTTTATGATATATAGGGCTTGAAACATGTATTTCCAGGACTCTTCAAGTGTCCAGGAGAGAAATCCAACCCAAATTGTATTAAACAAAAGGAGATTATATTAGTTCAAATAACTGAACGTTCTAGTTGCAGATCTCTCTAAGCCTGGCAGGATCCAAAACTCAAGCTGGATATTTAGGATTTAGTCTTCCTCTTTCTCTTAGCTACATTTAGACTGTGTGACCTCAGTTTCAGGCAGAATCTCTCCTCTTAGGTACCCTTTTCTGCCTATACTTCTTAGCCTAACTTCTGTATGAGGAGACTTTTGGATGGAGAAATTGATATACTTATATCAACATGATAATATCTAGAAAACAAAGCATTGAATGAAAATAAAAAAAATAAGATCTATAGCACAATAAAATAAGAGTAAATTAATAACATATATACAAAAATCATAATTTACAAGAATTTCTATATATGCAATCAAATATATTAGAGTGGGTATCTATGGAAAATGAAGGTAGAAAAATGAAAGCAGGCTGTGAAATGAGTGGGAAAAAATAAAATATCATAAAGCAAAGAGAAACCTTAGCAAAAACAAACCAATGATTTGGTTGTGTAATGAGCTGAACTCAAGAAAAGAAGGAGGGAAGGAGGAAAGGAAGGAAAGAAAGATAGAAAAAAAATAAGGGAAGGAAAGGAAAGAGAAAGAAAGGGAAAAACCAAGGGAGGATTATTGAAGTTTGTATATGGGACAATAGCATAAGTAGTCATCCTCATCAATCTCCAACTTATGCCCAACGTTATGCAAAGCACACACATCAGTCCTATAAGTCCAGGCCATAAAAATCAAACAAAATTAAGCAGTTTGGGAAAATCTGGTGTGAACATAGATGTTCCATAGTGAAGCTCTTCTCATCCAACCAATGTTAGTATCAATAGCAAGAGAGTTGGCTCACAGCACCTTCACTCTAAAGGTAGAGTGAGTCCATCAACAATGTGCCCCACCACACATGAGATTCCATATCAGAATCTCACTCAAGAGAGAGACCATGAAGAGACCTCCAAAGAGTACTAGAAAAGACATTTCTATAGCAAAAGAAACCTCAATAGCAAACCATTCCTTTTTAAAGTGTGACGTGAAAACCAAACATTCCCAGACATATGTGGAGGCCTAACCACATGAAAGAGAAATATCCAACTGATCTCTGAGAAGGTGAGATAACTAAGGGCATTGGGAGAAACTTGAAACAACTCCAGCATGCTCAGCGTGATTATAGAAGAATCACATCCTTAAAAATAAGCAAGGAAACTGAAAAGGAAAAAAACATAGAAGAGGAGGTTCGCAAGATTTTAAAAAACAAAAAATCAATTTCTTAAGAAAAATAAACAATAGGAAGACTAGAAAATAGCGTCTAATAAAACTCTCAGAATAAAAAACAAAAATACAAAGGGTATTAATTTCCAATTGTTGTATAACAAATTTCCAAAAACTTATGGCTTAGAACAGTACACATTTGTGATCTTACATTTCTTGTAGATTGGAAGTCTAGACACTGTATATCTGGTTTCTCTGCTCAGAAACTCAAAGGTCAGAAATCAAGGTTACAGCCAGACTATGATCTCACCTGAACTCCAGATTGTCCAAGCTCATCTAGATTGTTGGCAGAATTTACTTCCTTGTAATTGTAGAACTGAGATCTCAATTTTCTTATTGGCTATTGGACCAGGGTCACTATCAGCTACTGGAAGCCTCCCTCAGGTTGTACGACATGGCCCTCTGAGAACAAGGCAGCTCACATCTTCGAGGCCAAAATCTCTCTCCAGGCTGGTAGGAAGAATTCTTATATAATGTAAATGTAATCGGCAAAGGTGACTATCCTAGCCCTCTGCCTTGTAAGGAAATCTGATCAAGAGAGTGATTATCTCATCTATTCATAGGTCCCACCCACACTTAAGGGGGAAAAATTATCTAAGATATTTATATAAGGTGGCTGGAAACTTGGGAGCCATCTTAGAATTCTGCCTACCACATGTGGGTAAAGAAGTAATAAGACAGGGAGAAGACCAGTCCAAGAGGTCCAATATTTCTCTAGCAGGAATTTCAGAGAGAAAAAAAGAGAGTAAATGGAGGGAAAGAAAATATCAAAATTTCCTGAGACTGAACAACACAAATCTTCAGAATGAAACACTTAATACAAAGTGCAAAGAAAACAGATCTAGATCTACACATGCCACATCATCCAGGAGAAAAAGAAAATCCTGAAAGTTTCCAAAGACAAATCAAACAAGACAACTGAGTAGTATCTAACTTCGTAGTTCAACACTAGTTGCTGAAACACAAGGAAATAATGCTCTCAGTGTTTTAGGGGAAAATTTTTCTCAATCTAGAATTCTATAACAAGTTCAGATAACAATTATCTATAAAAACAAAATAAAATAGTCTAGTATGCTCAAAAAGTATGTATTCTATATACAATATTTTAGAGAACTACTTGAGGTTCTACTGCAACAAATAAGGAAATAAAGCAGAAGAGAAAGAGAGAGACAGTGAGAGAGAGAAAGGGATTCACCCAAGAAAACTAAGGGAAGTTCCAAGATAGTAGGTGAAGTGTGAGATTGAAAGTGAAGGACAGAGGGATGGATATGCTCTACAAGAGTCATCTTTGGTTGGGGAAAGAAACCCACTTGAAAGAATAAAATACATAATAGGAAATCTAAAAATATTTAGCTTGTGATAAAGGTAAACTGTGCAAGACTAGAAGAAATGCAAGAAGAAGCAACAGCAATGGCAAGAACAAAATTAATGGTATGGTTATGAACCTACATAAAAAGTAGCATAATTTTAAGCAATTGGTAGAATATAAGAGTCTCCATTTGACACCATTAGTGAGAACATTTTCCTTCAAATGTTCTATACTTAGGGAGAAGAGAATGTCATCTTAACAATCACCTCATTCCACCTCCACCAATATTTTCATGGTCATTATATGCTGATTATAGGTATTTAAACTCCAGACCTGCTTGTGGTTCAGTATACTGTATAATATAAACACTAATGACCTTGACAAAATAAAAGCCTAACTGACAGAAGGTGGAGTAGGAGAATGGGGGAGGGAGGAAATAAGAAAGATGGAGGAAAAGATTGAGACACAATATTTTCACTTACCTAAAAGATACCAGCAAAAGCTGATCAATCAGGAACTAGATATGTATGTATAGGATTTAAATTTACTAAAAATAATAGTACAAATAGGACTAAAAATAATAGTCAATATTAAGATTTGGGAATAGAGAGGAGATGAAGAGAGTATGAAAAAAATACTCATCTTTCATATCAGAGTCGATAAATATTCTCTAAATTTTATTCAAGAAATAGGCAAAGAAGTATGTTACCTAGAGTTATAGAGGATATAAAAACAAAACAATGTACAGTGAAAGAGTTTGCCTTTAGAGAACAGCATTTAGGGTTTGGAAGAAAAGGAAGAAGGCAATGGTATGCCATCATGCACAGATTTTTCTACTCTATTTGACTGTGTTATGAAATGTATGTTTTTTTAAGTTTTTTTTTCTTTTTTAAGAAAGAAAGAGTGCAAGCAGTGGAGGAGGTGGGGGGAGGGAGAGAGAGAGAGAGAGAGAATCTTAAGCAGGCTTCACATTCAGCATGGAGCCCAACTCAGTGCTCCATCTCATGGCCTGGAGACAACGATCTGAGCTGAAATCAAAAGTCAGATGCTTAACCAAGTGAGCCACCCAGGTGTCCCTTAAACATATGTATTAATTTGCTTAAAATGTAACATTTAAAATTTATTTAGGTACCATATTGTTCCTGCTCAGGAAGTAACAGCACTTAAAAAACATTATTTGTATTCGTTCTGAAATTCTGTGAGCAGTTTTGATCGATTTGAACAAGAAAGCTAACTTTTTCTAGTCATTATTTAGTAATTTTGCAAAACACTAAGAAATAAACATTATAACTAAGACTTACTGAGCCTTTACTTTGTTATATTGTCAAATTAACATAGCATTTGTCATAGTCCATCCAAAAGAGAAAGACTAAGCTTGTTGAAACTATAGGATGAAACTTCCACAAGCACAGAGCTCAGGAAGTCTTGCCTAGCGCTGTTCCATGGCCATGCCCACTTTGCTGCCCTAAAAGATATAGCTTAGACTGAAAAGGCTTGCTTATTTAAAACCTAGAAGAAAACAAAGACAAGGAATTTAACATGATTTAAACTTTTATTCACTCCTCCCACCCCAAACATAAGGTATACTTTACCACAATGTATTAGCACCCTGTCACCTTTCCAACTAGAGTCTAACTGGGATTTCTTTTTTCCCTCAAAGGACACATAGTTATGAGGAATCAGAAATCCCTATCAAATGTGGCTAACAGCTGAGGAAGGAGTAGTAGGGGAGTTCTGATTTTAATTCAGGAGTAAGAAAAGCACTGGCTCAATTGTATATGTCAATCCACAGGGGACCTTCTTCCTTACAAATGGAAGTTAGTTATCATAAAACAAAGGTAAGTGATGCTTCTATCAACAGATCTAATATCCCCATTTAAAAACACACTCATGTACACACTCACATTCATGTCTGAAGGCTTGTCTTTTAGAGCAGTACTTCTCAAATTTTGAAGTCGAACACCAATCACTTGGGAATCTGTGATGGGTTGAGTTCCTGCTTTTCTAACAAGTTCCCATGTGACACCTAAGCTGCTGGTCCTTGAATCACATTTTGTCTAGGAAAGCTTCCAAATCTGTGTTTTATTCAATGAAAGTGGACTGAAAATTTAATGTAAAGAATAAAATGCAGCATAATTCACAACAGCCAAGATATGGAAACAATCCAAGCATCTGATGGATGAATGGAATAAAAAAAAATGTAAAATATACATAAAGAATGGGATATTACTCAGCCTTAGAAAAGAAGAAAATCCTGCCATTTGTGACAACTTGGATGGATCTAAAGGATATCATGCTAATTGAAATAAGCCAGTCACAGAACAAATCTTGTGTGATTCCACTTATGCGAGGTATCTAAAATAGTTCAATTCATAGTAGCAGAGAACGGAATGTTGTTTGCTGGGGCTGGGGGTAGGGGAAATGGGAAGTTATTGTTCAACAGATATAAACTTTCAATTATACAAGAGGAAAAGTTCTAGATACCTGCTGTACAGCATACTGCCTATAGTTAACAATAAGTATTGTGCATTTTAAAATATGTTAACAGGGTAGATCCCATGTTCAATGTTCCCAATAGACACACACACATTCAAAAAAGGAGACACAGGACAGTTTGGGAAGTATTAAGTACATTACTTTGATTGTGGGGATGATATCACAGGTGTTTGCATATGTCCAAACTCATCAAATTGTACCCATTAAATATATGCAGTTCCTTGTGTATTAATTACACCTCAATAAAGCTATTAAATGTTTTAAAAAGCAGTTTGGGGATTAGACTAGCAATAGATGGCATGAAACTAATACCTAGAGGGAGAAAAGGGAACAAAATGACTAATAAAGAACAGTAGAACTTTGAAACCAGAAAAAAAAAAATTATTTAAGAAACCTGTTCTATATTTACATATCTACGTTTTTCTGTTGCAGTATCAAAATAACTCCTTAAACTGCTGTTTTTAAAAAATATTTTATTTACTTATTTGAGAGCAAGAAGGAGAGAGAGAGAGCATGAACAAGGGAAGGGGCAAAGAGAGGGTGAAGCAGACTCTCCACTGAGCAGGGAGCTGGAAGCTGGGCTCCATCCCAGGACCTATGATCTGAGCCAAAGTCAGAGGCTTAGCTAAGTCACCCAGGTGCCCTTTCCTAAATTGCTTTAAAATGTATGAATTATATCATCTAAATAATCACAATACGGGATCCCTGGGTGGCGCAGCGGTTTAGCGCCTGCCTTTGGCCCAGGGCACGATCCTGGAGACCCCGGATCGAGTCCCACGTCGGGCTCCCGGTGCATGGAGCCTGCTTCTCCCTCTGCCTATGTCTCTGCCTCTCTCTCTCTCTCTGTGACTATCATAAATAAATAAAAAATAAAAAAAAATCACAATAAAATTATTAAGAGTTTACTAAAATCAAAAGAGGGATCTTTATTCTTAAAGTGTATCTATTTTCTGCTCCACATTTCCTTAGGCTGTGCTAAGTTCCAATAAACTAAAAAGTGGATGATTTGGAATTTTTCAGTCCGTTCTAAATGTCACAGATTACTTATCAGTCATAGCAAAGAGAAACCTGTAAGACTAAATATTATAACAGATAGAAAAGGGAAGAAGGATGTGGTCCTGTAATTATATTCTGGAAAACAAAGCCTTCACTTACCTCCTGAGGAATACAACTCACAGTAAATTACAAATCACTGAGGAATAATGAAGAATTAGCACATTCTTTTATTAAATCAGAATACAGTTGAAAGGTTAGATATGTTTAAAATAATGTTCATTACTAAATTAATGCCTTCAGTTAAAAGTATAACACCAATTATGAATCTCTTTTTCAGATCTTGTCTTTTTTTTCCTAAAAATTTCTATATTTTAACATCATGCTAATACCTGTAGATTTAAGAAAAAATAGGCATCCAAAACATACATATCTACTCTTTTACTTACTTATAAAAAATCTTACATTTACAACTAAATAAAGAATACTATTTTAATGAACCAAAATAAAAACATGTTCTCAATGACTGAGTCCATTGCCAACGAGTAACACAAATCTAAAAAAACCTTAAACAGAGTTTAACCTCGCAAAGCAAAAGAAATATCAAATTGTCAAACACATTTCTACTTGGCTTAAAATATTTAAATTAGTAAAAATATTGCTTTTGTTTCCAGAAAAACTATTGAACTAAGAAACTTACTGGCTTTAAGATTATTAAAAATATTGTCCAATATGTGACTGTTATGAGCCCACAAAAATTCAATTTTTATTTGCCAAGTTAAATCTTCCAGCAAATTGTTGGCAGTGTGAGGTTGGATACTCATATCACAATAATCCTGCCCAAATAGTCATGTTTGATTACTCCTTGTTCTGTGCTGAGAGAGAAAAGTCCAATAAATTCTCACTACTACTTTTCGAACCAGACAGTAGCCACTGTAAACATAAGAGAATAAGACAAAATGAGTGCCAGCATGAGTACACCTTTTTTCTTAAATGTTGGATTCTGAGAGAAGTGTAACAAATAAATGGGAAGGAAAAGTCAAAAATATAAATTTTGGAGAGCCTATGGAGTAGGAACATATCAGTAAGACCCCTCACTATTTTTCCCTTCATATGAAGAGACACAAAAATAAGTATTTATTTCAATTAATATGAAAGTTAAAAAAATACTCTTAAAATCAGTTAATTTCGACTGTGGGGAGCTCCAAGCTCCCAGGATATTAACCACTGTAGAAAAAGGAGCCTCTATCTATAAGGCATCATAACAAATAATTGATTCATTAAAAATGCCTCTTCTGTTCAGTCAGTAACCATTTCAGTAAGAACATGGGCTTAGCTTCTGTAAGTAAGACACAAAATGATAATGTCTAAAATATGAAAGGCTATTTCTCTCACACATAAAATCTGAGCTGATGAGCTACTCCATGAGGTCACAGGGCTAAGTGTTCTTCTATCATCTTGCACTGGCATCCCTAGGATCTGACCTTACCTATATAGTCTAAGATGACAATTTCACATTCCAGCCATCAAAAAGAAGAGAGAGAGAAAGAGAAGAAGGCATTTTTTTTTTTACTTATAAAGGTAAAATTAAAGAGTTGAAGCCTTTGTGTGTTTCCATTGGCCAGAACTTTAGTCACATACCTACATTTAGCTGTAAGGAAATCTGGAAAATGTAGCCACTAACTGAACTGCACAACCACATACCAAAATAACAATAATTTTATTTGTATAGAAGAAGGGGGAATTGGGGGTGCCTAGGTGGCTCAGTTGTTGAGCATCTGCCTTCAGCTCAGGGCGTGATCCCGGAGTCCTGGGATCAAGTCCTGCATAGGGCTACATTCAGGGAACCTGCTTCTCCCTCTGCCTATATCTCTGCCTCTCACTGTGTGTCTTTCATGAAAAAATAAATAAAATCTTCAAAAGAAGAAGAAGAAGAAGAAGGAGGAGGAGGAGGAGGAGGAGGAGGAGGAGGAGAGAAGGAGAAGGAGAAGGAGAAGGAGAGAAGGAGAAGGAGAAGGAGAAGGAGAAGGAGAAGGAGAAGGAGAAGAAGGAAAAGAATATCCCAAGACATGAAGACCTGCCTCATCCCCTTAATGGTAAGGATTAAATGAAATAATAAGCATGAAAATATTATGTAAATTGTAAAGCAGCGCATGCATGGAAGACATTATTTATACTTCATACTGACATTTCAGTGACCAAATGGGAAAGAACAAAGCAGGAAGGTAAAGCACAGCAGAAAGGGAATTATTTAATGACACTGTTCTCAAGGAAGGAGAATAAAGAAAAATCTGTTTTAGTGACTGAACTTCATTCTAGTTATCTGTGATGTGTTAGACTCAGGATGCATTTAGAGTGTGAATATTATTGCCATAATTTGAAATGATACCTATTTGCATCAGGATATTTTGAGGGACTTTCCAATTCATGCTTCTTGCCACAGGAATCACTACCACATCAACCTCTAGGAAACCAACCCAATGTGCCAGGGCCTGTGCTCCACACTAGAAACAAAGATGAATGTTTTTCAGGTAAGAAAGACATCTTTCTGCAGGGTTGATTGGTTTTGGTTTTGTTTTTTCATGCAGGTTTAAGTCAGAAAATTACAAAGCAATGTCTTAACCAAAATTATGAAGATATTTTTTAAAGCTCTATGGGAGGAACCTACAAAAGAAAGAAATTTATGCTAAAAGCATGGCATTTTGGTATCATGCCAACAATGCTTTAAAATGCCCACAGATCAGTAGCATGTTTCTCTAAAGTTAAAATACTGAGTAAAAATTTATTGCAATTTTGGGAAATAATGGGTATTACTCAATATAGCTTCTATGCTACTGAAGTTCCTGAAATCCCAGCGCAAAACCTAAACAATAGAAATGTGAAAACTTCTCAAATAAACCAGTTTCCTAGGAGGGTCACAGATACTAAAAGAAAGGACTAATAAGTTCATTTCATATGAGAATATTTAAAATGAGCAAACTATATGTATTAGCTTATTACTTATTTTATTTTAATTTTATATAAATACAGGGCTGTTTCTTATATTTCTGTATTTACTAGATTTGTTTCTTTGAAGAAAGTAGAATATATATGGGATAAAAGAGACTTTTTGTAATATTGATTTTTTTTCTTTGAATCAAATTGTCTTTTGAAAACAAAACAGAGCAAAGCAACCCATCAAAACATAAAATTATTTCCAGTGTGAGAAATTTGGGCGTTATTTTAAGAGGATTTATAACCATCTCCCTCTATGTTTTCCTAGATGGATGTTTAAGGCCAGAGTGATAAAATGGTAATATTGTTAGACACTAAATATCCTGGCACTACTGAGTCTGTTATTACATTTCATGTCATCATTAAGTCAAAGAGCATCCAAGATGTAATTTTGTTTGGGATCTCTTGCTAGCTAGACAGTAAAATTGGAACTCTAAGACCAACTCAAAAGTCATCTTTAAAAATATATATATTTTATTTATTTATTCATGTGAGAGAGAGAGAGAGAGAGAGAGAGGCAGAGACACAGGCAGAGGGAGAAGCAGGCTCCATGCAGGGAGCCCGACACGGGACTCTATCCCAGGACTCCAGGATCATGCTCTGGGCCAAAGGCAGGCACTAAACTGCTGAGCCACCCAGGGATCCCCCCAAAAGTCATCTTGAGTTATTGGTTTATACCTTATGGATGTCTCAGCATAAAATATTTGCATACTCACGTTAATTTTGTTTGACAACTGTATATGTAATCTGAATACAAGTAAGCTTTCCTATTTTTATTGAACCCTAACATTTAAGACATTTTCCAAAATTAAACATTTTTAGCAGAATATCATATTTTATTATGAATTTTGTATCCTTTAGTAACTCATTTGCTTTCTGGGTCATTTCTTTACAATTAGATGCTCATAGAAATTTCACTATTTGATGAAACTTGGATTTTTTAAAGTTTTTAAATTATAATCCCAGTGTGCTCTAAACTTATAAAATTAAACAAACAATAAAAAAAGAGTTCTGCTATTCTTCAATGAATTTTTGTAATATTAATTGAGAGACCTCAAGATCTCAGTGACCAAAAATATCTCCCACCCTTTTGAAGTTTCTGAAATCTCAGCTTAAAACCCATTTGTTTTCACTGAAGTATAAACAGAGATGTCATTGGCCCTTTTCTGTCAATGTGCACCTTTAAGCTAATTAGAAGTCATAAACACATGACCATAGAATATGTTACTTGACACCTGGCAGCCAGCTGATGCCTGGACTGCTATGAAACACAGAAGTATACTGTGATGACAGAGAAGGCGGGGATCTATATCCTGCATGATGTACCTCAATTGCAAGACACACAGGAGAGGGTGTCAGTGCGTATGACTCTGAATATTCTAAAGCAAGAATCAGAACATATGATGGCAAGAGACGAGTTGGTGGAAAGCAAGGAAACTTAATGATGATATACAAAAGCATTTTAAAGAGTGATGAGAATATACCAAATGCAAAAATGGCCAGTTTCACAATTTTGCCAAGGACCTGGATCTCATGTATTCTCAGAGAAAAGAAACATTTTGGACAATAAAATGTTTTTTAATGTCTCCCAAGCAACTAAAGCATGCAGGTGTCAGCCAGTACTCTGGCAGGTAAGCCTTAAATACTAGATGCTTAATCCAGCACACTCTCCAAAGTGTATTCACGTTGGTGGTCTGATAAGATGTTCTATTTAAAAAGATTTCTATAGTCAAACAGGTCTAGAGAGCTCAGCATCTTCTAATTCCCTCTTAGAGACCCAAAACTTGTATTAGCATATTAAAGGCTTTAGAAAGTTTTAGAGTTGAAAATCTTTATAAAAGCCAGCATTTCCCAGAGTTTTTTGATCTCATACCCATGTTTTTAGTAACACCTATGAATATTTTGCTTGAAATGTTGAAAAGATTATATTCCCCTTGCATCTATAATAAAGTGTGTTCCTAGTTACAAACCATGATAAAGGAAAGACAACTGCAATACATTGTACCCAGTAATGACAGCTAAAAAGTTATTACTAAAATATATATATCTTTGCCAGAAATATCTCTTTTAATGAAAATTTAGCATCAAAAAAGTATAAAGTGGTCATAACTAAAAATTCAAATCCTCCTTATACCTTAAAAATAGATACTTTATAAGCAGTAATCAACCAAACATTCCCTTCCCAACAGTGAATGGATTGATTGATTTAAAAACTGAATGTAGATTTGTCCGATTTAATCAGCACTATTCCCCAGGACCTCCGGAAAGGGTTGTTAATTGTAACATGACCAAGAGTTGACTTGAGGCACAGAACCAATCATTAAAGCCATTTTATAATTACGAATCCAAGACAAATTTTAACAAACTGTCTAAGAGGAAATCTTAATTCTATGTCTAACCTCTTCCAGCTTCCCCATACCCACTTCCAAAATTAGGCAAATACATTCAAATACAGATATACAGTATAGAATAAGAAGATTCCAGGATCTATCCTGGGACTACCTCTGAGTCCAAAGTCATTTCTCAATATTGCCCCAGACTCTGGACTTCTCTGTTTAGCAAAAGTGTCTTGCTCAACTAGAAGCAAATAAGACCTCTTTCTAAATATTAGAATTTAAAAATAATTTAAAGGTGTGTGTTATTTATTTTCACCCTACTACTCTCCCCTCCATCTGATTTTTGAAATTGTTGCTTTTAGTTTACACAGAAAATGTCCTCTGGTTGCCCCCGCTAACACTTTTCTTGGATAGTTGGAATAGATCTCTTGAAATGATAAAACAGTGCAGTTTTGTTTTAGCAAGCAAGCTGAAGAGCCTGTTCAGTAAATAAATTTCTAATTTCTGTATAGATCATACCAGGAACAAAGATCAAAGACGCATCCGGACAAAGAACTGGCCAAGCAGACAGAGGAGAAAGGAAGAAAACTGAGGAGATACCAAAAGCCAAAAGGGACAATGAGGATCATGTTTCATTCTTCAAACTTTTGTCCCTGGTTTGCTGCTAAATTTGTAGAGAAGAGGTTTCCAGAAAGCTTTCAGAGTACTTTAATGTCTATGGTGATGAATTCCTTCCTTAAATATCTATCATTTCATATATGAATGCAATGAGCTGCAGTGAAAGAGTGTGGACTTGGAATAAGTCAGGTCTGGATAAGATTCTAGCTCACTAATGTTCTGACACCAAGGCCTTAGATGCTCCTCCCATGGCCTTACTGCCTAGTCATCACACACGTTACCCACCTCTGCAACATGAGGTTCAGTGTGTTCTGTGGCCACAGCAACCTCTTCTGCCTTAGACTCATCCAGCTATTCCAAATATACTTTTTCTCTAAATTCTTCAGGATCCAAAACACTAGTTTGGATTTGTTGTACCTTGTTTTATTTCTTTTCTCCATTTTTTAAACTAATATTTTGAACTTCTTTACACATTGCTATACCTACCTGGAAAACAGCTAATTTTTTTTCTCTACTCAATTAGTTTCCCTGGGAAGGCAAGAATTATGCTTGTCTTGATGACTATGCTAAAATAATAGACCTTTAATAAATGATCATTATGCACTTTTGAAGAATATTACTTAACATCTCAGCTCCTCTTTTTTTGTCTTCCCTGTAAAATATGAATACTAGAAGTAATAGAATTTTTGCAAAAGTTAAAAATGAGATGACTAATACATATAGGTCTCCTGGCCATAAAAGGTAATCAAGAAACATTAACTCTCTTATCCATGCCCTTTTTCTAAAATGTGGAGCCATGGAAAAGACAAGAGGATAGTAGGGGGTTGGGGGTGAGAATCTCTTTATACCTTATGGCCATGATTATAGAGATTTTATCTAAAGATTACGTAAAAACATTTGTCATATCTCCAACATACCTGACTAGAAATTTCTTTTTTTCCAATAACCTAAATTCATTTTAGTTTTTTAAACATAGATTTTGCCTATTTTTACTTTGTTGCTCCTATATCCATGTAGGTTATTCATAAATGTAAATGATCAGGCAAGGACTGTGCTTGTGTAATTAACATCACACTACTGAAATTAAACAGTAATATTTACAATCTGCTAGGTAGGGAATGAGGAGAGAAAGGGGATAGTTAAAGAAGCTCAACAGAATATAGCAAGAAGTCCCTACATCTGACCATGAGGTAACTGTTTTCAGCTCAGACTCCTCTTGGAATATTAATCTTCCTGCAAAAAACATGTGTAAGATAAAACCGTTTCTCCCCTGAGCAATCAAGGACCCAGGAACAAAACCCAAAGTGCTAGAAAATCATGTCAGCAGAAAAAGAAACCGTTTCAAGATAAAAAGTAATTAGGGCTACATTTACAGAGCATAATTGAGAGATGATACCTCCTTAAAAGCCCCCATTGATTAAAACTCAGTATTTAAAGTGAACTTAGTGAACCCTTATAAGCAAAGCCTAAGAATTTTCTGTAAATAGTGAAAATGGTCCTAGATCAAGAAAGGGAGATCCTACCACAGACCCATAAGGAAAATGAACATTGAGTAGCAGAGGAAAGGATAAGCAGAATTTGCCAGAGGGGGATGACTGGGTGGCTCAGCAGTTGAGAGTCTGCCTTTGGCTCAGGGTGTAAACCCGGGGCTCCTGGGATGAAGTCCTGCATCAGGCTTCCTATGAGGAGCCTGCTTCTCCCTGTCTATGTCTCTGCCTCTCTCTGTGTGTCTCTCATGAATAAATAAAATCTTAAAAAAAAAAAAAAAAGAATTTGCCAGAGGAAGGCAGTGTGGAGGATAAAAAGTATTCCTTTACCTATATCTGTCCAAATGTTATCCTTGGTTCCTTAGCGAGAGGGAATTCAAAATTTACATCAGAAACATAATTTATTATTTAAGTTACATTATAAATAAGTATGTTTAGGCTTATTATATGGTAAAGTATCTATGGTTCTCAACTCAATTTGTGCTCAACTAATTCTTTTATCAACCTAATAAAATTCTAAGATAAAATTAAAGTATTGCTATTTTTGTCAAATAGATGGACTATATCTGATTATTGCAGTCAAGATTTAAGAACCCAATGCCTAGTAGATACTGGTAATTTGATTTAATAAAGTTTACTTTTTTCTGAGGATACTTCTGATTAGATTTGCATGAAAGATACAGAGAAGAATAAACAACAATTACAACTTCTGAGTCCTATGTCTAATTTCTTTCGTATTCTTTTAAAAATATATCCTCCACACCATCGGCGGATTCAACTTAATTAAACACATATTCATTTCCTCTACTAATGCTGGGATTCCCTATCCTATGAAGAGGATTGGTTGTGAAAAAGGAAGAAGATCAAGAACCGAATGTTTTCTATCTTGAATTTTACATATTTTTGTGATAGTAAAGTATAAATGTCCCATAGACTGTAGGATATGCAGGTCTAGACCTCAGGAGAGATACATGTAAAAGAGATCTAAATTTGAGAGGTTACAAATCTTTATACAATCTACATATTTTTAAGAGTGTATTCAATACTATGTCTTTGTTCTTCCCACTCCTATTTATATGTCCAACTTTTCTCTAGATCCCAATGCCTCCCACCTGCTCAGGAACCTATCAATTACTCATTAACCCATGTCTACATCCTTCTGTCCCCTGCTGGCTCCTTTCCATCATCATTTATATATGCTAAAGCTTCTCTCATGTTTATCAGCAAGGAAGCAAACAAGCACAACTCTGTCTCCTAGCCATCAACCTATATATCTCCTTCCTAACAGAATTGCCTATATTTCCTCTTTCTGTTTCCTTCTAAAGTCCAACTCTGTCCTTTGCCCCCCATCTCCATCACCATTAGTCCACCAAAATTACTCTGTCCATTTTTCTACCAAAAGTGTACTGTTTGCTTTACAGTGAAATTCAGTAACTACTCTCAGTCCTTACCTTCAGGGACTCTGAGCATCACTTGAGTCTACTGACTACTCCTTCCTTCTGGAAGCCCTCTCTAGACTCTGTGACTAATTATTCTCCTCATTATTTCTCTTACATCTCCTTAAGAAGGTCTTTTCCTTCCCCTCAAGGGCTGGTATTCTTTTCTTACCCTACAAATATCCCCATATGATGTCTGTTCTTCTTGATTATGTCATATCAATAATTCGTAAATATATACCTCCCAAATAGAACATTCTCCAAGGAGAGTATATGGCTACAAGGTAAAATTCTATCTCCTTAGTTAGGGATCCTCTAGTCTATCAACACTTTGTAATACTACCAGTCTAACTTGCTCACTGACTATTCCATGACACACTACAAATGTCGTTCTTTGCTCCCATCTGTCTCTAATCCAGGATGCCCTACTCCTTTATTCTATTAATTTATGTTTTATCATGCTTAAGTACAAGCTCAAAACTGACTTCTCCAGTAGATCTTTCTCTAACCACTTCATCCTCTGAATTCCTATCATATCATCGTATCATTCCCAGAGTACAGGAATAACGAATAAGTTCCATCTTGAATGAAAATGCTGATTCACAGGAAACACCAAACTAGAACTCAGTACTATCCATGTTATGGTTCTTGAGATTGGCTTCCTTGAATTCTTATTTATTTTGATTGCAAAAGCTCTGTCCTTACAACCAGATTTGAAATCACAAATTAAAAACTGGATTTTACTCTTCATCATATTCTCAAGCAAAAAATTCATGATCAATAAACCTTCGACAAGGAGGAAATACTAGTAAAGTTTAGAAGTGGAAACAAATGTGGTATACAGAAAAAAGTAAGCTTTCTAAAAAAAGAAATTGATGTCTTATTACCTCTTCTCTAAAAATGCATTCCAAAATTATATCACCTTACTCCCTATAGATCCAGATGGGATAACAATATTTTTAGAAAACATTTTCCTTTTGAGTCTTATGCAATCTCTTTTTAAAACCCTATCAGTTTTAAAGTAAATCCTGTGGTTAAAATATCTCCTACAAAATTATGCACATGGCCTCTATTAAATCTAAAGTCAAGCTTTACTGTTAAATATTCCTATTCATTTTCCATTTCAGTAAAACAATATCTTGAGATGTAGAGTGCATTCAGATTTTTAAACATATTTTGGAGGAACTTTAATATGTAGAGAGTGTTATATTAAAACACTGCTATAAAAATGAAAGATGAAAGGGACAAAAAAATACCTAAAAAGGAATATTCTCTCCTACCTCCCTTTTTCTGCCACCTCCCGGGGCTTGGCCCATTGCATGCATTCTCTGGGAAATGCTCTCACAACTACAACATACAAAATATATGCTTCATATCATAGATCAAGAAGAGCTCTATGGGACACCTGGGTGGCTCAGCGGTTGAGTTTCTGCCTTTGGCCCAGGGCGTGATCCTGGATTCCTGGGATGGAGTCCCACATCGGGCTCCCTGCATGGAGCCTGCTTCTCCCTCTGCCTGTGTCTCTGCCTCTCTCTTTCTCTCTGTGCATCTCTCATAAATAAATAAATAAATAAATAAATAAATAAATAAATAAATAAATAAATAAAGTCTTTAAAAAAAAGAAGAGCTCTAGACATACAGGAAACTAAATCCATGAATCAAACATTAAAATATCTAATATTTTAATTTAGTTTCACAGTTTAAATCCATTGCTGGCTTTAATACCTTTTGTATGGTTTTGTTATATTAATGGTTGATGAGCTAAAATCTATTTCAAGCAACAAATCAGAGTATTAAGTTTCCAAATTTAGCTTTTTAAATTACTCCTCCTTCATTACATGCCATATTACTTCTCTTGTAACACTGGAGAAAGAAGTGTTGTCTTATAGAAACACAGTTCTGAAATAATGCTAAGATAAATGTGTATCAAAAAAAACTGTGCCTGTTTGATTGACTAGTAGAGAGAACACAGTCTTTGGAATCACACAGGCAAGATCTGAGTCACTCTCTAATATCTCTAATATCTCTAACTCTATTATCTCGGGTAAACTGTTTACCTTCCATATGACTTTGGACAAGTGCCTCATTTGTGAAGTAGGAATAATACCTACATGATAGAAGGCTGCAGTCAAATGAAATTATGAATATTGTTTAAAAAGTACAATGCCTAGAGGTACTCTGATCTGCTAGCTCTGATTATTTTCTTTCAAATGTTCCAAAATAAAATTATAAACCAAAAATATGGATATAAACACCTATTATTATTTTTTCTTAATAAGAGCATGATTGATATTGAGTAGATCTTTCAAATTTTTTTAATGGAAATGCTTTTGTACTTCTAAAAGAGGCTTTAAATTTCCTTGTTTGTGCTGCAACTGACTGATCTAGGGTTATCAACAAAAGACATTGAGTGATGCCCAAAATCTGTAAATAGCATAGGAAATAGTACAAAAAAAAATAAAATAAAATAACAAACAAACAAAAACAATGGAGCTAAACTGAGGCATGTGGTCATTTGGTATACTGTGGCTACCATTCATCACTTCCAGAACGTGAGAGAGATGTTACAGAGATTTGTTTTCAATTGTTGCGATATAAATTTTGATAATAGTCATCATATTTCTGGATCTCTGAAGATTTGAGGACTCCCATGATATCATGAAGCTTTAAAAGTAGTAAAGCAGAAGACAGAAGAATCACTTCATGAACTTCAAGAAAATGGAATACAAGAGAATAATTTGATATTGTTAGTAGTTTATATAATTAATAATTATAGGCAAATACTTTTATCTTATTGTGTTCCAGAGTAGGTATACAAAACACTATCTTGGATATTATTTATTTTTACTGTTACCTAGCCTATCTAAGAAAAGCTACCACGTTTTAGTTGGTAGAATAATGGAATGGGAGAATGTGGGTGTTGCAATAAATAACTGATCGTCAGACCCCATAGGATTTGGTTATTTACTGAGCATTAATATTCAAGGAAATCGTAAGGGTTATGTTCTTTCCATTAAGTAATAATAGTGACAGTGATCTCAAAATACTATTATAAGAATTAATGTGGCAACACTTTGCAAGCCCCTAAAAAATGATAGGTTTTATGTAAGACTCAAAATAGTAATAACGTTAAAATCTGAAGACTGCTTTTGAAGGTAAAAGACAGGACTTTCTGTATAAAAATAACACTGCATTATGCTCTTTGAAGCTGCAAACAATTTGAGAGGGTGAAATTTTATTTTCTCAGATGTTCCAGTAACACATAATTCTATGAAAAAAAAATTAGATCTAGATATGAAAGAGAGGACACCTGGAGACAGATGAATTGAAAAGCTAAATTTGAAATGAATCATTGAACTAATGCATAAAAGCTATGGGTTTAAATGTTTTACCCATGCTTCCTTTGCTAATTGCATTTGTTTCCTGCTGCTGTCCTTATTGTCATGATGTTGGTAATACTAAATCTCTTGTGTGTGTGTGTGTGTGTGTGTGTGTGTGTGTGTGTGTGAAGGAGGCCTGTTACTTTTCATGTTCAGAGTCCTGGAGAACAGCAGCCCATATTTAGCTCAAAGGTGAAAAGATATGTGAATGCAGGTTGGTACTGATGGACCAACCACCACTTCTCAACCATTTCTTATCAATCTGAGGAAATACTGATTGACAATCTTTTTTTTTTTTTATTGGAGTTCAATTTGCCAACATATAGCATAACACCCAGTGCTCATCCCATCAAGTGCTCCCCTCAGTCAATCTTGATCTGAGAATTCACATGTCCTCTACTTTTCCCCTCTAAGCTGCCCCAAAGTAAGGAGAACAGGTGATGATCTGTAACATATCGGTCATTAAAGTTCACATGTCCATTGACTCTCTGTTTCAACGCCATTGTATCTTCTAATTCTGAGATTACATGAAGGAAATAAAAATCTCACTATGCCCTTAACTGATATCTGCCAAACCTATGACTCCTCTACATTGTATTTTGTACTATCCCAAAGTAAAGCTAAATCCAGAGAACAAAATGATCAGGACACTGAAGGTCTGGGCTTAATTAAGTTAATGTCTAACTTGAAACTAATTATGAAGCTATTTTTCTTTCTGTCAGTGTAGATGACAATTAGACAACTAATATAGTCGGTGTAACCAATGTTCATTGAAGTCAACGATCCATATTGTTTATATAAAAGATTGAACTGGGTTTGTACTGATGTCAAAGCTCTACTGGAAATTTTGAAAAATAGATACTTGGTTTAATCTTCATTTTTACCTCTTTTTCCTCAGAAGTTTTCAAAGTAAAAGAGAGAAAAAAATGTCTTTTGGAGCAAATGTTTGAAAAGGTTCAATTCCAATTCGCATGTTTCTGCAATAAGAAAATAATAAACAAAGTCTTTATATTTGTCACTTTCAATTAGAAGAAATATGATGATGATCGAATGTGCAATGAGCTTAATATACATCCAAACAATTCCTGCAATTTAACTCGCTGAACCTATAATTAATATGCTATTCTAATGCCTGTATAGGTTAAATCTACCCACACAAAAGGATCCAAACATCTCTCAAATGTTTGAACAGGAAAAGTTAGTCCCCTGAGCAATCTATAATTTCATAGATCTTTTTTATTAATTATTTTTATCTTTGTGTTTGTCTCCTTTTGTATACTATTCTAGACTATATGATCAGTATTTCTTTCTGCAAGTAACATTGTACAACCATAAAGATTGTAAATCCCACATTTTATGAAGTATAATAAACATCAAGTGATACAAAACTATGAACCAGAAGTTTAGTACAGTTTTCTTTCAGACATGAAAAGAAATTTGAAATGATGCTTTTAGGAATGATAAGCCCAATACTATGCACACAGTAGATGTTCTGTATGTGCCTTTTGTTGATGAAAACATCCAAAGTATTAATTGATATCTATCTTAAAACAATATAATATTAATATGTCAAGCATATTAATACAAATATACTAATCATATTCATATGACATTAATAACATGGGTTTGACATATTCTCAGTATGACAAATTCTCAATATGCCAAATTCATGTTATTAATGTTAATGTAAATATGATTAGAATATTTATACGATTAATATGACATGATTAGTATATATATATTTTTTAAGATTTTATTTTTATTTATTCATGAGAGACATAGAGAGAGAGGCAGAGACATAGGCAGAGGGAGAAGCAGGCTCCCTGCAGAGAACCTGTTGTGGGACTCAATCCCAGGACACTGGGATCATGACTTGAGCGAAAGGTAGATGCTCAACCACTGAGCCACCCAGGTGCTCTGACATGATTATATATTAACATTAATGTTTGTTATTAATAATACAATATTAACATAAATATTAAGGAATCTCGAAGTCTTTATTTCCTATCACATGGCAATGCCTGGTACGTAGTAGGCATTTAATTGTCTTAAGAAGTAATTGGAAAATTGATTCTTTACAAAATACCTTCTTAAACACATTTGAAATATGTTGATATATTTGGCAAAAATATTCTATTTTGGACTCCATTTACTATTTTTATTAATTCATTAATTATTTGAAACAAGGCTATTTATATGTCAGAATCCTAATAGAAAACAGTTGGCACACTCAAACAGGGTCAAGGGGGGGCGGTTGTTTTGCTTTGTTTTTAATTTTTGGCAGCAGTATAATCACCTTTAGAAGCAACTAACAAAAGATGACACAGGACTCTGGACTAGGAAGAGCAGAGAGCCAGTACTTCCAAGACCTGAAGACGCAAAGGGAATTAATCCTCCTAGAGACAGTTAATGTGTGGCCGTGAGACAGCTGGGAATAAACTTTTTGCTGAACACAGCCTGTGGCCACTTTTCAGAGTTCCTATTTGTACCTACTATTGGCTAAACCCTCCAGAAGCCAGAAAGTAGGAGCACTTGCTGCTGTAGGCCATAAAACCCAGCCTCCAGAGGCACAGAGCTGGATGCAGGTCCCTAGTAGATATCTCAGAGAAGCAAACAGAAAACATCCAGTAGAGCTAGAATGAAATTCACTTTGACTCCTCACAAAAAGAAAAAGATTTGCTTGGCCAATTAACAGTAAAGTAAGATGTACACATCTTACTTAAAACACTTAGAAAGAATTGATCAATTAAAGCACCTTTTCCTTAGGAAAGCACTATTCAGGGAAAAAGAATTCTAACCATAAATCATTCTTCGAAAGTATAGTGATTGCCTCAGGAAGCTTAACAAGACCACACATTCATCGTGTGGTTATTGTTATAAGTACAGAAAAGAAACAAAAATGATTTTTTATAAATGTTTCACACTCCATAAATCTAATTATATAGATTCCTGTCTTCCTCAATTTGCTTGAATTAGTGAGGTTTTAGCATATATCAAAAATATCTAAAAATGACCAACGATATTCCTTTTAAAACTGACAGAATTTTCCAAAAAATTCATAAAGTTTAATGGCTTATTAGAATAATGTGAATATAATCAAAATTCTTCAAAATTTTGTATCTGACTTCACCTTGCATTATTTTATCTGTTATCACTCCTCAGCATGAACCCTTAGAAAACTTTATCTTTTATTTTTTTTCTCTGCTACCCTCCTCCTGTACCACACACTTGCTAGTCACCTGCCTGGATTGATATCTCTGGAATTTTCCTCTTTTAAAACTCATCATCCTCATTCTCTCTATTCCAATCCACACAGATTCTTCTCTCACATGTACAGTTATAATACACAACTCATTTGCTTATATCCACTGCGATATCATTTTCCAAATATTGTTTCAGGGGAGCTTCACCCATATTATTAAGTCTCCAGTCAGTCTAGATATTGTTTTAAGTGAAAAGAATAATCCTACATTTTTCTTATACATTCTACAACATCTTCAGCTAATTTTCATGGACCTATCATCTAAATGTTGCATTCATGAGGAAATCATGCCTATTTCATTTATTCTTATATATAATGATGTGTATGTGTATTTTGTTTTTATATCCTAATAAAAGCATTTCCTGATTGTTTAAAAAACAGAACACTAAACATTTTAGATTCATAAAACTAATGATTTAAATAAAGATATCCAAAAGTACTCTGGTACCATGTGGGAGAGTTATAGGATTCCTTGCAAAATGGGATTTTTTTTTTTTTTATCCTGATATGTTTTACAGATTCATCTTAGGGCCTAAGTCTCAGAGCCAAATACCACTTTCCCAGTTTCTTTGGTCATCAAATAGTTTTCTAAATTATGAGGCATTTGGGCTTTAAGTATTAAGTAAACAATGCAACTTATCTATGTATCAGAGCAATTGAAATTTACGCACAAAGGTTATGTTTGAAATGTAGGAGCACATTGTCTTTTAACAGCATGTTTTATAAGGTCTGCCTTGTTGTTTCTGTCTTGCCATGGTGGACAGAATCAAAGCTGCACCCAGGTGACCCCATAAATAGAAAAGTTCAAATGGACAGCTCCCTGTCACTGCTGTGCTCCAGCAGAGACCCACTGAGAGGAAGCTGATCCTCTCTGGGCAGACGAAGGAGATCCTTGGAAACCAGATGCCTGATAAAACAATTCCACTCTGCCCCTTTTTTGCAATTAGATTGCCCTATCAATTCTTTACTAGAAATTTCATAAGCCTTCCTTTAGTCAGGTTTTATTTTTTTAAGATATACTTATTTATTAGAGAGAGGGAAAGCATGAGTGGGAAGCAGACTCCCCATTAAATACAGAGGCCTTCCAGGGCTCCATCCTAGGACCCTGAGATCATGACCTGAGCCAAAATGAAGAGCCACTTAACTAACTAGGCCACCCAGGCACTTCTGATTCAGGTTTTAAGTAAGGAGTTTGTTTAAATATGTATCTTGAGAAATGTCAATGTCAATAGATATAAAGGAAAAGTTCTACAGCCTTGCAAGTTTGAGATATTGAGTACACTATCTCTCTTGGGTGTTTACAACATGTTTAATTTAGTGAAGACTCAAGATCTGTAGTAAACGAATATGTTTAACTTAAATTCATCTAGTCTTTTCACAAATTAATTTGAATTTGGGATTCTTTCATTTTTTTTCTAGAATATCTATAAACATTTCTTAATATATCCATGTTTCACAAGACACATTTAGGAAACATTGCTTAAAGCACTTGAAGTTTTAAATAATGTTTTATCTGATTGGAAGTATGGTCTGTGTCCAATAATATTTATCAAAGCATGTACCTAAATTCCTCCTTTTAATTAAATACTTCAGTAGTTTTTCCTTATATCCATATTACTTACAATTTTTCTTCATCAAACTGAAAGATGATAAATAAGAATTACTCTTTATTTTGTTAAAGGAAAATTTAAGACAAAGTCATAACTTTCAGGCAAATATAAAGTTAACACATATTCAAGATCTTATTTAACTCATTAATGAATGAAGGAACCAGTAAGATATTGCAGTCAGTTCAAAGAAGAATTCAAAGGAAACACATATAAAGGCAATTATAAATGCTGAAGTGAATTTACCAGTGGAATGCATCTTCTTTGGGCATAGTTCATTGGCATTTTTATGAGCAAGAATCAATTTGTATTACTAATTTTTCTAGAAGGTACACAGCTATAAAATAACTCAAAGACAACTTAAAAGGGTGCTGGATGTCCAGGAGTGTATGTGGGATGTGTGTGTGTGTGTGTGTGTGTGTTGCCCAATTTAAAGTCTTACACGATATTTCCTGCCACTTTTTAATGCAAAGCAACCCCACTTAGTTTAACGACTATTTTTAAGTGTTTGTGTTCCTTGCTCTTTTTAAGACCTACACTTTCTTTCACTTTAGTATACTGATATCTTCTTTATTGAGTGATTCCTATATACCTAAAATAATTATTGTATGCATTATTCCATTTACACCTCACAAATATGACATTTTATCATCAGATGAGGAAATGGAGACTCAGAGTGACTAAGTTTCGAAAGTCTCATGGAAATAAGAAACAAAACTAAGCCTCAAATACAGTCTGACTCTAAGGGTCGTGCTCCAAATTACCAACCTGAACACAGTGCTTAACTTATGTCCTTCAAGTAGTAAAACAAACTCACCTTCGGTTTATCATGCAAATTGGTCTTCCCGAGTAGAAGTGTCACCACAAAAAGCCTGATTACATATCTATTTCCAGACCTCACTTCTCCCTTCCTTAACATTTCACTTGGATATCTAATGAACATCTCAAAATTAATTTTTCCTTATCCCCATATCTTATCCGTCAGCAAATTTCAACATCTCTTCTTCCAACATTTATTCCAACCTTGTCTGCTCTCCTCCATTTTCATTGCTGCCACTGTGCTTCATTCAATTATCATTTCTTACCTGAACTGCTTCAATAACTTCTCTTTGTTAGGAGGCAGGCCATACCTGAACAGTGGAAAAAGAATGGACCAAAATAAAACTCTTTCATTGCTTTCAACTGTCTCAGATTAGTGTTCACATTTCCAAGGCAACCAGTTAAAAATGAATAATGAAATAGTATGCCAAATAATTATTCTTTGAGAGTTACGCAAATCCAAATAATGGCTATTCCCACTGAATAGCATGATTGCTTCTCCAAATGGGTCAAGTGAACTAGTTATCGTCTGGAATGTGAGTTCCCTGAATTTAGGAACATTTTTTTCTTAGTGTCTTTTTATTCCCAGTTCAATGCAGAGCATATATGGGATAGTCATTAAATAGCAATGAATAAATGAAATGTCTTATTGGATGCACATCCAACTGATGGTTTATATTGCTACTTGGTATATCCAATCAACTGTAATGTGTATAAAAATCAAACACTAGTGCCAATGAAAAGAAAACACAGAAGCCGACTTAGTTGTTTCTCAGGCAGTCACAGATGTTAAGAACGAAGTAGGTAATTTTAGATCACTAAAAATATCAATTCACTATTCCCAAGAATTGCCAGATCTAATTTCTAACCCCTATGATAGATTATATGGGTATACTGTTTTTATTAAATGATGGATGAACTTCAGGAAGAGTAGGGGTTGACATGTTTTTAATGAGACTGCTGGCTTAAAAATCTGCCTGGGTTTTTGCAAGAAATTAAATTTCTAATTTCACAAAATAATCAACTCCATCATGGACATTTAAGTAGCTATTTTGAGGGATGCATAGGTGGCTCAGAAGTTGAGTGTCTGCCTTTGGCTTTGGCTCAGGGCATGATCCTGGTTCTGGGGATCGAGTCCTGCATTAGGCTCCCCACAGGGAGCCTGCTTCTCCCTCTGCCTATGTCTCTGCCTCTCTCACTGCATCTTTCAGGAATAAATAAATAAAATATTAAATAAGTAGCTATTTTGAGCACTGTTATATAACTCCTAGTATGTTTCTATGAAAGTTCATAAGGTTTCTCCAAGATATTTTGGCATATTTTTCCAATCTTCACAGAAAAGGCAAAAACAAAACAGGTATGAAGTTGCTAATATTGAAGGGATAAATAAACTCCACAAACTTTTTCACAAAAGCAAACTGAATGGAGAAACTGAGATCGGAAATCAAGTTAAGATTCAAAGCAAAAAGTCAGGGTTAAGCCCTTGAATCCAGAAACAAGTCATAATGTGAAGCCATCAAGAAGCCACAAAAGCTCAGTAGTATCAATAAACTGATTTCATGTTCAGAACCAGAAAGCATAACAATATAACAAATTCTAGTGTGCTTCAGGAGCCACAATGGGACCACACACTGGAAACTAAGATTAGTTTTGGAATATCTCAATATAAGGCTATATCCTATGTATAAAATCAACATGTTAAATAACAGAAACTAAGTTAAATCAGCAAGTCTGAGGTCTGTCTCAGGGGAGTTGACAAAGCAGTCTCAGCTTCCAAATGAGGCTTTCTAGAAAGCAAGAAATCTAGAAAGATTATTCAACCATTATCATTCATTATCTATATCTAAAAGATCAGCCTTGTCAGTTAATCAATCACTGAGAATAACTTAATTTGTAATAATGAAGACTATTAAGTGATAAAGACACTAAACAGTTGATCTAAAAGAAATATATAACCCTAACAACTAAAATTAAATTTGCATAAATTATTTACTGAAGGCAACTGGGTGGTACAGTTGGTTAAGCACCTGACTCTTGATTTCAGTTCAAGTCATGATTTCAGGGTCTTGGATCAGTAGGGAGTCTGCTTCAGGATCCTCTCTCTCTCTCTCTCTCTCTCTCTCTCCCTCCCCCAGCTCTCTCTCTAAAATAAATAAGTAAATCTTTTAAAAAATTATTTATTTACTGTATAAAATGAAGTTCAATTGTACCAAATGGTAATCACCACCTGACCCAAAGTAACAATAGTAGGAGTAACACTTTCATCTGGCCTTTGGTATGAGCCAGGCATTACAGTGCATTCATTATCTGATTTATCTCTCAGAGAAGTCCTACACATCTGAGGAAACTAAGGCTCAGAGAGATTAAATAATTTTTCCAAGGTGACATGATTAATGATTACTGAAAGAAACAAATGCAGGTCAAACTAGGTCAGTCCAACAGAAACCAGAACATATGTTTACTCTAAGAAAAAGGCCCCTGCAAACCTAATTTTCATTCTAATGGATATTATGAGAAATCAAATTATGACTTTTTACAACCAACAAGACTTTAGGAAGACAGGAAACTACTAAAGTTGTTACTTTTTTAATTCAATAAAATCATTGTACATGATTACTGTAAATTTAACACTATTTGTAGTGATGAACTACATTCTGCGTTAAAGGACAATAAAACCTTCCATGACTGCTGTAGTGTCTGGGTCTATTCCCAGCTCCAGCATCTGTGGTACCCACAGCCCATGCCATCTATCCTCCACTTTTCTCCATTCTCCTACACTAACTTCCACCTACAGGTGTGTGTCATTACCTTTCTCACTAACAGGAAAATAAATATCTAAAAGTAAGGCTGGAGCTAACAAGTCCTTTGAGTTCTCCTTCAGAACACAGAATCACAAGTACTTAATAAATATGTTTTTATCTTTATTTTTTTAAGATTTTTAAATTTATTTTAAGGGCACCTGGGTGGCTTAGTGGGTTGAGCATCCAACTCTTGGTTTCAACTCAGGTTGTGATGCTCAACCCAACTAAGCCACCCAGGTGCCCCAACAAATATGTTTTTAAAGAAGAAAGAAAGAAACAGAGAAAGAGAGACAAAGAGAAAAAGGAAGGAGGGAGGGAGGGAGGGAGGGGAGAGGGGAGGGAGAATTATAGCAAAGAGCAAGAAATGAGCAGTGAGGTAGGGGAAAAAGGAAGGAGGTTAGGAAAAGCTATAGTTTACATGACTAAAATTAATCTTAAATTGTTAAACCAGTTCTTTAAAAGGTAAGTTTTCAACAAATATTTCTAAGGAGCAAGAACCAGTAAAAGTAACTCAGATTTATAGCTAATAGGCAATATCAAAATAGTTAAATCTTTGCCAGGTAGCCTTGCTAAGTATTATGAAGATTTAATCTAAATGTAAAGAAATGTAAAGATTTAATGTAGAATGGCATCAAATCTAATGGGAGAATATTAGTTGTTATATTTGTATATCCAAAATATTTGTAAAAGGAGAACAAAATTAAGTTTTGTTATTTTAAACTAACCTTGGTGGCTTTGAATAAATACACTTTCACTTGAATTAGCAATTATAGTGATAACATGAACTTTTTTGTAGTTTTAAATGACTTTTTACTTTTTTTTTAAGATTTTATCTATTTACTTGAGAGAGAGAGAGCGTGTGGGGGTGCGGGTCGGGAGGGGGGGCGGAGAGGAAAAGGGCAGAGGGAGAGGGATAAGCAGAACCTTCCCTGAGCAACCTGATGTAGGGCTCAATCCCAGGCCCTGGGATCATGACCTGAGGCAAAGGCAGATGCTTAACCAACTGAACCACCCTCATACCGCTTAAATGGCTTTTTAAAAGTAAGTCCTTGCAGAACTATTTTTAGGCAAAATATGTTATAAGAAATGGCCAATTTATAACAAGGAATTACAAATAGAAAATTATTCATTATAATTTCATTAAAATTTAATATTTAAATTTTGCTTATGTTACAAACCAAAATAAATCAAATTTTAAATATTTCTTTTTTTTTTTAAAGATTGTATTTATTTATTTGAGAAAGAGAGAGAGCATAAGTAAAGGGAAGGTAGAGGGAGAAGCAGACTTCTTGCAGAGCAGGGAGCCTGATGTGGCGCTGGATCCCAGGACCCCAGGATCATGACTAAGCCAAAGTCAGATGCTTAACCAACTGAGCCACCCAGACGCCCCTTAAATATTTATTCCTAATTTTTAAATTTTATTGAAGCTTTTCTCTCTGTGTACATCCATAAAACCATCAGCATAACCAAAATAATCTGTATATTTATCACACCCAAGAATTTTCTCATGCCTCTTGGAATCTATTTTTCCTTCATCCCACCCCTCCTCCTCATTCCTTTATCATTATTGATTCTGTCATACATTTGTTTGCATTTTCTATAATTTTATATTAATGAAATATATATATATATATATATATATATATATATATATATATATATATTAAAATATAAAGCTGCTATGACCTTCCATGTTCAAGTCTTTGTGTGGACACATATTTTAATTGATCTCAGGTAAATACCTAAGAGTAGAATGGCTAAATCATACGATAGGTATATAATTAACTTCATAAGAAAATGCAAACTGTTTTCCTGGGATGACCTCCCCCAACAGGTGAACATTTGGTGCTGTCCTAACGGAAACTGAAAATGTGTATGGCCATTTGGGTAAGATCAGAAAGATGGTTGCTTCTGTCGAGCCGCAACAAAGATTCGGCAACGCTGTCACCCATGATCCTTGGAAGACAGACCCTTTACCTACGAAGACTGTGGCTCTAGGAGGCGTGGTTAGAAAATGGGGTGCTGGCGTTGTGCACTGCCTATGCCAGGTGACAAGGTACTGAAAGGAGAGGATTCCAGCAAAAATTAACCACTTCACATTTCACAAGCAGGAAAGGAAAGAAAGTTCTGCTAAGGGAAGTTCTCTGTCAATTTCCAGGAGGCCAGGACTTTGGAGCAGGGCAGGATTGGAAAAAACCAGCTGCCTCTGTTCCCCAAACAGATCAGATGGCCCTACAGCACCTTTCTCCAGAGGCTTGGCTTACAGATACTCAAATGTAAATCAGTCAATGGCAAAAACAGATGAAGGGCTGCCTCCTCAGCAATGCCTATTGTTTCAAATGGCCTCAAGGTGGCAAACGGTAAACAGAGGGAAACAAGGATGGTCAAGAGCAGCAACAGATAAATGAGCACCCAAGTATCAATAAGACAGGAAGAGATCTTTGACCAGGGTGCTTCTCAGATGAAACTAACTGGGAGCTGTTAACTAAAAGTCTGCATGTTAGAGACAAGTTGGCATTAAAAGTATGCCTTCCTGAGGCCACAAAGCTTTCAGAGCCTGCTCCCTTAGAGACCCAGCTAGGAGACCTAGGGACTATTTCAGAGGTCAGTACATTAACACCTAAAACCTTTGCCACTCAGGCTTGTGGCATTCTTTATCAAAGCAATTCCCCAAAAATCTTAGAACTAAAAAGGCAAATGGGAACCATGGAAACAATGACCTAGAGAATTTCACTCTTTCTTTTCCTTTTTTTTTTTTTTTTTTGAAGTACCATAAACACCCATTGTGCTTTGACATTACAGACAAGTTCTACTGAACATTAGATGGAGCTTATTTTATTTCATTTTGTTTTTTATTTTTTTTAATTAATTTATTTTTTTATTTGTGTTCAATTTGTCAACATACAGAATAACACCCAGTGCTCAATTTTACTATTTCTATGGATCAGTGGTGACTGTCTTTCTCCATCTTCTATTTCCAAACAAACAAACAAACAAACAAACAATTGTATTAGGCTCTTCCGATCCTACTCTACTATTCCTTATTGGGTGTGGCACAGGAAGTAGAAAAGTGAACTTTTCATACATCTTTGGGCATCCAGGAACCACTTCTGAGCCTGTCAGAATCCATGACATATCACTCAGAGATCCTGGACTTGGAGTTGGTTGCAGTTTATTGGATGGGATGTTGGTCTTTCTTAGCTGGGGCAAGAATGATGTGGACGCTGGGGAGGAAGTGTGCATGCACAAGGCAGATTGGGTGGCCATAGCAGTGGATGTGGGTACACAGCAGGTATCTCTATATACTATTCTCCTGTTTCTTTATAACAGTAGAAACTTCCCTTATGTTTTAGGTAGGCATGTGGCTGCTCAACTACAGACTACATTCTCCAGTTTAATTTATATCTCTTTCCTTTATTCCTATAAGTGTCAAGTTTATTTATTGCACTTAAATACACATTAAGACACCATTCTCAAAGGACCATCAAAGCAGACTGATTAATCTATGAGGCTCTCTACAAGGAATGATAGAATGAAGAATTTAAAAATTATTTGGATAACTCAGGCTTATATAGTATCAACAGGCAAAAAAAAAAAAAAGACAATTGCTTATCTGAAAATATTCAATATTTTTTTAGATAATCCTTCATTTAATTTCTCTGTGAAGCAATCACTTTAGTAACATTTCATGGGCCTTTATAAATGTGAGAGCTGGTCATATTTTGTAAACAGTGGTCTCTTAGAGATCGAAAAATATGTGGTTTTTCTCAGCATATCTAAACTTTTGGGGATCCCTGGGTGGCACAGCGGTTTGGCGCCTGCCTTTGGCCCAGGGCACGATCCTGGAGACCCCGGATCAAGTCCCACGTCGGGCTCCCGGTGCGTGGAGCCTGCTTCTCCCTCGGCCTGTGTCTCTGCCTCTCTCTCTCTCTCTCTCTCTCTGTGTGACTATCATAAATAAATAAAAATTAAAAAAAAATAAAATAAAATAAACTTTTGTTAGATCTGTCTTACTGTGCATGTGTGCATATATGTATGTATAGATATTAGAGTTATGTATATAGATTTATGTGTATTAGATGTATATACATATAACAGTTGTAATTTTTTTTGAAAACCAGCAAAAATTTAGCTAGAGAAATTAATATATGATAAGACAGTTGATACTTCAATTAAGATAAGCAGTTACTTAGTAAAGAGGAAAAAGCTATTTTAAATGGATTCATAAGAACTGGCCCAGCAATTAATATCATATGCTTCCCTCATAGTTTTCCTTTCTGAAAAACAATGAATGAATACAATGTCATGTCACAATTCAGTACAGATATCATGAAAGTAACATTTAATGTTTCCACTAAAACAACAGTAAGTAATTGTGGAAGAAGAACAAAGGACTGAGGAGATCCCATCTGCAAGTTCAGATGGTAATATTGTTTAATACATTTAAAGTGCAAAGACTGGGCAGCCTGAGGCCCCTGCCTCCACAATGCTGAGGGAGCTAACCACTGTTGTATATTCATTATGAGAGGAAATAGAGCATTTATTAAAATAGAGCATTATTTAAAAGCAAAGCAAAACAAAACCAGTATGGACTGTTTTTAAAACGTTTGACATAACAGTTAAGAATTTGAAAAATCATAAGATCGCAGCTAAATAGAAAGAACATCATTTTTACAAAGACAATTTTCATGAGACAAATACATTTGTATCATCTTTTATGGATGGTGTGTTCTAATGCTCTTTATTTTTTTTAATAATAAATTTATTTTTTTATTTTTATTTTTTATTTTTATTTTTATTTATTTTTTTATTTGCCAACACACAGAATAACACCCAGTGCTCATCCCATCAAGTGCCCCCCTCAGTGCCCGTCACCCAGTCACCCCCATCCTCCGCCCTCCTCTCCTTCCACCACCCCTAGTTCGTTTCTCAGAGTTAGGAGTCTTTATGTTCTGTCTCCCTTTCTGATATTTCCTACCCATTTCTTCTCCCTTCCCTTCTATTCCCTTTCACTATTATTTATATTCCCCAAATGAATGAGAACATATAATGTTTGTCTTTCTCTGATTGACTCATTTCACTCAGCATAATAGTCTACGGCCATACCACCCTGAACGCGCCCGATCTCGTCTAATGCTCTTTCAACCCAGATAGAATGGGGAAGTGTTCTGTGATTCTGATTTTACTAAAGCAGTTGTTTCATGAGCAAAGCAAATAATTCAGGATTACAAAGACCGTGAACTATTAAGGAGATCTGTGGTTAAAAAAATCCATTTTATTAAATATCACATCATATTTATTCCTTTGCAAAACTTCTGGATAGAGTATGAAGGACAACATTTCTAAAGCTGATTGAGTATTAAATAATTCAAAACCCAAGAGTTGTGATCAAACAGATCTGTAGGCATATGTAAGTACCACTGAGGTGAAAGTGCCAACCAAAGCAATTAGATTGAAAATTAATGTCTGGAGGTAATCAATGGAAGAATTGGCTGTGGGTCTTCACATCTACATCATCTTTGTTTATTGCTGTAGCAGGATATCACAGAAAAACCAACTCATTTTTCAAAGACAGAGAAAGGATGTTTCCCTCAATTTAGGCATTCCTAAATTAAATTGGAATCTATAGGAAGTGATTCTATGCTCAGATCTTAAGCTGATTTTTATTAATGTTGTTGGCCAGTAATGAAGATAAATGGTAGGCTTATTCCACTTAAGTCAGAAACTACAAATGCAAACTTGGGACAGTTGGGAGTGATTAATTATATTCTCTCTGCAAGGGTTCATGGGGGACTGGGGTTACCTCTTCCTCTAATGATGTCTCTTCCCCTGACATTAGTAGCACTGAGGTAGGAGTTGAATATTTGACATTTTCTTCAATATCCAAATGTGACTTCCAGGCATCATAATGAATGTTTCAAGGTGAGCCCATCTTGGACATGTTCTTTACATTTCTTACTGTATATTATACCAGATGGTAACTAAGATCCTAATGGGATCCATTTTGGCAGTCATCTATATGATTAGGGAAACTTTGTTAACTTCTCATGAACAGAATTTTTCTGGATAACTGAAGGGTTAAATAGAAAAACTTGTTTTGTTTCGACCTAAGTAGCTAAAAAAATCTTTGCAAAATGAATTAGTCCACTTTACAGCCTTGCTAAGTAGGTATAGTAAACATAATTTAATATTTCTTTTATGATTGATGACTTTGCCATGTCATGGGGTCGGTATGAATTGTTGTTGTGGTAATAAGCTGCAGTATATTGAACTCTGAATCTGAACTGACCAGATATTAGTTTATTTCATTATGCTTTGCTTCTTTCTTCCAAAAGCAGAGAAGAGAAAAGGAATTCACTGGTGTTATAGTTCTAGTTAGAGCTTTTTACTTTATATGTGTGTCACACATTGTGTTTCTTAGGACAGACATGGCATGTAAAAAGGTTTTCAATGTTCAAGCCATACAGCCTTAAATGAGCACTTCCATGACCCTGTTCCTGAATGTGGGACACTCTTCCCAGCTCCACTCAATTTACAGGTACTTCAGTGCTTTTATATCCTCAGAAATTGCCATGATTCTAATCAGTGAAGAAATAAGCACAACTGTAATTGGACTGTCAGTATTGCTAATGGCTCCATGGTCAAATTGGCAAGCATGACAATTGTGCTCTGAATTCTGATCTTTTAATAAGGAGATGATAATGACTTACTGCCAAATTATGCTATCAATATAAAATACCATTCTCTGTAACTGTGGTGCCCCAATGCACATATGCAGGTCTATACAAGCTTTCTCGCCTTTTTTGAGAAAGGTTATAAAAACACAGGATGTAGGACATTTCCCAGAGCTTCTTCTTCAATAGATTAGGTGGGGGTTCCATCCATCACTCTGTTTTTGTTTTAAGGTCTTTTCACTTTGTTCAAACAAAGGAACCACAACTCTAAAAAATTCCTGGGGAACAAATATAGAAACTACATAATGTAATAGGACTCCTCAGGAATACTATTTATAAGATCTAAAGGGGTCAATTCTCTTTGCGCTATTGAAAATCTAAGACTGCAGGGCCACCTGGGTGGCTCAGTCAGTTAAACATCCAACTCTTGGTGTTGGCAGGTCATGATCTCAGGGTTGTGATATGGAGCACCTCATTGGGCTCTGTGCTCCATGTTCCGGGCTCAGCAGGGAGTCTGCTTGAGATTCCCTCTGTGCCCCTCTCCTCCCTGCTCATGTGTATGTTTTCTTCTCTTTCTCTCAAATAAATAAATAAAATCTTTTTTAAAATTTAAGAATGGAAACACCCATGGGAAATTATAGTTTGCTGCATGGCAAAGGTTGACAGGAGACTCATGAAGGTTATTCCAAATGTTTCCATAACTTTTCTAATCTCAAGATCCAAAGTCCTCAGGTTTTCATTTTTGCTAAAGTTTCCACAACAGCACAACACACTCAAGAGCTGGGGAACTTTTGGAAATATCTCTTTTGAAAGAACAAAGCAATTGCTCCTTTGTTAGATCAAGGAATAAGATGTGGAAAAGGAAATAAGGGAAAAATCATATGTGGAGCACCTACTCTGTGAAGACATTTTGATAGGAATTTTCTATATATAACAATCCCCTTTTTAATCCTGTGAATAACACAATGTTAGCCTTTGTATATGAAAAAATTCATATACAAAGAAATTGAGATTTAATGGTACTGGATAATCTGCTCAAGGTAATAATTTCTTTTAAATAGTAACAATAATAATTATTAATAGTTACTATTTATAGAAAGCCTGCTACATGTCAAGCATTGTGCTAAGTCCTTTATACATATCATATAATTTCATTTCCACCATGACCATGTGGGGTATATATTCCTCACTTTTTATAGAGCAGACTGAGACTCAGAGAGTTCTAAGTGACTCCAATATTAAAGTAAAAGGCAATTGCAATTAAAATTAAGATTTGTCCAAATCTAAAGTCTATTTCATTTACAGTATACCAAGTTTAAGTGGGAGAGATTTACACACCCTGGTTCCTGTAAGTATTAAGTGAGCCTTGCAGATCCAATTTAAGTGAGTGCTAAATGGGAGGTTTTGCCCATCAATAAAAAATGGGATTTTCAGAATATGTAACGCACAACTTTAGGCATTAAAAAGGATATCAAGATGCATACAACATAGTCTTTGCCTTCTAGGAATTTATGATCTGTAAAATACCCAGAAAAAGATTAGCCTGGCAGTTTATGATTCATACCAAATGGCTTCTAATAATAGCAAACATTTATTGAGCACTTATTTGGTCCCAGACATTTGTTCTAAGCCTTACATGTATTGGCTAATTTATTCTATAAGCAAGATAGGTAGGTAATATCATTACCCCACACCCACCCCCCAATTTTATATAAGAGAAAACTGAGAAACTTCTTTACAACATAAGCTATGGAGATATTCTGAGGTTCAAACAGTCCATTTCCCTTGGGGGCATTAGTTGTTTTTTTGGTTTTTTTTTGTTTTTTGTTTTTTTTTTGTATATTTTTTTACTGGAGTTCGATTTGCTAACATGTAGTATGACCCCAGTGTTCATCCCATCAAGTGCCCCCCTCAGTGCCCATCACCCAGTCACCCCATCCCCCCGCCCACCTCTCTTTCCCTTGTTCGTTTCCCAGAGTTAGGGGTCTCTCGTGTTCTGTCACCCTCTCTGATATTTCTCACTCATTTTTTCTCTTTTCCCCTATAATCCCTTAGGAGCATTAGTGAAAGACAGTTGTAAGTGGGAGAGGAGGTAGGCAGAGCTTTGCAGAGGCTTCAAAGTATATGGTGCTGCACACAATAAAAATTGCATCGCTTTCAAGAGCTTGTCAAGCTCTTCAGTAACAGTGGAAATGTCCAAGATGGAAAAATTCTGATATCCTTATATTCAAGTGGACAATAACAAAGAAGGAACAAGAAAAGACAGTTTCTATAATAATCACTTAAAATCCTATATATATATATGTGTGTGTGTGTGTGTGTGTGTGTGTGTGTGTAAAGAGGAGAGCATCCCAAAATACATTTTTATTTACATTTTAAAGTAATTATGGAAAGAACCTTTAATAAAAGGACTGATCTCTTGATTAATAGGATAAAAAAAGAGGTAGAAGGAAAAGAATATAGATAATTTGAAATCATAATAAAATATCCAGGGGGAAAAATTGAAGCAGCAGAAGTTCCATTGTTAGAACCCAGCCATGGAGAAGGAAATGGATAACAAAGACAATGGTAAGTAAAACTCCCAAATCCACTTTGGCCCTAAGCAGAGTATCTTTTTTTTCTCAGCCCTATTTATGGGATGACATGGGGTGGAGCTGAGCGTGAATCAGGATTACTCTGCTTTGCCCAATTTTACTGAGTTTCATTGAAGAACTAAGTAGCATGTTTTATTTAATCTAAGAAACTGTCCATTGAAAACACACCATTAGTTTAAATGCCACTAAGGAAAATTAAATTATCATAATCAAACTATGCCAAATACTTTCATATAATCAATTATAAAGCCATCCTTACTTCAAAGATATTAAAATGTGAGCATATGAGCACATTCTAATCAATGAAATATTACATGAGTCAATTCTCAACTAGGTCTTACTTAACCTTAGTTAGTCTGCAAATCTATTCTGAATTAATGAAAACCTGACTATATGATCAGGCATAAATTAAGGCTGGAAAAGTTGAATCAATAATCTAAAAGAATAGTAGAACTAGAAAGAAATAGCAAACTGCAAACTGTTGTAAAGAGCATGGATCTTGTAATTAAATATACTTGGCTTTTAGCTCTGGCCCCATGCTGTATATTTAAAATGAAAAAAAATATTTAATCTTCTAATCTTCAACTGTCTAATCTATAAAATGAGAGTAATACTTACTAACACATCAAGGTTCTTGTGAGGATTGAATAAATTCATTTATGTAGAGCACCTACCACAATTTCTGGCACAGAGAACCTTTCACTCAACACTCTCAGTAAAATAAGTGAGGATTTACAGGCTATTAAATCATGCCATCGAGTGCATTGTCAGTACTAATATTAAAGGCACAAGGTTCTCTCCAATCCTATGAGTAAATTAATTGTCTCTTCCTTTCTCACTGATATCACCATATATTCCTTTAGTGATTGTGTGCCAGGCTTTGGCACCAGTGGAAATAAACTTCAAACAAAATAATGAGTAACTTTGAAGCTGATTAATTTCTAGATAAGCTTATGAAGTAAAAAATGTATTGGTTTTATCACAAATGAAGGCAAAAGTGAAGTGTAAAATATTACAATTGATTTAATGAGTTCAAGATTTATGGATAATATTTGGTACCACATTCAGGGGAAAAGGACTATTGCTGTCCACAAATTTTAGTATATTGTTTTTTTTTTTTTAGGAATAATCTGTTGTAAGATGGGTTTTGTTTGCTTTTTTTAATTTGTTCATGTCTCTTATAGTTATAATGGTCTTTAGACTTAGATTTTGTTTCTCCCTAAGGGTATAATAGATTAAACACTCTTATACTGTGGCTGATTACATTGCCTATGTATCAGAAATTCATTCTGATCTCTGTTGTATAGGACTGTAACTTTGAAATGCTCTAGTGGACTTAATATTTTTTCTTTCTTTTTTTTATTGTCAGTAATAGGTGCTGTTATATTGGCTTGTAGCGAATATGAGTAAATAAAGGTTAGGAAAATCATACCAACAAAATTATGGGATGTCAAAAAACGTTAAACAAGCAAATTTCCTCTCAAAGAAAATGCTTTTATGAAAATAAAGATGGTCATTTCTTGGAGAACCAAGCTTTAAAAAAACAAGAGCCCTGAAAATTTTAAAGAAACGACTTATTTTCAATTATATCATTTAAGCAAGGTTCACTTATTATATTTTTATATCATCAATGAATAGCTAGCTGGAAACTTTAACATATGTTAAAGTTTTTAGTACTCTGAGGATAAATCTCACATTGACATGGTTAGAAATCATAATAGTAATTTTGTTTATATAAAGCCAAGTCAATGCTCAGCCTAATGGCTATTTCTGGTGGCTGTTTAAAACAGATAATTGATTAAAACCACATTAATCCAAAATGAAATAGATTATGTATATTGATAGGCAGTATAGTCTAAATAATGATTCTATGTAGTCACATTCACAGTCTTTGTAAGAAATGTGGTGAATTAAAATTAGAGTAACTACCATCAAACAAAAATTACTACACCTCTATTGTTTAGAACTTTTGTCATAATCATTAAGCATTTGACATATATAAATAAAAGTGGTATAAAATAGATTCAATTCTGATTCTTGGATCCAATATGACACGTTGATAAAATCAGCACTTATGAAAGGATCAAAGAAACAATATAAAGTGACAGAGAAAATTATTCCAGTTCAAGCCTTGCTGGGTCAAACTGGAATGTTTATGAGCCCCATGGCCCCCGGTGCATAAAGAAATGAAGATCAGCTATCACAACCTTTTAAAGAGGAAATAACTTGAGTTTCTGAAAGAAGATTCTCAAGGACTTTGAGGAAATCCCGGGTATAGTTCTATATAGATACATATAGATAGCTATAGATAAAGATATAGATTATATCTATTATATATAGTTAAATTATATATATTATATATTATATATAGATACATCTATCTAGATCTAGATCTAGATATATAATGTCCCCATGATTGAGTATATTCAGACAAGGCAATTTGCCTCTCTCCTCCCCTGGTTAGTAGCCATGACTGGGTACTACTTGGAATGGACTTTAAACTAGTCTTCACCCATAAAATAATGCCAATCTCCCACAGCCATCATAGCTTTAAAGGATGGAGGGCATGTAGTTTAAGATTATCCAACTGTGTATTTTCTTTCGTGGACATGAATTGAGGAAGCATGTAGCCCCAATTTGAAGCTAAGTAGTCCTTTCATTTATGCCAATTCATTGCAGAGGGCAGATCCAAAGGTGTCAGAGAGATGCAAGACCTTGTTCAAATTCTCCTCTATCTTTGAACATTTTAGTACCATGCTACAGCAAAGCCCCTCTAGTACTTAAGCTAATTAGTTACAACTTAAAGCAACCTAACTGAAGCAGAGGGATGGGCTTATCTGCTCATCCAGAACCTAGCTAAAGTCAGTAGACATGTTTGCTATTTTCTAGAACGAGTAGTGAGAATTACTGATCTATCACGTGTTGTGCCCTGAGAGCAGTACAGCCTCTGATTTATCATCCCCCTGAAAATTTGAACATACTGAGCTACCTATTTGTGTCCTTCTAGCTTCTGCTGCCTAAGTTGACAGCCTGCTTTAAGTTATCACATAGCTGTTAAGAAGAAGCAAAGTCCCTCCATATCCAAGTAGATCTGGATATATTCTCTTAAAACAGCCAGAATGTCAATTTGAAAGTCAGACTCCCTACCTCCTTCTTACACTGCTCTTCCCTATCAATGAAAACCTGTGTGCCAAAATATGAACATTCCAGAAAATAACTCAGAATAGATAGCTGAATTCTTTTTAAGCCAAACTACTGAGAATAAATAGAATACTTAGGACTTTGTGCTGTTAGTTATTCTGTGTTTCAAGGAGATATAAGCTTAATCAGCTTTGCAAATAAGAAAGAATATAGCCAGGAAGAGAAGAAACGCATAGACTCCTCCCTTCTTTGGGATCCCTGAGATGGCTGAAGTGGTCACCAACAGTGGAATTCCAAACCAGCGAACACTAGCCTCCTTCTATTCCTCCAACCTCAGTCATCAGTGCAGACTGGGAAGCTGTAAGAAACTTCTGATAGTCCCAGATAGAACCATTCATTGATCCCAAAAAGACCAATGAAGAGAATGGTGCACCTTAATTTTCTTGGACAAAAGTATACATGGATACATAAACAGCCTCTCCTTCAAGCACCCAAAACTTCACTTAGTCCTCCATGTATCTGAAAAACATCAAAAGAAAGGTATCCCTCTGTGCTAGGGCACAGAAATGTAACAGAGGTATCCCTTTGTGCCAAAATTAGCAAATATGAAAATATAAACTGATTTGCCAGATGAAGACACACATTTCCAGTAAGCATTTAAATAGATATTTAAAACTTTAAATATAACTCAAACTCAATCACAGAGAGTGCATAAAAGTAGAAAGTTGTTCAGGTGCTATAAACCCCATTTCTCCCCAGAAGGAGATCAGCTATTCATCTTAATCCTAGTAAAAGGGCTTCAGAAAAATTACTGGTAAGGAAATAAACCATAATATAAACTGTAAAAAAATCACTGGGAAATCTTGGTGTATGTCCTTTTTAATTGAAAAACACAGTTGCTCACTATTACCTACACCCAAAACTTCTTCCTCAATGGAAGAGGACAGTTTGCTGCTACATTGAACAAAGGGTGCATATTTCCCTTGGAAAAAAATTAGTTCACAAGCACAGACAAGAGCTGGAGGTAGGTCATACTCAGTCCTCGCAAAGAAGGGCCACCTAAATGATGAACAGTCCTTGAAAGAAGTTGAACCAAATCCCTACCAACTGCAGAAACAGCAGCAGTGAGCCAGACGAGAGGGGACTAAGTGTGAATTTCCAGCAATTCCTTGATTGAACCCCAGACCAATGAAAAATCTAAGTTAGCAAGCTAGAGGAGGAGGATCTTGGAAAGAAAATATTGGCCGTGTCCTCCTCCATCAACAGGTTCCTAGTTGTAACAGGCCCTAGCTGGAAAAATGGGGAAATTTTCAGCTTGGAAATTTTGACTTTTATGTGAGACATGACATTCTAATTTCAGACTTTGGTAATTAAGAGAGACTCTTGGATTCTTTTTTTCTTTTTCCTAAGAGTGATTATAAAAGTCATGGAAATAACCAAATTTTCAATCAGAGGACTGGGGAGGTAAAAAATTTTCCCATTGAACATAGTTTAAAGGGCTAACATAAATCAATATAAAGTTACTTAATTTTTAATTATTGAGGGTTTTAAAATACATTCATATAATAAGATCCTTGGGGAGGAGGAACAGCTCTCTGTTGAGAACATATCAGCACTACCAAGGTTCCCAAGACCCTTGGGAGCAAAAAGTTGTCTTTTAGCTGATGAGAAAGAAGCTGCCCACTTTGAAGTAGCAACAATATTCTAACAGTTGATGCTAGAATTCAGGTCTGGGCAAGATACAAGAGCTGTCAATGTGAAAGACAAAATGAGGCTTTAAACAGACTTTGTACAAAGAGGTTTGATGCATACATGAACAATGTTCTATACTTAATACCTAAGCTTTTGAAATTTGTTGTAATTTAAATGTTTTCTTATATTCATATAATTGGATTTAGTTAACAATGAAATCTCACTAATATATAAAGTAATGCATGCTTGTTTACTACTACAAAAATCTAGTATTGTTATCAATATGCATTGTAACAATATAGTTCAAGGTTCCTCCAAAGAGCTCAGAGCAAAGTAATTATTTCAAGGTGTTTCTGTGAAGTAGGCAGGAGAGCTCATTATTATGAAAATAAATAAGGATTTCAACAGATTTGCAATGAATTTTCCCAAGTTCACACAATGAACTGACTCATGGCAGCTAAAATTGACTGCCTATTTCTTGATTTCTAGCTCAGTGCTTAAGAACATTAGTATGCCTATTTACCACTTCTTGTTACAATCTTTAAAATGTGCAGTCTGCATTTTTTTCATTAATTCAGCAATATTTATTTGGTATTTACTCAATCCAGGCACTGTGTTAGATGATGTCATACAAATTTAAAGGTTATAAACTATCAAAACAGCCATCCATATTAAGAATGCTGGTAATTGTAAGAAATCTCATTGTGATTTAATTTTGTTACTAATATAATATTTCAATTTTATGTTTCCTAAGGATGGAAGAAGGGAATATGGAGCCATGGAGGATTTTGATTGATTCACTTTCAGATCATATTCAGTCAACCTATACTCTGTTATCTCACTGATTATAAACAATAGAAATGTTTTATTTTGGATGCTAAGGGTTTGTTCTGTTTTCATTCAAATATCTGATTCCTTATTTATTCTATCATGTGGTTTTCACTTTTATTATTTTTTTAAGATTTTATTTATTTATTTGACAGACAGACAGAGAGTAGGCATAGAGACAGGCAGAGGCAGAGGGAGAAGCAGTCTCCCCACTGAGCAGAGAGCCTGATACCGAGCTTGATCCCAGGACCCCAGGATCATGGCCTAAGCTGAACGCAGACACTTAACCCACCGAGCCCCCCAAGTGCCCCTGGTTTTCACTTTTATTTTATTTATTTTTTCAGATTTTATTTATTTATTCATGAGAGATACAGAAAGAGAGAGAGAGAGAAGCAGAGATCTAGGCAGAGGGAGAAACAGATTCCATGCAAGGAGCCCAATGTGAGACTTTATCCCAGATCCTGGGCTCACACCCTCAGCAATAGGCAGATGCTCAACCGCTGAGCCACACAGGCATCCCTGGTTTTCACTTTTAAAGGATATAACTAAACTTCGCAAAACATTTTAATTGTATTCCATTGTTCCTGCTTTTTGTTATTGTTTGCTATCCATGAATTTATTTTTTATATCACTACAATCAGCCAAAATGTGATTTTTTTTTCTAATCATAAAATAATGTTGTCAAAAATCAACATAGAATGGATGCATGTAGTCACTGATGCCTCTTGTTCTGTGGTAATTGAACCATGAACTTTTTAATCAACATCCACTCTGTGGCATATAAGTGAAGTTGCAAATACATAAATACCTTTAATTGTTCCTTATTATACAAAGTCATCTAAAAACTCAAATTCATAGACTATGCTGGAAAGGTTGATTATGCTGTCTGTGCTGTTTGTACAACCCAGAACTGTTTTCCCACCCTGACTCCCCCTATTCTCAGTAGCTGAGAGCCTGACCACTGCATTTCTCAGAACCCCTTGCCATTTTTGGATTCCAGGTTATATTTTGCCAATGAGAAGCATTCATGCAATGTATGAAAGGTGCAGGAGAGAAAGCAGAATTCATACCATTGCTCCTATGTTAGGATGAGCAGAAACATGGTCTTCAGCAGATTTGAGGTTTTGCAGTGACCTCCAAGTGTTTCCTAGTGAATTACCTATATTGGCATTATAGAAAACCTGTATAATTATTAGTAATTTTTCATGGCTTTTGAAATTCCTTGCCTCTGTGTGAGGCTGTGGTACAACTAGGAATTAACAGAGATCTTCCATGACCTTTGCTTCTCCAGGCATCCTAACAATTAGGAAAACTCCTCATGCCCTCTACTAAATCCTCCCCTGTCTAATATAGTTCAAGTAGTTGCTCTTGTCCAGGTAGGAGCTTCTGAGAAAATATTTGATACTGAAAGTGATCTTTAAAAATAGACTTTGAAAAGGAAGAGGATCTGGGATTGCTTGTGCTTCATTACATTTGAAGATAAAATAATCTCAATGTTACGGTCTATGACATTTAGATATTTTTAAATAATCATTAACTTATCACTATAGTTGTCTAAAATGAAGTGGCTATTAAAGACCAGGATTTGGGATACAACGAAGCTGCTATAATAAAACAATGAGTTATAAATGATGACTACAGGGACTATAGGGCAGCCTAACTACTTCTGATGCGCTACTTATTTCTACAAAGAGAAATTGAAAAGCTCAGGATTTTAAATTTTCAGCTCACAGGACAATCAGAAAACAAAAGAGCTTCCAAAAACTTCTTCTAGTCTTGTAGCCAAATATATGATGGACGTGATTGAAAACTGAACTCGTCTTAAGATGCTTATTTCAGAATTACAAAGCACACTGGATTTATAGCCTTGTTTGGTATTATATATGAAAGTTGGGATACTTATTGGGAAAGAGTGGGGATTTGAGGTGGATTACGACAGTTTTGAACCTTCAAATTCCACTGAACCTTCTTGAAAGTAGGAGACCTACCTCTCCTGTGTGAAGAAACCAGGAGGGCTATACTAGCAGCAAGTACCTTGCTTGGGGATGCTGATTCTCCAAGAGATATGCTTCATCAGGTTATACTGCTTCCAGACCCATACCTGTACTCAAATCACAGAAGAATGGGCAGAGGGTAACTTCAGGGAAGATAGTATATCCATCAAAAGAATTGAAAGCTTTTGCTAATTTATATCGATGAAAATCTGGGGAAGAATGCTATGCATGGATTCTGAGGGTCCTAGTACAGGAAGATAGAAACATGTTGTTGGAATAAGCCACATTTATCCTCATGATTGCACTTTCCTCTATATAATGGATTAAAGATGCTTGATGTTTGAATATGCAATTGTGGTTCACCAGATTATTCGGCCAGTAGACTGAAATTTGGGCTCCATGGTGGCCAAGGCTAGATGAAATTGAGGTGCAAGAGTTTCCAGGGTATAATGTAGATGAAAATACAAAGAAAGATAGAAATGTTAGTGCTGATTTATCTAGTGTTACCTGCCACTCACCTCCTCCTTGTGTTACCCGGTTGGCTCCAAGGATGTTCCTTTGCCAAAGCACTAAGAAATATCCTGTAAGGCCAAGCATGATTATAAGAAGAAACTTAATTGAAATGGTCTTCCTAAATTCAGTAGCAGATAATGGGATCCTGGAAAATGACAGAGGCCAAGTGGTTGTTCTTGAGCTTGAATGCTGGAGACAAGTGGGCATGATTCCGCAAATGGCCAGCATCAGGTTAAAACAATAATCAGAATGACTTAAGCTACAGAAATCAGTGGTGGAGGGGAATAGACCATAGTGTCCACTAGACTGAAACAGAACTGCTCCCTACTACCTACTTGATTTTTATAATTTAAAATATTTTAGGTATAATTTTCAGATTCGGGGCACAATAGAGGATTATGGCCTCTCCCCCAGTTTCCATATGCAAAGCCCTTGGGATGCAGAGTATACCATACCAGGTTCTTTTGAAGAAGTACCCTGTGTCTGTTTCAAAATAATAAACTGAACCTTTCTGGAGAATCCTCAAATGAATCTATAGTTACCAACCAGAGTGACGGTACTATAAAATAAGGTAATTTCCTCAAGTTTTGATAGCATCGTAGGCAAAGATACACTCTGCCAATGCCAGAATACCTACATTAGTTCTTTGACTTATGAGCTATTAGAAGGAATGATTATTAGTCCCTAGAACTATCTCTTCTCCTCCAAATTGTAAAGTAAATTGAAGTATGGCACAGAATCGTGCCACCAAAACAAGACTAGAAGTAGGCAGGATTCCTATTACATCTACATTTAACTGGTCTATTTGATCAGGGCTTGAGTAGATATCCATAGAGAAAGACAGTGGATTCAGGAAGGAACTCCAATCACAGCTGTTTCTCCAAATGTGATCTATTTTCCGGAATAAACGAACACATCACTGAGATCTGCTATCTAGCTATTGATCGGCAAATGCTTTTTCAATATGCTATTAAGGAAAATATATAGCAAAGAGACTTGATTTCTCTTAGTAGGGCAGCAGTATATCTTTGCTTTACTTCACCTCAGCAATAGGCCAACCGTCTGCCCTTCTATCATAATCAAATGATTATGGGCTTGATCATTTAGACATTTTGTTGATCCACTACATTGATAGCAGTGGATTACATTTTCCAAGATGGAAAAATGGTCTATGTGAATTTCGCTTAACCTCTGATAAATCCTGTCCCAAAGACTTGGCTCAAACACTGTCCTGGGACTTTTGGTTATTAAGGGATACTACAGTGAGACAAAGTAAGCTAAATGATTTGTTTTAACTTTTAAAAATAAATTTTCCTTTTTCTGTTGGTAGCTTCAGACAGAAGTTTTAGAGGAGCCCCTGGACTTGAAAAAAGGTGATGACAGAGAGAGACCTCTATAGAGAGTGAGAGCTTGAGTCAAATACAAGGTGCATAAGGCTCTTCCTCAAAAGACAGCCAGATTCCATGAAGGGAATCCCTGTGGCTTTGAAATCATGATGTCTGATACTGGTATGCAGAGGTTAGTTGTTACTGCTCTCTGATACCGCCATCATCCAGTAACTTCCATTTCATTTGGGAAAATCTCCATACTTCAAGAAATGTACTACAGTACACTTATCTGGGTTTTTTTTTTTTTTTTTTTTTTTAGTGCTGTATCCAAGGACTAGAACATTACCTGGCATATAGAATGTACTCGATTAAAAAAATAAAAATAGGATAAATAACTGGATTAGTGGAGCCTTTGGAAATGTCTACATGATATTTTGCCTATGCCTGGGATAAAGTGTGGGGAGTGAAAACTGCTAGGTGCACGGATAAAACAACTATAGGTGAAAAAAAAAAAAAGCAAGGATTTGGAGTTCCAAGTAGGCAGTGTAGACAGCACCACACATTTAGGCATATATACCCTGTACTCTTTGAAGAATCCTTAGAAATCCTGGAGAAGGAATTGCATTGATTTTTCCATCAATTACTTAGGATGGAGGCTCACATGATTGTATGAGAGTATCAAAGGAAAGGTTGACTTCTAGAGACTGAAGGACTTGGGGATATTAGGCAGCATGTAATAGATTCATTTCAGCTAAATCTCATAAATGTGCATTCAGCTTGCTGAGAGTTGTAAATTACTAACTTAGCTCTTGTCTGCAAAGAGAAAATGCAAAACCAAAGGTGCACAGTCCAATTTTAGGTCAAACCAGTGTGCAATTGCACAGAGAAGCCCTACCAGCTGCTTCTGCATAAATGCCATCTGACAGGCTCTTACATTTTATGCTGGACCCTTGAAAGGAGAGGATCCCACTCCACTGGAGACTGAACGTTGTTATTTGCCATGGGTGCATGAGGACCCGGAGCAAGTCATGAATGGGGCACTAAGTCTGTTCGTGCAGGGGCCCAGATGGAGAACTATGTCTGTGGGAGCAGTGTTCCCAGGAACACAGATGTTCTGACTTCTCGTAGCTCTCGGAAGGGCTGTCCACTCAGACATAGCCCCTATTTTCTCTGTTCTCTGAGGAGGCCCAGGGGATGAGGAGCAGAATGGTGGCACCAGGGCTATGGAAACATCTTCTATGTAAGTTAAAAAGCAAAATGGTGTATGACAAAGATTTATTGTAACAAAGAACCAGAACAACCTTTCTGAACGTTTCCTCTCAAGGAATCCTACATTTGTATTTATATCTCTGTACAAAGTTTATACTAAATGCTAGTGGACTGGGCTCAAATTTTCACAGGAACAGAACTTAGGTGTACAAATAGTACATTTCTTTGCTTCTCCACAACTGGACTGAATTTAGCTTCCGAGCCTCAATTTCTGCTGATGGTGGTGAATTTTATGTGGAAATTGAGGCTCATTCCCTCAAATTAGTGATCACTGAGTACTCTCAGTTATAAACCCTTTTCAGTAATTTCTCGAACTATCAGAATGTGTCCCTTTCTCCATCTCTTTCACATCTTTCCAGGAGCCTCTATATTCTAAGTGTGAGTGTTGGGGAAGGAGGATATACCGTCTTAAGTTTGGAGGAAAGACAGATCTGAATAACACTTTTCAAAGTGAGATCCTCAACTAACAACACCAGTTCCACCCAGGAACTTGTTAAAAATGTCAGTATTTGGGGCCCCATCCCCCACAGACATATGGGCTCAGAAACTCTGGATGAGGGGTCCAGGAATCTGTGTTCTACCAAGGGCTCCAGTGGGATCTGATGTACACTCACCTTTGGGAAGCATTGGTTCAAAGTTATCAGCACCCACTCACCTTGATTTCTGATGAGAAGTATGATCATTGCCAGGTCTTTAGTTTTGTGGCACCTAGCTCATTGCATGCATGACTGATATGCCCTACTTTGTTCAAGGACCAACTCTGTGCTCACTCTGCTGTTTCCTTAGCCTGACCAGAGTGCCAGATTTGCTCCCCTCAGAGCTTGCAACACTCCTGGATGCTGTTCTCTTGCCATTTCTGCTTTACAGTTTGTGTTCCATGCTCAATATGGGATTTCTCTGAGGAGTTGAGGTCTCTCTGCTCTATCTGGAATCCGGAAGATGAATCTCTTTCTTGGAATCCCCCAAACAGCAGTGGAGTTTCAGTCATCTTTACTCATCAAAGATTGATCTTAGGAGACAGCAAGATGGAAACCCCAGTTCTTGGGCTCCCAAGCCTTAGTTTATTCTGTGATCTCTTCTTTATCTCTCTTCTCCTTTTCTTCCACAGTCAGGAAATTATCTTGTTCTGTTTTTTTTTGTCTGTGTTTTGTGTGGAAAGGAGAAGAAAATCCTGGTTAGACACATAGACTTCTAAACCTATCATTTTTTTAATGAGACCTCTGCTGCTTACACAAACATTTTTTTAAATATTTTATCTATTTAAGAGAGAACACACAAGCAGGGGTTGCTGCAGAGGGAGCAGTAGTTTCCCCACTGAACAGGGTGCACAACATGGGGCTCCATCCAAGAACCCTGAGATCATGACCTAAGCCAAAGACAGATGTTAACCAACTGAGCCATCCGGGCATCCCAAACACAAACCTTATTTTTTTTTTCTCTAATAATATCCAGTCCAGTCATTGAAAACCTTAACCTGCAATTCTACTGACTCATAAGAAGTTTCAAAACCTTTGACTGATACTTTGCATCTTTGTCTTGATAATCCTAATTCTCTTAGACCATCTCTGACTGACTAGAGGGAGATGAAGTATAAGGATGTGTAGAAGAGCAAATACATTAATTAAAATTTTAAGATATTATCACACCACACCTGAATTAGAAATGCTGATAATTTGCTAAGTGTACTACCTGGTTCTAATCACTTCACACTAAAATCTTTCTATTAAACTAATTGTCACAAAATACTCCTTTTAACATATCATTTTCCTCCTTGGGTTCTTTCAATAGGTCCCTTTTAGCAGAATGTGTAAAGAGGTATTTATTCTTAAATTCATATTTCCAAAAAAAATTCATATTTCCATGCACATGTACAATGCTTGAAAGTGAATGAATGAATTCCAAACCATGCCTGACCTGATCTTGACTCCTGTATGAAACATTATTTCTAACATATCACTTACTCCCATTATACTCGGCCTAATTTACATCATAAAGAGATTCATATTAAAAACATAGCCCCCATTTGTGGGCTCAGCCTGACTCCAGAATCTAGCATCAATCCTTAACCTTGGCAAGGAATATTTAAGCAACATCAGACCAAAACTCCAGACTCAGAAACAAGTCACTCTCATGGTCTATTAGGCCCTATTACAATAGGGTTTCTGCTTTATTGTCAAGAATGAGTCCTTATCATATTCCTAGTCATTACTGGTTTGGTTTTCTTTCTACTGACATTCAGCAACAGCAGCAACATTAAGTATTCAATGATATTGTTTTAATTCACTGGGATTGTTCATTTTATTAGTACTATTAAGGCATTTCCAATGACATTTGCAAAATCAAGGTTTCCTTCATTTGCTATAGTACTGGTGCTCTTATATGACCCAAAATGTATTTCATTTGTTAGGATTTCATAGGGCTGGGAAACTGAGCCCTATTTAATAATTTATTCCAACACTTTGGATTCAATAAAATGGTTATATCTAAATTTAGAGTAATCATAATTTATATGCCTGTATAATGTAATATTTGGCTAAAAGATTTTTTTTCATTAAATGTGAAACATAAAGGTTACAATGGCAGTTTCTATTTTACATTTCTAGTCTTCTGTATTTCATATTTCCCTGCTATGTGAAATTCTGTATAGTAACGGGGGGAACTATAATAGCTCTTTAAAAATTTTTCACAACAGACAGAGTCAAACTTTCTATAATTCTGGGTGCTCTGTTTGATGACAAAATCATTTCTAACTGTTGTCCCAAGTATTATAGAGTATTTCATTGTAATGATGTGTCCTCTTCTGTTCTATATCACCACCTCTCAATGCACTTCTGTAAGGGGATTGTGGCAATACAGTAGTGCTTCGTGATTACTTTGTGGTTCTCTGTGACTTCTTTGAAACCCTCTTTTTCTCACTCACTCTCCCTCCTGGCAGCCTTTCAGGTTGGAGAAAGATCCACTTGTTCAAAATTACCCATATAGCCATGCGTTGAATTAGTTATAGAGAAAGGATCTCTGTTAAAATCGAATGACTCCATGATAGCCACATTCTGGTCTCCCGGAGAGCTGCATGAAAAACTAAAGACATAGATTAGCTAACAGTCTCTCATAAATATAATTTATGAAATGCACTTTCAGATGTGTGTACCTAATGCATTCCTACTATGGTCATGCTAATTCTTACAAAGTTATTTAAAAATCTGAAATAAATATATTATGTGTCTAGAGTAATTATAAACAACTCAGATTTTTCAGTCATAATGTGCCAATGTGAAAATACATATTTTTAGAGTATTTGTATTCAGTCGATTTTGAAAAGATTTGAGGCCATTTTTTAAAGTATGTAAAATAGTATACCTGTAGAGAAGCTCATATAAGTCTATTTTTAACCTACAGTGATTTTTTATGGCCAAATAATAGGGCTTTGAATAAAAGAACTACTATAATTAACTCAGTTGTCGATGAAGGCAATTTTTCCAGAGCATCCATTCATAGTTTGAAATACTTCTAAATACTCTAGACTTTTGCCATTACTATAGCACTTTAGAAAATAATACCTACTAGCACCTGAGTCTTTCTTTCATCCTTTATTAAGGAAATTATTAAAATTATTTCTCAGATGTATTATAAGAAAATAGTCTCATGTAACTAATATTTGTGACAAGAATTTTTGGAGAAGTTGGTGCTTTTTATTTGCAAAATCAAAACCACAGTTACAACTCTTCTTGTGTCAACAAAATCTATTTCATTGTCCAGCTTAAATTGCTACCTGAACCAAAAGCAGCCTTCTGACCCAAAGGTCTTTACATTTATTTAGCATTTCAGCTTCAAGAAAAGAAGTACTAAAGCAAAAGAATTTGCTTAAATTTCTAAATAGCAATCAACACATTCGTAGATTCAACTCTATAGAAAAATTCTTTAATGATGTGAATTATAAATTACGCTCCATACACAGGTCTACTTACCAAATCATAGACTAATAAGTCAATTTTTAAAAGGTTTCTCTAATCACATAGCCAAATATATCTTCCCTTTCTTAGTTATTTTCTTTAGATAATCGGCTTTACAAAAATAAATCAAGATGAAATATTTATGGCAGTAAAACTGAAATATAAAAGCACTAAAATATACTTTAAAAAGATTATGGTATTTTATATTAAAATGATTTTAGTCTTTCAGTCGTCAATGAAATCGAAAAGACACTAAGCCTTGCTGAGATAAAGTCTTCTTCCTGCCCTGCTGTTGAGAAAGAGCTCTGCTTTGCTTCACCCCATACTGCTTTGGAATGTAATCCATTAGGAAGGAGAGACTAAAGAGGAAGAGTGTGCAGAAGGGATTGTTAGGGTTCATGTTGCTGATACTTGCACTTTCTGACATACCAATAACCCACCACCCACCTAATAAGACTGCAGATACCTGGTGACCTGAGTCACACCCCAGAGCTGTGGAGCAGGGTTCCCACAGAGGTTGCTGCAGAAGCCAGGTTACAGGAGAGCAGCCAGAGAAGGAGTAGAAAAGGACGCTAATGTGGCAATTCTGTGAGCTTCTAATTGGGAAATCAGTAAGGCTTCAAAAATAAATCTATGCAAACCAACTAAGAGAGCAGTTTTGTTAAGTGAATGTAGTAACATTTCCTTTCACCCCAGGCTTCAAAAATAAATCTATGCAAACCAACTAAGAGAGCAGTTTTGTTAAGTGAATGTAGTAACATTTCCTTTCACCCCAAATGTTTGGCATTGTGTGAAAAATCTGTTGATCAAAAATCTAGTATTATTTTTAGGTCAGAAAAGACTGCATTTTGGGTTCAGTGTTTCTGAAAGAGAGAAAAGAGTCTGGCTAAATGATCTGACCCCAAACTCTCTCTTTTCCTATGATGCATATGTATCATGCATGCAAAACAATGGTGGAAATAATTAATCTGATGATAATTTTTCCATCTTTATCCTCTTAAAAGGCACATCAAATTTTTTTGATCACCCTGGAGTTAAAAAATTATTATTTTCTAGCTAAATCTAAGGGTCATCACTCCCCATGTCTATAAAGGACATGTTTATCATCACGAGGCTTTCTTTACTGCAAAAAGATTTTATGAAAAAAGACTGCATGGGGAGATGAATATTATTCCCTAAAGACCCCTGACAGTTTTGCTATACTGATTTCTACCACTATATGAAGTGTATGTCCTCCGGGCAACTTAGCTATGCAGCAGAATTTCCCAGATGCCAGACTGCAGACTCCCTTTGCAGCCTACTTCTACTAATTCACAAAATGTTTATTTCTGGAAAGGGATTAAATTTTCATCACCTGATGCAAATTTGTGGCTCTCTGCCAGAGGCCTGAGAACTACTGGTGGTCAAGCAGTAAGATCAGAGTTCAGCTACCCAGGGCTCAGGGCCCTGCTTCTACTGGATACCACTCACTCCTTCCTTACCCACTCCCCTCACCTCCTCCTCCTGTCTCTCCTAAGATTTCCAGGTGCCTCACTGAACATGGGTGGTCTAGTATCTGTGCTGTAAGTTTATCCAACCTTGTTTACAGGCTTACTCTGAGGTAGACCCTGCCCAAGCACTACTAGGAATGACCTTGAGTCTAATGGTAAATAAGAAACTAGCCCTGGCCCTGAAACATTTATGGTAAACTGGAGTTCATCCAACTCTAACAGACAAGGGAGAGCTATCCACAGGTAAGGACCATAATAGCACTGGAGCTTGTAGCTCCATCAAGGTTTCAACCATAGTTTCCTGGAGGGAGTGACTCACTCCACTCCATAAATTCATACGCTGTATATTTAGTTCCCAACAAGACTGCATTTGGAGATATGCCTTAGAGAAAATAATTAAGGTTAAATGAAGTGGTAAGGGTAGCATACTAATCCAATAGGATTCATGGCCTTATAAAACAAAGATATCTCTCTCTCTCTCTCTCTCTCTCACTCTAACCCCATACACTGAGGAAAAGACATGTGAGCACACAGCAAGAAGACTATATGTAAGCCAGGAAGGGAATTCTCACAAGGACCCAATCATGCTGGCATTCTGATCTCTTCTAGAGAGATATTTTCCCAGATGGAATGACCTTGAACTAGTCTTGAAAGATGAAGACAACTTGGTCACTTAATGAAAAGTGGGAAGAGGGCTCCTCTAGAACTGTGAAAAAATGAATTTATGTTGTATCACCACTCAGTCTATGGTGTTTTGTATGGCAGTTAGGGCAGGCTAAGACAGGTGCTCTCATGCATTTGGGTTACTTTAAAAAGTACATATATTAGACTATGAAGTTTGAGGTCAGTAATGGATGAGATGATCCTAGAAATGTAAGGAAGTTAGAGAGAGGAGTAAAAAAGGGAAGAGGGAATAGAAACAGACACCACTTGCCATAGAAGCTTAGGATAAGGGGAAAAGGAACCATTTCAAGGGTTCCTGGAACCACATTATGAAATTCAGCATCCGTGGTGAGGAACTCTTAGCATCCCTCCTCCTTTATCATTCTGCCTAGTGCTTGAAGAATAGTCAACCTCACTCCCTTGAGTTGGCTTCCCAGACCCACTGGAATTCTGATTCACTTCCACCCTGGCTTCATAGCACAAAGAAACTGGAGAATTTAGGAATATTTCTTTTGGCCTTCAACTTGTCACCATAGTGTTCCAAAATCGGTTGCAGAATATGACTGCAGTGAATAAAGCTAATACTGAAAAGTCAAAACAATTGCCCTTATTAGGTTAATAAAGATGCAACAGCTCAAAAACTCTAATTTCCTGCAAAGAGGAATATATACGTATAGATGGAGTAATGACAAAGTTCGCATAACTGTATGAATTATGGGGCAGAGAAAGAAACAGATGAAAGAAGTCCAATTAATAAACAAGGGCTTCTTTGTTACTCTTTTGATTAATTATAAAACAGTTATGAATATATCTTAATAATGATGAAAAACCACTAACAGAATTAAACACGGGAAGTCTGTTTTCTAAAGCATGGAGAAGATGAAAGTAAACAAAACAGCCTGTAGAACGGAAGCCAAATGGTAAGCAAACAGAAACCAGACAACAAGATTATCTAAGACAAAAAAAAAAAAAAAAAAAAATTAATGACTATAGTTTAAACTTCCCTATTAAAAAGTTAAAGTGTATCAGATTGAATAAAAAATCATCCAGGGAGTTTTCATACTTTTAATAGAGAGTTCTAAATAATTACATAAATAATAACAGCAGAGGTGGCAACTCGCACAAATGGGACTAGAAAGGATCGTTATAACAGTAAAAGAAAATACTGAGTACCTACAACAGAACAGCTTAACGTACATTTTTTAAAATTATTAAAAATATGGGAAATAACATTTTAAATACCAACTTTAACTATGTATCTTGTTAAACATCACAACATTCTAAATAGACAGATAGACACAACAAATACCTCTTTTATATCAACATCTATATTGAGCTGTAAAAATAATTATAAGTGAACAAGGTAAAAAATATATAGATTTATCCTCTACACCTATTGGGAGACAGTTGTCCACAAATTTCTTGTATTTCTGCATATGTCTCCAGCAGACACACTGGATCCTTTAGGCTATCTCTCTGAGGATGCTCTTATAGAGGGACTCCTGGGTGACTTAGTTGGTTTGGCATCTGCCTTCCACTTGGGTCATGAACCCAGGGTCCTTAGATCCAGCCCCCCATTGGGCTCTCTCCTCAGCAGAGTCTGGTTCTTCCTCTCCCTCTGCCCCGCCCCCATTCATTCATTCTCTCTCTCTAATAAATAAATAAAATCTTTTTTTGAAAAAAAAAAAAGAAAAATAGAAATAAGAAAAAAAGAGAAAAAAAGAAAAAATAGAAAAAAAATTTCTATTTATAGAAAATAACCTTGGAAGAAAGAGATAATATCTCCCTTTGGCTTGCTTACAGTCTTGGAAGATGGGGACAATGTTTCTTCAGAATGAAGGAAAGGCATGCTTACTGCCATTTTTTAAATGATCAGTTTCTCTAAACTCAGAATTCTTCTTCTGTAACATATCATGATGTGTGTAGGTGTCACCTAGTTCTCTTTACCTTGTCCTATGTATATCACAGCATGGAGGGCTAACATAAAAATGATACTTGGGATGCAGGCTCAGCTGTTGGGCTCCTGTCTTAGGCTCAGGTCTTGATCCTGGGATCTGGAATCAAGTCCCTCATCAGGCTCCCTGCAGGGAGCCTGCTTCTCCCTCTGCCTATGTCTCTGCCTCCCTCTCTCTCAGTCTGTGTCTCTCATGAATAAATAAATAAATCTTTTTTAAAAATGATGATACTCTAGCTACCACTACTGCTATGAGTGATAAAATATTTTCCCTGTGAACCAGGAATTGTATGTCTTCTCCCAACATTTATACAACCATGGAAGCTAATTTATTAGCCATCAAGTGAGACAAATCCTCAAACTTTCATGATTCTTGACCTTACCAGTAACTTTTCTTCATATAAAATATGCAAGAAGCATGAACGAAAATTGAGACAAAACCAAAAGTGAAATCAGTAATTCAAAGAAACCAAAATCATGCACCATATTAAGTGACAACAATAGAATGAAAAATATAAATTCTCCTATTACTGAAAACAAGGCTCAACCCCTTAGAAATGAAAATACTTCTCTGAAAAGCTATTTGACCAAGGAAGATATAAAAAGTAATAAAAACATTAAAATAAAAGTGGCATAAAAAAGTGAATTCATAAGTGTTAGTATTTTCTATGCATTGTGAAGAATGCAAATAAACCAAATTTTAGAAAAAGAAAGTAAGATCTATTTTTAAAAAGGAAAATTAGATAACAAAATTAACCAATTGAAAAGAAAAGAAATAGAGAAAGAATAGAATAATAGCAAATGTCTAATAACACTATTAGCAAATATTAAATAAAATTATGTAATAAACACCATATAACAGTACTTGTAGAAACAAATAAAATACCATAATCTGCCAATGATATCAAAAGAAGAAAAAAGTCAAAATATCTCCAAATAAATATGACTTTTAAAAATCACAAATAAAATCTAGAATTTGACCCTGCATAAAAAAATCATCAAGTAGGATTTACTTCAGGTCAATTAAGAAAAACATAATCACAATTTTTAAAAAAATATTTTATTTGTTTATTCATGAGAGACAGAGAGAGAGGCCGAGACAGAGGCAGAGGGAGAAGCAGGCTCCATGCAGGGAGCCCGATGTTGGACTTGATCCTGGCACTCCACGATCACGCCCTGGGTGGAAGGCAGAGGCTTAACTGCTGAGCCACCCAGGTGTCCCAATAATCATAATTTTCTACCAAAGCATTGAAAATATTCAATCGTCACAACTGAAAACACCAATGGCATAGAATATGTCATCATATCATCAAAAAATAGTCACTATGATACAGTTCATGGTTAAACCCAAGGAAGACTGTCATTAAATGTGGAAAAAAACAATATTGATGTCCTTTTTAGAAGACTTTACCTGTTCAATGCAGGAAGACGTGTAATAGCTATCGATACAAGACACAGAGAACAGTGATTTATTTAAAGAAATTGCAAAATGACATCATATGAAAAACATATGCAATTATTTTATTTATTATAAGAGAAAATAAAAACAATAGCATGCCTATATGCAAGTAATAGCAAATGTGGAAATAAAGTTGGAAGAGAAGTTTCATCTATTATTGTAACAAAAAGATAACATCCCAAGGATCTATTTTAATAAAACACATTTAACAGATGAATAGTATTACAAATATTTTTGAGAGATATGAAGGACATACATGAGGGACTAAATATTTGACAACTATTACCAAATTAATTGATAGTTTAATGCTATCCAAACAAAAATCAAACGTGATTCAAGGTAATTTAACAAAAATATGCTAAACTTCTCCCAGAAGAATAATCAGGTAAGAATAACAAAGAATTTTTTAAAAGAATGAATAGAAGAAGAAGTAAGTCTTCCCATGCAGTAAGCATATTATAAAGCTGTAACAATTAAAGTATCATGGAACTGACACAAATACAGAAAGACCCTGCTCAATGAACAACAACAACAAAAAAGTTCCCAAACCAATCATTGACTCTCCTGGGGACAGTCGGCTAGTTGGTAATCATGGCGCTGGAGATGGAATTGGCTTTCAACCTCTATTTTGCACTTTTCATCACCAATAATTTGCAACAGACACATGGTGTGCGCAAGAATTAAACCTTGGTTAATTTAAGCCACCGAGTTTTAGGCAATGCTTGTTAGCCAGCATAATGTGGCCTATCCAAACCAAGAGTCATGCTCCAAGATACAGTCTTTATAAGTAGAGTTTATTATTGACTCATAATATAAGCCTAGATTTGAAATACCTTTACCTATATCCTAAGTAACAAGGGCCTTCAATGTCTTATGGAACTAGGGTGCAAAATTCTATGCTGCCAGTAGGTGTCATGATCTACACTATGCAGTGCAGGCTAAAAACAACAATAACAACAAAAAAACCCAGCCAGGGCGAAAGATTGACTAGCTGGGTGCCAAAGATAAGAAAGTAAAATAAGCATCCCTATTCATCAGGAGTTAACTCCAAGTAATATTTTTTAAGTTGGTTCTCCATTTTATCAGTGGTACAATTTTTAAATTTTGTATATTGGTGTCCTTTAATATAGAAAGGTTAAAAAATAGTGTTTCACTGTCAATGTTTGATTGTCACACTGAACTTGATAACTGAGATGAGATTATTGAAGCCACTGTTAAATCATTTGAGTAATTCATGCACAATATTCAAAGTTTTTGTGCTCATATTTACAGCTATAACCCATTAACAATAACTTCCATTACAAATAACCGGCCTAAAATTCTTTTCTCCCTCCTCCAAACAGTGTCTCAGAGGCAAAGGAAACCTACCACGAATTCCTGGTGACCTTGCTTGTCTTTGTTGTTCCATACATGATCATATATTTGCTAAACGCCTGTCAAGGAGCCAGACAGTGTGGGTCTGATATAGTAAATAAACAGCAGTAATGGTGGAAATGGAATGGAGAGCTAACAGCCTCAATAGGGTCCATAATAAACAGCTGTGAAACCGCTTTATGAAAGTAGACTCTACCCTGGAGGCATACTCAAGATACAAATGTACCCTTCTATTGTACAAAATTAGATACCGCCCTTGGGAAAACTTCCCGAAGACCACTGCTCTACACCAATTATCATCAACTTTATCTGTCTAAAGGCAAAGTAGCTGGAAGTTGTTCCTTCTCAAATACATGTTTTTCTTTTAACCTGATGTGTTTGTCTAAGGGCCTATTGGTGTTCTGTGGTGATAGATGCCATAGAAACATTTTGTTTTTTGGCCTAATTGGATGACTTTGGTTTCCAGAGCTGTCAGCTTGACAATTTTTGCAAGTGGTAAGTTCAAGCGAAATAAAATTTCTAAAATTAAAGATAAATTCTGCAAAACATAAAAACAAGACTATAAGTAGCCTTAAAGGTTTGAAGACTTTGTTCTAAACTATGAGGACCTCCTAATGGCTGGTTCAAAGAGCAGACCCCATCACATCGGTTTTAGGGTTAGGCATTTTAAGAAGCATTGGAAAAGTCAACAGTGTGAATAAGTATCTTTTTGTTCTTTCCTCTCCACCAACTCCCTCCTTACTGCTTTTTTTATTCACTCACTTGTTTTTAAGATATTGTAAGCTGACTCAGATATATACAGATTTTTAAAAATAGCATCAATCACACAGAGCTAAGAAATGGTATTTGCTATGAATTTGACTCAGGAGGACAAAGATAGAGAAATGTTTAGTGAAGAAAACTGTGCTCAAAAACAAATATTTTTAAATGAAAAAAATTGGGAAACTAGTACCTAAGGATACAAAACATTTATTTTTATGTTCGAAATATTGCATAAAGGTTTTAAGAATTTGATTTCTGGAAAAACAATTAATTATGCAACATTTTGGAGGATCACACATGAGTTTCTTACTGTTAGTAAAGATTTTAAATATTTTTTTTAGTTTAGTTTATCTTTTTTTTTTTAAAACTAGGCTCCACACCCAGCATGGAGCCCAACATGGGGCTTGAACTGACCACCCTGAGATCAAGACCTGAGCTGAGATCAAGAGATGGATGTTCAACCGAATAAACCATTCAGGTGCCCCGTAAGTGAAGATTTTTTAAATGCAGGTTTTTTTTTTTTTAAACATTAACTTTGAAAAACTATAAATAACAATTTTTTTGCCTTGATTTTAGTAATAATCTGATTTTGCCATATCGATTATAGGAGATGGCATCAGCATTTAAACTTTAGGACTTATAGAAGAATGCAAAGTGATTTCTTATGGGTGTACAGCATGCAAGCAACTGAGTTGATTTTGTGATTCTTGGAAGCAAACAAACCAAAAAACAAAACAAAACAAAACAAAAAACCCAAAACCATGCACTACAGGAGAAGATTTTAGCCAGTGTCTTGGGTTATCTTTTTCTAGGTTGTGCTGAACAAATTGAAGAATTGCCTGCTTATTCAGATCCAAGCAAGTTGCGTTCCTCCAGGCAGATGCTATCTCAATTCATCATCTCTTCACTGCTAGCTTTTGCCAGGTACATGGAGTTTGAAACTCTCACTGGAGGCTTTAAGGGTCCAAGTTCTGCTCCTTCTGCTCACTGAGGTTCTCCCTCCCCACCAGCCTGTCACCCCCCCACAACCTGCTTTGTATCGTTTTCTACAAATTCTAGAATGGGCGCAGAGCTGCCCTAAAGTCTGCCTGTCTTCTGCAGAGCTAAGAGTAAAAGAAAAATATTTATAATATTGGTCTTGTATTTTGTTCCGTTCTCAGATAAGTGATCCAATTTGGACACAATCTTTCTAAAAGTCGCCCCCACCTTTTTTTAAGAGAAAGTATTTTCTATTTTCTTTTTTTGTATTTTCTTAATAATTTAAAATAAGCTATCTCGAGATGCCTGGGTGGCTCAGCAGTTGAGCATCTGCCTTTGGCTCAGGGTGTGATCCCCAGGGTGGGAGATCGAGTCCCACATTGGCTTCCCATAGGGAGCCTGCTTCTGCCTCTGCCTATGTCTCTACCTCTCTCTGTCTTTCATGAATGAATAAATTAAAATAAAAAAAAAACTTTAAAAATAAAATAAGCTTTCTCCTCTCTTATGTTGTTACTAGTAAGTGGTAAGCTACCCAATTTTACTGTAAAATACATTAGATATTCTAAACAGAAGAGATACATTTTTTTAGAACTGGTTCTCTGGACACATAACTTCTCATGAAATGGTGAATAATTTCTACACATCTGTTAAATGGTTGTAAATATATCCTTTTTAACTCCGAGTTTGAAATCATCATGTGTATAAAATCTGTTTAAATTCCTATAAGGTGAAGTGATGGCACACTGTTGAATAACAAGATGATGAAATTCAACCTCATAAGCCTTCAGATGAGTAATAGAAGATTCATACCAAGTGAAAGGGAAAAGGGATTAAATATCAATCAGTGATTCTCAATAGAAGGAATGTTAGTGGGGAAAGTAGAGATGAGCTTCCCCACTAGGAATTTGTCACAATATTTGGGGCAAGGTATAATAAGGGTACCTATTGATCCACATATATTTATAGGGCACTCCTTTCATTCCAATAAAAGTTGTTTTGTCTAGGACATTTTAGTACATACAGTGTGACAGCATCAAACAAATATTGAATATAATTGTACTAAATACCTTAGTTACCAAAGTATTTCTTTCTAAACTACTCCAGATTTGAGGTTTGGATTACCAGTACTGTAAATTTATATTTCATGACTGTCTATTGGAAATATAAATCTATCCATATTATGTGGACAACTACTTCATTCTGGATTGTTTTAGTGCACACAGAAGTGAACTAACTTGACAGTCAATACACCCCCATGGATTGCTTCAACATGATGTAGTACAACCTTGAAAATGGTTTTCATGACTATTATTTATATTATGTTGAATATAGAGGATTTAGAAATTATTTTTTAAGCTGAAAATTCTAGGCGTTAAAACAGTGAATTGGGACTAGGTAACACATGAAGGTGACACTATTTCTCACAGAACGTGGAGAATGATAGGGAGCTTTCCTGAACTTCAGGAAAGGCTGGATGACAAAGGGAGTCTTAAGCTGCCTCCATGGATACAGGCCTTAATGGAGACTGATGTGACTGTATCTCATCCTTAGATGACCAGCTCTATCAGGGAAAAAGTGTATCAGCAGTCACCCAGCCTCCAGATAATCACATACTCACCGAGGACTCCTTTCCTTTGTCGAGGAATAAGCCACAGATTAAATCTAGACAGGGAGACATAAGGTGAAGCCACCAGCAGAGTGCAGTGTGGCTTGAGCCTGTCCCAGCTAGGGAGTTTTTATACTTCTGCAGGGCAGAAACTATCCCAGGCTACCCAGCACATGATACATGTGGTGTAGGTTGGAGAGTAACCACCCCTCTTTCATCAGCATGTGAGAGGACAGCAGTTAGATGAAGTATGGAGAAGAACGTTCTGGATGTCTTAGAGACAGTCTCTCAACTCATCACCCAAGCAAAGCTGAGGCAGGGTAAGATGACTCATGGAAAACTGGGAAGATCATGTTACATTCTGCATGCTGAACATAATCCCCTTCCCCAAGAAAGCCTCTGACATGGAAGACAGATACACAAACACTGCAAGAAAAGCAGCAGAGTGGGACACCTGGCTGGCTCAGTGGCTGAGTGTCTGCCTTTGGCTCAGGGCATGATCCTGGGGTCCCAGGATCGAGTCCCACATCGGGCTCCCTGTGTGGAGCCTGCTTCTTCCTCTGCCTATGTCTCTGCCTCTCTCTCTATATATCTCTCATGAATAAATAAATGAAATCTTTTTTAAAAAAGAATTTATTAAAAAAAAAAAAGAAAAGCAGCAGAGTAAACCAGGATAATTCAGAGAATGGAAGAAAGCTTTTAAACAATATGTAAAGAGATAAGAAAAGCTTTTATACGTATGCAACAAAAGCAAGTGTCTATAGAATAAACTATTAGAGAACACCCAGAAACTCCTGGAAACAAAAAATAGGACCAAATATTCAACAGAAAGGCTGGAAGAAAAGCTAAAGAAATCTTTCATAAAATATATTTAAAAGAGAAAGAAAGTAGGGGACAGAGAATGTATAAAAATAAGAGAGGTAAGAAAATTAAGGATCATTTTGTGAGGTTCTACATACAGAAAATAAGAAAAAAAAAAGAGGCCAACTTTTATCTTCTTCAGTTAAAGCTTAAATTATCTCATTAAAATGTGGATGTTTATTTTCCATTTAAAATTTTTTTTATTTTTATTTATTTTAAAAATATTTAATTTATTCATGTGAGACACAGAGAGAGAGAGGCAGAGATATAGACAGAGGGAGAGGCAGGCTCGCTATGGAGAGCCTGTTGCGGTACTCAATCCCAGGACCCCGGGGATCATGACCTGAACCAAAGGCAGATGCTCAACCACTGAGCTACCCAAATACCCCTTAGAATTTTTTTTTTAAAAGCTAAACTATAATTACAAAAATCAGTTTTATATCATTTCCAACTTTACAAAAATAATTTATGGGTGGGGGATTTTTGAAGTGTAATAGGTTTTTAATATTTGTTGAGGGAACAATTTGAGAACTGGGAATAGCAGCACACATCCCCACCAGCAAGCAACTCAGGGTTAAACTGTCTTACTGTTGATGATGACTTGTCCTTATCAAGAGCTGTGTAAACTTTGGCAAAGAACAGACTGAACTGGCTTGGATGACTGTTACTTACCAGTTGCCCTGTTGTGTGGCTCTCCCTGTCAGTTCTGGATGCTAAAAAGAAAACGCTGTCCCACACTCCTGTCCAAATTCCATGTTCTTTCTTTCTTTTTTTTTTTTTTTCTTTTGTTTTTTTTGCATGACTCACTTCTAAAACTGAGCAAACATTTATTGAGCAATTGCTAGGATTATGACCTTGCCCTGGTCCTAGAGTTGAGCCATAGTCAACATTCTGTCCACATCATGAGCACCACCTCTCATGACAGAGTGCAACCTTTAGGTGCTTTAGTTCTCTCCTTCTTCTGACATCCATCTGTGCCCATTTGTCCCTTCTAGCTGCTCGTCCCTTCCCTCCATCCTTGATGACCAGAACCCTCAAAGGACTCTTCCCTCAGCTGAAGACATCCCCAGATTCTTAGGTTCTAGTAGGCCTCAAAGGGATTGAAATTTCACATGGCTTGGAGAAGGTAGTTTTGGGATGCAAATACATGCTTATTATTGGCTGTCTAACAACTTTAGAAGTGAGAATATTCCCATTTCCAGCAAATACATTTTTGAAAAAGCTTCTCGATGATTCAAAATAATAGACCTCCCAGAAAGAAAATGCTTATTTATGATAATCACTCAGCTCTTTTGAGCTATGGAAAGAATGAATCATAGTGACATACATTATAAATTCTGTAATAAATGGGACTATTGTTGATTTTTTGCATTCACTGTTGAAAAGGAAAACTTGGACTATAGCTTCCCAGATTGTATTGCAATGTAAGAAATCATCTATGGATGATTATGGTGTGTGTAACTGAATATAATTTTCTCAAATAGCTATAGATGAGCATGTGTTGCCTTTGTAATGGATGGATAAATATGTTATTTTTTAAATCTGTGGATAAGTGGGGGGGGGAGGGAGAATGATTTAATAAGCACAAAGCAGCTTGTTGCTTGTGCCACATCATTAAAATGTGACTTAACTTTAGATACCAAATAATCATTCCTCTTGTGAGAGCTGAATCCACAGCCCTAAAGAATACCGTATATTTATCTACGACTTCTCTCTAAAGAACTAAATAGGCTTTATTGACATTATTTTCTAGGACCACTCAGCATTTTGTGAGGAAAGTGGAATTATTTAGGTTCTATAGGTAAGAAAACGTGTACAGAAATTAAGTGGCGTATTTAAGTTTATTCAGCCAGCCAGAGATCTAGGAAGAGAACAATGGTCTCCTGAGTCCAAGAAATACTTTATCGACTGCCTAGAATTTCACTGGAGGAAAAGGCACAGACTCAGTATAAGCTTAGATACTAAATATGTTTTAGTATCCTCTAAACACTGACAGTTGTATTTTGGAACCTTCCAGAAGGCAGATCTTTGCTTTTAAAAGGACATAAGGGCAAAAGTTTGGCACAACTAATGTTACCAAAGTCTTCGACATGATTTGTTTTATTTTCTGAAGACACATTTATCTTGAGGAATAGGCTTCCTGATTCTTAAGTAATCCAAAGTGCTGCTGTTATCTCATAAATACCCGTGGTTTCCATGCAGAAGGTAGGTTTCTTGAATATCATGCAAATTATATTTTCTAAAATACAGTGGATGTTTAAGCAGGACTCTGAAATCAGCTATGAAATCTTGACTCTGGGAACACATAGAAAGTGGCTTGAGAAATGACAGAAGTCAGGTTACCTGGAGAAAGGTTCTAAGTGAAAGAAGTTTTAGTCCGGTCTTGCTGTTAATCAGCTTATGAGCTAATTCAAAAATGAATTTGTTTTCCTATATTAAGTCAATACCCTAATATTGAAGATAGTTTCCTGCTAATACTTCATATTCTCAGATGTTTTTATGCACCTTGTAAAGCCACCAAATATTTATTATTTTGTCAGTCTGTAGAATATTTATTCAGCTATTACTACCTACATTAGAGATTTCATGTCCCTCTATAAAATTTGGGCCTCTCAAGTAAAACTCTGATTAAAAGCCTTGTTTGTTTTAATTGCAGATAGTACTGGAGGAGGTGAGAGGAGTACTCACTGAGATTTCTGTTACTCTGCTCCAAATCCTCAATGGAAATATACATATTTAATACAAATATAGATAAAATGAGAGGTCTGAACTGTGTTCCACTGTGTTCACATCAGGCTTTCTTAAGAAATACTAATATATTTTACATGTTTTAGAAATAGTAAAAAGGAACCTTAGAAATGTTAAGAAACTCACCAAAGTTCAGAGACCTACGTCCGCCTAAATTCAAATCCAATAATCTATTATATCCTTCTAACTTCCAGAAAGGGATTCTTTTATGGGAGAGGAAGGGGTGTTCCTTGTAATATAAAGCCTGCTTGTGAATTACCTCCCTGATCATGGAAATTTATGACTCTTTTATTCACTTATTTGACCACATGTACTTCAAGTTACTTACCTGGTTATATTGTTCATGGAAACACTGAGTTTGATTTCCAGATACCAAAAAATAAAAAATAAAATAAAAAAATTAAAAAATTTAAAAAATTAAAATAAAAATTTTTAACCAAAGGAAAGAGAGAAAGATAAATAATATCTCCCAATAAGAGTAGATTAAAAAAACAACAAACAACAACAACCCCAAGGTTTTTCTAGTGTTTTTTTTTTTTTCCTAGTATTGGAACAAGTGACGTTTCTGGTTGAATACCAAATGAATGACTAGTTTGTACTTAGCAGTCAGATCGTATGAAAGATATGAATCTTGAGGGGGGGCCTGGGTGGCTGGGTTGGCTGAGTGTCTGACTCTTGATTTCAGCTCAGGTCATGATCTCAGGGTCATGGGATCAAGTCCCAAATTGGGCTCCATGCTCAGCATGAAGCCTGCTTGAGATTCTCCCTCTCTCTCTGCCCCTCACCCAATCTCTCTCTCTAAATGAATAAATAAATAAATAAATAAAATCTAAAAAAAATGGATATGAATCTTGAAAAACCAGAATCATACTAAATATAGTGAATCTTGAAAAACCAGAATCATACTAAATATGCTTAAAATGGCACATAAGAACTGAGAGCTGCAGAGAAAAAAGTAGAGTTATGTGTCCCATGTTGCATATACTGCAAAGAACAAAATACCTAAGAGAAATAGTGGATAAATCCCCAGCCTCATTAAACTAACTTTTTCTTTCTTTTTTTCTTTTTCTTTTCTTTTCTTTTCTTTTCTTTTCTTTTCTTTTCTTTTCCTTTTCTTTCTTTTCTTTTCTTTCCTTTCTTTCTTTTTCTTTCTTTCCTTTCTTTCTTTCTTTCTTTCTTTCTTTCTTTCTTTCTTTCTTTCTTTTTCTTTCTTTCCTTCTTTCTTTCTGTTAAACCTTCCTCTCATTCCATAATCTTTTTTTTTTTTTTTTTTAAAGTCAAAAGTTCTAGATTAATGTAAAGAGCCTAGCTAGGATTAGGAGTAAGAAAGCCCATGTCTCATCGGGCTTCCCTACTTGGCCAGCAGGTAGTCTTGTGTACCTCTTTAAGCTTCTGTGTTCCTGGAAAACAAGGGGTTGCATGGATAGTTTTTAATTTTAATTTAGAACATTCCATGACTCTGAAATGGGTATAACCCAGGGAAGGTCAATGTTAATACACTAGCTAACTGGGGAGAAACTTGCAATGTGAGTGCCACTTCCTATGGAAGAAGGGACAATCCTAGCTTGCCATAGTTGGGAGAAAGGAGGAAAAGTTGAGGAGTATACTCATTCAGTTATTGGGAAGGACACTTAGCAGGGTAATGAAAAGAATGGTTCCTGCCTTGAAGCTATGTGGCGGCCTCAGGGAGGAGAGGGGAGGTTATAGGTGGGGGTGCTACAGATAGACTACTAGGATTTGTCATTTGTTCCCAAAGTGAGGACCCTTTCATATAAATATTCAAATGATATATTCGTAGTTTTAGCATCCCCTGTTTGTAAAACACACCACAACAAAGTTATGATTTTACTTTGAAATAAATGTTAAAATCATCACGGTATCTATACACACATGAAAACTAGCTATGTGTGCAGGAAACATGGTTTATTCAGTCTGTCCACAATACTTGGTGCACATATTTATTTGCAGACCTCTTGTAGTAAATCAGCAGCAGTCCACAAGGCCAGAAATCAAGGGATTAGGCTGATAGGCTGATGTTCAGTGTATGAGCCCAGCCTTAACTTTTATTATTTTCTTGTCTTCTTCCCCTTCCTCTACCACCTGGCTGTTTCTCTGGATCACTGCCAAGCCCCCTGCAGCCCTGGAGTTCTGCAGGCTGATGGCAAGTTAGTCTTCTGACTAACAATGCTGTGATCCAAGGCTGAAAATCTTGAGAGTTTGGTCACCATTTGCCCAGAGAAATGAATGGCCCCATCATTAGATTATCTTAACTTTGGAGCAATGGAGGCAGGGCTGTGTTGCATGCCAAAGTCAACACTAGATCTAATTTTATTAACATCAAATGGATGCACAAAGTCTCCAATAACATGATTTTAGACTCGCCTATTCCTTCTTGTGATAAAAGGCTGATTAGCAAGATTTGGCTGATCACGTGATCAAGTTAATCTCAGGCAAGTTTCCAAAGCAATTCACAACCATTGAAAAATGAGAGGCATGCAAGTTGGATCAAATTAAAAAAAAAAAAATGCTGCAAGTTCTTATCTGTATGATCAAAAACTATTGGAATCAGAGAATGAGTTAGCTGACAGGCATTCCAAAGCAGATTTTGAAGTCATAATAAGAGTTTAATTGACAAGGGGCACGATGTTTAAAGCTTCTAGCAAACAGTACTAACAAGCAATAGAGTTACTCATGCTGAAATCTGTTCTAACTTTAAATTAATCAGAATGGCAATAACCATCAATGGCTACTGCTGGGAGTGGGGAGGACATAAACTAAGGTCTCACGTCCAGGATCACAGCTTAATTCTTAGGCATGAAGACGGAATCTATAACTGCCACTTGTTAATACAACAAACAATTTCTCCATATTGCCATGAAATGTTTTACTGTTACGTAGGACTCCTTGAAAGTGGAATTTATCAATATCCTATTGCAAGAACTTTTTGGCTGGTTAGCAGTAATGTAACAATAATATTTGGCAAGGAAAAAAAAAAAGAGAAAGAACAAGCCAAGGCTTTCATCTTTAATTAACATGACCTTCTTCATTTTTTTTAAGAGGAAAATCCAGGAATTTTTTTTGAGATTCACTTTAAAAATGGCCTACAATATTATGTTTTAATTAAAATTGAATAAGCTTCCCTATGAATATTAAACTTTTAAAAGCCTAGGCAGCAATAGTACATTATTAAAAGCTGCATCACTCATGTCAAAGAAATTAGTACTTGATTTTTAGATATTCATCATCAAGTTCTGAAATGATCAGAAGCCTGAAACTCAAACTCAAAACAATGTTAGTACTTCAGTTAATCTTCCAAAGTGGAAGAATAATATTCATTAACTGCAGCGAAGTTCGATGATCTCCAGAGTGTGGAAACGCTTAGATAAAAACTGGTATTTTTATTTACCTGTAAAATCGAAAGAAAGAAAAAAAAAAAAAAAGGTTCTGGAAAAAACTTATCATGTAGGCAAAATCAATTACTCCTCACCCCTCCCTTCATTCCACAAAAGCTTGTGACCCGAACTTGTAAAGTCTCTCACTTTTTTTTTTTTTTTTTTCATACCACTTCAAGTTCATGCCTTAAGGAGAGGAAGCAGAACTCCTTTACTCGGTGCGAGCTCCCTAGCAGTCATTTTATCTTTTGGATAATCCTATTTTCACAGCGAGTTCTGGCTTTTAGGGTGTTTACCCCTCTCTTTCTTTCCCTTTTCTGTTTTTCTTTGTTGATGTTGCAGCGCATGGTGTAGGGAGGAAGTCGAAGTCCCTGAAATAGCTAGGAATCGCGAGTAATACCGCTAACGAGCTGCAGATAGAAAACGGGAGACTTCAAATAAAATAGCACGCACTCTCAAACTCCCAGAGGGAACAAAAGAAAACGAAACGAGCACACACACACTTGGGCCGTTCCGGTACATTCGCAAAGGTGGGAGCAGTGGGCGCGAGCGCGGGGCGGGGCGGGGCGGGGCGGGGGGGGGAGACCGCGGCCTCCGCCCTCCGGGGCCCGCAGGTGGCTCCAGGCCGGCACCCCAGACAACAATGGCCAGGGTGGGCTCTGCCTGCGTCGCCCGTTTGCCGTCTGCCTCTACCCGGAAAAATAATCTATCCAGCAAGGATGACAGAGCAGGGAAAGACGCGCGTGTCGGGCTCCCTAGGCGGCAGTCTCCCCCTTCCCGATCTCGCATTCCCCACCGCGGTCCGACGAGGAACCTGCCGAGCATCAAGTTCCCGAGCAAGTTATCTGATTCCCGCAGCCCCTCCACCTGCCGGGCGGTGCTGCGCGCACCCCAGGCTTCCCCCCGGCGACCCCCCGCGGGCTGCAGCAAAAAACCCGGGGTGCTCCGGCGGGGCGGGGGCGGGCGGCTGCCGGGGATCCGGCCGGCTACCGCCGCAGCTCAGTGGCCTCCGATTGGCCACGACGCGGGCGGGGAAGCTCGGCGGAGGAGGGAGGCGGGGGCGGGGGCGAGGGCGGCGGCGGCGGCGGCGGCGGCGGGAGGGGAGAGGCGAGGAGCGAGGGCCGCGCAGCCTGGCAGCGCGTGCGGCGAGCGCGGGGAGAGCGGCGGCGGCGGCGGCGGCGGCGGCTCGCGTCGGTCGCGCTCGCGGAGGCCGAGCGGGGTGCGCGGGCGGCGGCGGCGGCGGCGGCGGGGGTGGGGCGGCGCGCGCGAGTGAGCGGCGCCGGGCAAGGAGCGGCGGGCGGGTGCCGGCGCGCAGGCAGCAGGGGCGGCCGCGGCGGCGGCGGCGGCAGCTGCGCGGGACGGAGCCGCGGCAGTAGCGGCCGCGCCGGCCCCCGGCCTCACCCCCGCGCGGCCCAGGCCGGAGAACAAGCCCCAACTCTCCCGGGGGGCCGGAAAGGGGGAGCCGGGAGGCGGCCGTCAGCCCGCACGCAGCGGAGGCGCGGGGCGGCGGGACCGCTGCCCTTTGTGGGCGCAGCGCGCACGGCCCGGAGCGCCCTCCCCGCGCCGCTCCCCTCGGCGTCCTGGTCCAGCAGAGCGGCCCTGGAGAGGGGGCCCGGAGGAAGCCGAGCCGAGAGCCCGAAACCTCGCGTTGCGGAGCTGCCCGGGAGCGCCCAGCCGCGCCGCGCCGCTTCCACCTCCGCATCCTACAGCGGCCAAGGTCCCCGCCGCCCGCATCCCTCCGGCTTCCGCTGCGCTTAGGGCCGGCGCCCAGCCGCCTGCGCTGCCACCGCGGCCGCCCCCACACACGCGCGCTCTCTCTTTCTCTCTCTTTCTCCCTCTCACCCCCACCGCACGCCCGCCCCCTCCCCGCCCCCGCCCCCGCCCCCTCCCCAGCTCCTTGATCTCTCGGTCTGTTTTATTACTCCTGGTGCGAGTCCCGCGGACTCCGCGGCCCGCTATTTGTCATCAGCTCGCTCTCCATTGGCGGGGAGCGGAGAGCAGCGGTGAAGGGGGTGGGGTGGGGAGGGGAAGGGAAGGGGGTGGAAACTGCCTGGAGCCGTCTCTCCGCGCCGCTGTTGGTGCTGCCGCTGCCGCCGCCGCCGCCGCCGCCGCCGCCGCCTCCGGCTCCTCGCTCGGCCCCTCTCCGCCTCCATGTGCCGGATAGTGGGAGCGCCGCGGACCCTGCTGCCGCTGCTGGCGGCCCTGCTCCAGGTACGCGGCGGCCTCCGCCGGCCGGGCCGCGGGCGGGGTGGGGCGGGCGGCGCCGGGTCCCTTTGTTCCCCGCGCCGCTGCGGGGCCAGGCTGCGCACCCGGCAAGGGAGGTGCCGCACCGCGCGGCCGGGAGCTGCGCAGGCACGAGGCTCGGGTCGGGCGCAGGGGCAGGGCCGGCCGGGCCGGCGGGTCCCGAAGGGACGGATCGCCGGCCCCCTCTGTTCTTGCTTCCGGGCCGGGCGAGCTTGCAGGGGGTGTCTCCGGGCAGCAGAAGGGTGAGGCAGGATAGCTCCCAGGTTTTGCAGTTTTCTACGCTTCTCGCCCGTCGCTTTGCACTTTGCTCCAAAAAAAAAAAAAAAAATTTTTTTTTTTTTTTTGTTTTGTTTATTTCTGCAGGGATGGGTCGCGAGTTTGCAGTAGGAATTCTCACTCTGGTGTCTTAGTTACGGGACGTGCCTCCACCCCACCCCACCCCGGCACCCGCGCGCCTCCCGGTGCCCGAGGGCTCCACTGCCCTATTGTCTTTACCCCAGCCGAGTTGCCTTCTTCTCCTGCCCCCTTGCCCCCCCCCCCCCCCGTGTTCTGTGTCGGTCCCACCTGGAAGGAAACCTCGTCCCCTTGCCCCGGAGACTCTCTGCGGGCCGGGGCCTCCGCACCCCGCCCCTGGCTCCGCAGACCCTTCTCGCGGCGGCCGGGGCGAAGTTCCGTTACTCGGCTGTTATTCGTCTCCCTCGTCCGCCCTGTCCCCTGCGTGCGTCCTCGGGGACGCCTTCGCGAGGAGCCTCCGCACTTTTCACGCCTTCGGAGAGCGCCAGACAGCCTCTTCACGGCCTCGTACCAGGAGGCTTCTCCGCGGCTGGAAGCACCTGCTCCAGGCAGGTCGCGGGCTCCCTGGCCCCTCGGCGCCACCGGCCCCCAAGCCCGGCTGGCCGCCCAACTTTCGCGCGGCGTCCGGCCGGAGGCTGCCCCGAGGCCCCTCCCGGCCGCCCACTGGGTCCCGGGAAGCCGCGCGGGGCGCGCAGGGCGGGGGAGGGCGGGGGTCCCGAATCCGCCCCCGCAGGCGCGGGGGTTCTAGGGCGGCTGCAGGAGAGGGGCGTGTCCCCCCACCGCACCCCCGCATGCCGGTCAGGGTCTCCCGGGAAATCCGCCCGAGGGGCCCCCCCCGCGCACCCTTGCAGCTGGGGGGTGGCCAGCGGGTGGCAGCTCGGAAAAGTGCGGGCGCGGCTCGGAAGTGCCGCTGCGCCGGGGGCGGCCCGGGCAGCGACAGATGGTGCTGATCGGCCCCCTCCGTGGTCTTCACGGGTCAGGGCCTGGCGCGCTCCGGCCGCGGGGCGGGGGGGTCGGCGCCCGCGGTCTCTCGCGCTTTCTCCGCCGCCCCCTAGAGGGGTGTGGGCAGAGGCCGCTGGAGCCCTGTCCATGGTGCGCTGCTGCTCGGCGCGCCCGGCCCGGCCCCGCGCTCTCTTCCCCCGGGCCTGCCCTCCCGCTTTCGGGCTCGCGCTCTCCCCCGCTCCCCCGCTCCCCCGCTGCCCCTCGGACTCGGCGGCCGCCCGAGCCCCGTCTTTTCTGCTTTCTTGGGTTTCTCCTTTTGTTCTTTCGTCTCCCGCTGGTCTCTCTCCCCTTCCCCCACCCGCCAGTCCGCCCCCCTCGGCTCTCCTGACTCTGGGGTTTCTGAACTATGAGACTGGACGTGTTCGGCCTCTGCAGTTTTGGGAAGTGGATGGAATTTCTTCTGACTGGGGGAGGAGACCTGCCAGTCACTTGCTAACAAAAGTATCTCCTGTTATAAAACCGCCCTTTATTCTTGGAGTGCGCACTCCTCATTCTTTCACCTCCTGCCGCTTCATTTATTGTTTCTTCTTTTCAAATAGGACTTACTAAAGGGGGCTAGGCTGAAGGGGAAGAAGGGAAAAGAAAAAAAAAAAAAGAAAAGTACTAGAGTGGTTTGAAGTTTAGGGAGAAGGCAAGATGAACTTAAGAATCCTATGGACCTCAGACATTTTCCTTTTCTTTTTACACAAAGAACATGTCAGAGATAAAGTCTTATTCTTTAAAATTAAAAGCATTAATTTTGAACGCCTTTGAGTGGTCTTACTAATTTGCAAACAACTTTTAATAAATGTTCAGAGTCTGAGGCCAGCAGTAGATGGTATGTTCACTAACTTTTTGATCCGAAAGTAAGTTTTAATTGAATACTGTGCAGTGAAGGAAAGACAGGAGACCTTTGTTGGTAATTCATACCGTGGGACTAAGTGTGGTACCACCGGAGCAGTCTCATTTTCTCTTAGTCATCTGCCTTGAAGTCAGGTGTGAATTTCATAAGTCATTTTCTTCTTTAAGCATGTACAAAAATAGCATTTATAAACGTCGACTAATGCGGTTGTCTTTACCATCCTATGATATTTCTCACTTTCTTCTAGATGGATGTTATGCTGACTTTTGTAAACACTCAGGAAAGGGGAAATTCTAACTTTGTCATCAAGTTGTTTGGCAGTCTCCTAATTCCTAGGTACAAGTTAAGCAATCACATTGAATGATTTGCAAGGTCATTAGGAGTGGAAGCAGAGCAGTTTATGCAACGTGAGTTTTAGGGTTAAATGCACCATGTGGATTGTACAACTGAGATTAGGAATGACTTTGTGCTAATGGCCTGCTTTACACACCAGAATAACAGATCTATCTGCAAGGTGAAAATGGCCCCTCTGCAGTCATCTGCTATTCAAGTCTAGTTTTTTTTTTTTTTTTTTTTTAAGGTCAGATAAGACAAGAGTTTTAGGGAAGAGGATGAATGGTTTTTAGTAATAGATACAGAGCAACTTTGTTTTTTCCAGACCAGTTTAAGACAAATAATTAAGTATACAAAAGGACTTTATGCATTTATGTATTCTCTGAAGTGTTCCTTGTTTTGCTTTGAACACTTTTTTTTTTAATTTTGGGAGATTATTAGTTTGGTTGTTCTATTACTTGGATTTACATAATTCTAGTCGATTTTGCACATTATGATATTCAGCTTTAAGATTTTCTCTATTACTCTTCATTTTAACTTATGGTATTAGCATTGTCCTTTACACTAAAAACAAAAAAGTTAAATTTAAGCATTAGATTTCAAGGATCGAAGGATATCACAAAGTTAAGACAAACTTTCCTTTTAAATTATATAAATGACTTTCAAGGTCTTCAATAGATTATCAGGAAAAAAAAAAAAACAAAACCACCAATTTCACTTCTACTACCTACCCAGTAATTACTAGACTAGAAACCTGCTTTGTTTTTCTAGTTCACATTTTAATTGCCTAATTCCATTGTTCTAGTTTAAATACACTTTGTATGGGTTACGAAGCATCAAAGACATCACCTTAATGTTTGTAGATACCCTGGATTCTTAGTCTTACCACATAGGTCCTGCTTTCGACCCTGAGGAAGTATGAAAAAAAAATGCATAAACCGTATGTGGTTTTCACCTGTTAGGTGTATGCGTTTTGAAGAGATTAATATTCAACACATGAAACATATGAAAAGAAGCTTTATTTTACGATGTAGGAAACCTTGGATGCAGTAATCATTTTAAGTATGAAACATTTATTTTCAGTGTTTGATTTTCATGTCTTTGTAACAACTTACTGTGAAAGTAAGGAGAGAACATAGTTGATATTCACAGTTTATTCTACTTAGTGGCCATAGTTATACATATCTTTGCCCTTTTCTTATCTTGTGTCATGTGGTCATTACTCATAGATGGTGGTGCATTGCAAGCATATACTAGGTGTGATTTGAAAAATAATAATTTGTGCATGCATCCTAAAATATTTTATGGACACATTTAAAAATATACATATATGGCGATACCTATGAGTCTATGTAGATATCTTCATATATGTATATCTATAAATATCTCCATATATAAAATTTTAGGCCCCAATTGCAAGTTCAGAATCTACATACAGATTGTACTTTTTGACTTTCATGCATTCTTGGAAGTCAGCTCTGACCAGTCTTCTAAAAGTTCAGACTGAGATTTTATTTAAAGAGGAAATTCTTTTTCGATTCTGTTTTTTTTTTACATATAGGGACTAAAGTCTTCTTGGAGCAGATTATTTTGGTGACTGTGTATTGCACCAAACTGTCCTTAATTTCCCTTTTCATTAAAAATTTGCAATTCTTAAATCTGTTGTGCCTCATTAAGCTTTAGGGTTATTAATCGGGAAATGTCAAGACTTAAAGCAACAGTTAATCTTGCTTTAAAGTGCCTTAAAAAAAAATCCTAAGTAACTCAGATCCCCATTCTGTTTTCAAAGGGATATTCTTAAGTTAGAAGAGTGATTTTTAAAGAAAAATCCTAGATGTTATTTAAGAAATGTAGTGTTTGTGTATATACTCTACCGTTTTGCCCAAGTTAACATTATTCAAATTTGTTCTTTTGGCTCAAATACAAAAAGTAATCAAGTTTAAGCACTGCACAGACTGGTGGTGAATTTTATCAACGATTTTAAAAATATGATAGATTTGGAATTTGGAATTTGTCATTTGAATATTTCTTATCTGCCATTAGTATACCTTCTAAAAGGACCTAAGCATTTTCAAGTTGTGTTAAGAACTATTTCAACTGAGTTGACATATAATTTGTATCAACAAATCATTATGCTTCCCATTTCTGTCTTTTCCTACCAAAAACTTATTTTTGTTTTAATTTTTTAGCAAATTATATCAGTTAATTTGAGCAGATGCTAGTCTTTGTATATTTAACTAAATGTAGATCCGTTTTAATTCAACAACCCTATTCATGCCAGGGAAGAGGTATGTACAGATAAATGTTTTAGTTTGAGCCGTATCTTCTGCATATATAAAGTGACGTCTTTAAAGTAGCCAGAAGGTGAATTCTAGAGCTTAATGAGACCTTTTAAAAGATTGGGATTTAAAGATTAAGATCTGTGTTACAACAGAGTTTTTAAAAGGAAAATTTGAGTTATAAATAAATGCTTTTCAGTTCTTATTTCTTGTTACTGTCTTTCATACTTCCTGCACTTCCTTGTCTGACCTTCCACTGTACTTAGAGCAATACCCAGGCCCCCTGGATTGCACTTGTTTACACAACATGTATGTTCAGGATTGCTATCTACATACGTGTCTTCTGCAACATTTATCACAGTTTGGCATGAAGTGTCAATCAGTAATTAATTAATACCTTTGTGTGTGCCGTCCAAGGTGATTTGGGCACCAAAGGCGTAATAACTTTATTTTATGCAAATGAGCTGCTGTTAGGTAGTGTCAAGGGCAAGAACTAGTGTCAAGGGCAGGAAGCCTGGGGTTCTAATCTAGTGCAGATGTAGTTTACGCCCTTAAACTCTCATGACCTCATTTTCCTCAATAGTAAAATACTGAGTCCGGTTGGATTAGTAGATCTCTAGGGGACTTTCCAGTTCTGTGACTCTTGGGGCTGCTGAAAAATATCTCCCAAATGACTCCTTTTCAAAGGCTTTGGAATGACTTTAATTTTTAACCTACAATGCAAAGATTTTCACATACTCAGAGTGGTAGAGTATCATTTTGAGGGTCATTAACAAGAGTTTATTATATATATGATAGGTTAAAAGTAGTCTGTATTTTTTATATGCTTGACTTCTAAAAATATTTTTTTTCCCATTGGCTATGCTGCTTTTACCACTAAAAGTAAATTATTTTTTGGGTTTGACCTAAAGGAAGAGGAATGTGGTACTACTAAGAATAAAAATTATTCCTTTTATTCCTTTTATACTTTCATGTTTCTTTGAAAGAACATAGCTTCCTTGAGAACCTTTGAATTGAATGATGTGGGTCAGCACTAAAAATATAGCCCATTGATTAGCGAGTTATTTTTCTACAGATGTCTGTATTCATGTTGTACATGTGATTTATACATACATATATACATATATAAGGGTATGTGTTGGAAGTATTGTTTATAATTACAAAGGGTTGGATTAGTTGAACTCTGAATGTCCTTAGTAGGAGTTGATTTAGTAAATTATGTATAATATGCAGTCAGATATGAGAGCCCTTATTGAGTGGAATAAAGCATTTTAGTTCTATTTCCAGGTCAAGAAAATGGTTGTTAAACCACCCAATTTTCATGCCATAGCCATGTACCTACAAGTGCTTCAAAGGACAGCAAAAATGATCAGTGGGATTTCAAGGCTTCTGAATGAGGAAGAATTGGACAAAGACCACAGTGGAAGCTGTAATGAAAGAATAGAAAATCAAACAATATACAAATAGGATGAAGATGGCCTAAACTAACAGAACATCCTAAAGTTGTGTTGAGGACAACCTATAGTAGGCTGAGCTACAAGTAGGTCTAAAGAAGATTGGCTAATGGGTAGTTAAATAATAGATTAGTTTCCATGTTGTATATTAAAATGACTACACTGTGCTGAGTTATTTGTGCCTAAGAGATTATATTAGTTGGTTAAACCATTGTGATATTTCTTACATTTTTTTGACTGAATATTTAATTTTTCATCTGTTCTGGTGGCAAAAATGTGGTCTAAATTGTAGTCTAAAGACCTTACTACTATCTTGAACTTGAGATCCAGAGGAATAGTTAGTGTAGCAATCAGATGTTCTGGTCTACTGCCTTGATTAAATAAATTGTTTAACTTGGGTTTTTCCCAAGTAGCATTGGGAAAATTAATTGTGTAATGTCTTTAAAACAGCTTGAGCTATTTAAAAGGAAGTGCTATTATAAATACAATATGGCAATCATATAGAGAAGCGCTTGGAGACATGCTTGATCCATATGCCTACATATAACAAAAATAAATAAGTCCTGGAGTAATAATATATACTCCTATTTATTGTGATTTTAACATTGGTTTGTGTGTTAACTTAAAAATTTACTTGACCATAGCATCCTTATATATATATTATAGTTTTAATATTAGTTTTGTGTTAATTTAAAAACAATTTTTTGGGCAGCCTTGGTGGCACAGCGGTTTTAGCACCGCCTGCAACCGGGGATCAAGTCCCATGTCCGGCTCCCTGCATGGAGCCTGCTTCTCCCTCTGCCTGTGTCTCTGCCTCTCTCTCTCTCTCTCTCTCTCTCTCTCTGTCTCTCATGAATAAATAAATAAAATCTTTAAAAAAATAAAAGCAATTTTTTGCGTGACCATAATTGAAAATATTTATACCCAGATTCCCTCCTCCTCATTCTGATATATTATAATTTTCAGTGAATTAGTAAAAGGAATTAGTAAAAAAAAAAAAAAAAAAGTTAAGTAAAGGGTCATAGTTTAGAATATAATTCCAGAAATTACTGGAAATGAAAATGTGAAATGACCATTTTTTCCTCATTATTAAAATAAGTTTTGAGTTTATTCGACTTTCTTCTGTTGCGTTAGTGAAGTTTTTTTTAAGTCTTTTTATTTACTTATTTATTTAAATAATCTCTGCACCCAATATGGGGCTCGACTCAGGACCCCAAGATCGAGAGTCGCACACTCTACACCTTGAACCAGCAGGTGCACCTAGTTATTGAACTTTCCTGTTACTGATTTCAGTAAGGATGGCCTTTTCAGTTTTAAGACATCTCACAATTTATTTTTATTAATTGTCAGTAGGTCATTCATATAACTCAGAAAAGCACACATACCAGAGAAAACCATTAAAACTTTAGATATTTGCTGCCACCTCCTCGAATCTTTTTTTTTTTTTTTAAACTAATGTCTGGTAGTACTAAACCTTTACAATAAAATATTTTTAGTTTTAGTGAAGAAGACTAATATGTTATCTCTGTTAATTATTTCTGTAACCCTGTGAGATAGGGTTATAGTGAGTAAAAATTCCCATTTTAGAGATGATGAAAGTGGAACTCGGTTTGAGTAGTTTTCCTGAGAATCCAGAGTAAAACGCTATCTGTCAGAGTAGATTGAGCCTGACTGTGCAAAGCACATGGTTTTCTCCCTCCCTCTACTGGCTGGGATCCTTTCAATACAATGGTACTCAAGGAATGAAGATTGCATTAGAAAGGAGTTTTAGTTCCTCTTTACTGAGTTGATAAGATATTTTTCTTTAAATAGTCAACTTCAGAGTTATCTTCTCTATTAATTTTGACCTTAAATATTTTGGCCTCTGAAGCCAAAATGTAGTGCTTGGTTAGGATTTTCACTCATTTTTAAAATATGTTAGAGAAAGAAGAAAATACCGTAGAGAAATAATTCATAATCAGTTTTAGAATGTTCTCCAAGTTGTCTCAGTCAACAAATAATATGCTGATAAGTGCTCAAAAGTAATTTTTTTGTGTGAATCCTAGAACTTAAAATATTTTCTAAGAGCCTAGAGGCCCTCAGGCTGTGCATGTTTTTTGTTTTTTTCTTTTTTTGATACTGGTTTTTCAGTGTTTTTTTTTTTTTTTTTCCTGTGAAAATAAATTCAAGAGACTGTATTACCAAGTTTTGAAATATGTTTAGTGACACATTTTCCATGTTTGAATCATCTGAATTACTTTTTCTCCCACAAATGAAATTATTTGGGGTCTTTTGAAATATATATGTCCACATCTCGAAAGGAACTACTAAAGCAGATTCATGTGAATGTTTTGCGGAGGGACGGAGGGACTTCAGTACAGACATGGATTTGTTTGCTGAGGAGAAAGCCTAGAACTGTTTTGCTTGTAACTTGACCTATTGTAACTGGGTGGATACAGTTGGCTTGACTATAATCTCCAACAAAATGTCTCTTGGTTGATTGGGAAGCTATTAAGTGAACTCTGAAATAAATGACTAAAAAGCCATTAATTTTACTAAGTTTAAAAGAGATATAATCCACTCCTTTTGCTTAACATAAGTCTTTAATAAACTAGAGAGTGTGACCACTTAAATTTTTTTTTTCTTTTGTTGTCTTAATTGGTTAACACAATGGGTTCAAAGTCTGAAGTTCATTCTTTATGGCTTTCTGGTCCAGTAAATCAAGAAAAAATGTGTTTCGTGTGGCCAAAGTATTAGCCTTTTGCAGCTCCTTTGGCATCCACCCCCAGTAGAGTTCATTTGGTGCTAACATGTTCAAAATTAGCTTCTAATGTCCTGCTTCCCCAAATTGTACTTTAGGGAATTCAGAATTCAGATTTGATAAGACACCTAAACATATACACTCACAGTTTCTGGAACTACCCCATGCATGCAGGAAAGTGCACACATAAGTGGATATCCTGCTGAATGTTCATAAATTGGACCTCCTAAGTGAATCAGCACCCAATCAAGACATAGCCTCCCCAGCACCACATGAGTACCCTCCTCCAATTGTAACCATCCTCCAATGCTGAGGATTTGTTTGACTTCTAATACCATCTATTACTTTTGCTTATTCTTACGGAATCATTGTGCTTTATGGCATCACCTACCATATTCCCTTTTATGCCTGACATCTTCCACTCAATTTTAGAGTTGTCCATGTATTTGTGTCATATGTATTATAATAGTCAGAAATTAGGAAAGACTCATGTTATAGAAATACCCAGAAATTAAGGAAGATGAAAACTGATTTTTTTTTTAAGATTTTATTTATTTATTCATGAGAAATGTCATGAGAGACACAGAGAGAGAGCAGAGACATAGGCAGAGGGAGGAGCAGGCTCCATGCAGGGAGCCTGATGAGGGACTTGATCCCAGGACTGCGGGATCACACCCTGAGCCAAAGGCAGATGCTCAACCGCGGAGCCACCCAGGTGTCCCTAAAAAACTGATTCCTTTTGTTTAAAAGAATGGAGTGATTATTTCACTGCAGCTAAAGTTTGCTTGAGTATTTATGGTTTATCAAGCCATGAAATGATACCTTTTGTGGGTTTTCCTACTCAGATTTTTTCTACTGTAGTTCTTCAATTTGGCAGTATTATTTAGCCAAAAACCCAAAAAACATTTAGGATGCAGTATGTTACTGCCTCTATCAGAAGGAGGATGGAGACAAAGAATTATATGTCTTTTTGATTTGAAGTCTTCAAGCAGAGGATTGGGTGTTAACAGATTCTAATCTTTTCAGTGATGCTTCTTAATACCTTCTCTGAGCTTACTAGTGACCCACTTCTCAATGAGATCTTACCCAGATTTAATTTTAATTTAATAAACTTTAAATGGAGGAGTTGTAATGCCATAAACTGCTAGCTTTCCAGCTGTTCAGTGCATCTTTGGGTACGGTTGACCCTCTTTTGTGTTTGTATAGGTTTTTTTTTTTTTTTTTAGATCTGAGAGGTTGCCATGAAGTATGCAGAGTGCCATACAATTGTCCCAAGATCTTTCTTTTTAGAGACCTTTTCTCTCCATTTATATAATGGTGGTTTAGTAGACCAGATTCTAGATGGAGGATTCCATGCATAGAGATGAGGACTAAAGAATCAAATTCCAGCCCACCAAGGATTTGTTTGCTTCAGGGCAGCTCTAATTTATTTACATTCTTACACGTGTGGACTTTATTTTACACTATTTATAGAGATTGTACTTTTTGCATGGCCTCAGCTTATTGATAAATACTTTGTATTTCACTTGTGTTTCACTCCAACCCATAAAAGTGTTGACGCGCAGTGTTTGTGTTTTTGGCATTAAACTTTATTTGCAGTTCTGTCTTTTCTGTTTGACAAATACTAAGAACATTTGGGGAGAATATCATAATCATAGATTTAATTTACAAATCGATTTATGGTTAACTTCTTTGTAAATGAAACTGAGTTATCCATGATTTGATTTATTGTCCTCCCTTTATTTGAGACTGTCTCTATGGAGCTGTGTTTAAAAGGAGGGATACTGATATATTTACATGTAGATAACAATGGACGATCTGCTGGTGGCTTAAACCATTTTATGACCTAAATAAAAAAAGGCATTTTTGAAAATAGTGAGGTTACTTTTTTTAGTATTTGCAATTATAATAGACTTTGTCATCTTATTTTTGAGATTGTCATCTTATTTTAATTTTAATTTTGTCGATTCTTATTCCTTATTTTCCTAAGTCTTGGTTATTCATAATTTTTTAAAAAGATTTTATTTATTTATTTATTTATTTATTTATTTATTTATTTATTCATTCATTCATTCATTCATTCATGAGAGGTACAGAAAGAGAGGCAGAGACACAGGCAGAGGGAGAAGCAGGTTTCCCGTGGGGAGCCTGATGTGGGACTCGATCCCTGGACTCTGGGATCACACCCCAAGCCAAAGGCAGATGCTCAACCACTGAGCCATTCAGGCGTCCTGGTTCTTCATAATTTAAAATACACACACACACATTTTGTGTTCCCGGAATGCTACTCTGGTGGTTGTGCCAATATATAAATTGAGACCATCCACCTTCAAACACAGTCTTCCTAAACCTCATGCTATATCAAATTGTATTTATCTGTGTATATTTTCACATTTAGATGTTTACTTATCTGAAATTTCTTTTTGTGTGTCGTGTGAGGGTAGGGAGTCCTGCTCAGTTTCTCCCACTAAGATTTTATACACATGATACACATACACACCAGCACATGAGGGGTTGTCATTAGTCAAATGAAACTTTTTTTCTGAGCGGAAATGTTCCCTTTATTAAGTTTAACATTTCTAGATTCTTGGTTCTTGTCCTTTTTTTCTTTCCAGTTGTGCGGACTTGGTTACCTAGCGTGGCAGTGAGGCATATTTGTTAAGATTGGGGTCTCCGGAGCTAGTTGACCTGTGTTTGTGCCTCAGTTCTGACACTTGGTTGTTATGTGCACTTGGACAACATGACATTTTTATGATAGTATCTATCATAAGGTGATTATGAAAAGTATATGGGTTAATATATATACATCACTTAGAAAAGTGCTTTTAGATGGTAAACAAAGTATATAAGCTCTTTAACTGAAGATTTGGTGGGCATATCGAGGGATAATTTAATTATTTGAATAAATTTGAGCTCTTGGCTGTTCAAAGCTTTGTTCTACATTCAGCGTTCTAGCCAGATTACTTGTAACCCTGTAAGGACTATCACCAGTGTCCCTTTGACCCCACTGGGAAGGCACAGTTGAAGGACACATATTTTAACATTCCTCTTTAAATTCTAGCATATGTTGTCTAGGCTGATAAGATTAGGGCAAGAGGTTAATATATATGGAGTGTTATTCTGCCGGCAATTTGATTTGGGAATTCCAGGTAATCGAACAGAAGCTATTCTGGTGTCTTCTAGGTCTGTCTCTTTGCTTCTGTGATTTAATTCTTTAATGTTCTGATATTGATGCAAGTGTGTGTGTGTGTGTGTGTGTGTGTGTGTGTGTGTGTGTGTTGAGACTAGCCTGGAACCAGAGTAACTTACTCCTTTCTGAATGCTTTTAACATGATGATGAGGAGGACCTAATAGACAGAAGGGGGTTGAAGATAATGTTGGTTGATGCCAGCACAGAACCTGCAAAAACAGAGGGAAGATTCATTGTTCTTGTAGATGCTGATGATTTATTGGCGATTCGATGCAGGAAATGTTACTTTTAACTGGGTTTCATCCTGCCCTAATAATAGCACATCATTTTTGAGTAATTACTGTGTGCCAGGCACTGTTTTGAGTACTTTAAGTGTATTAACTCATTTAATTCACAAAAGATTATACTTGTTTTACATATGAGGACACCAAAGTACAGATAGTTTAAAACAATGTGCCCAAAGTGATTTTGTTAAGGGAAGGAACTGGGATTCAAATGCCAGCAGCCTGATGTCAGAGCCTGTGTTCTGGTTTGGTATTTATTTGAGTGCAGGGGGCAAAAATTAAGGCAGGATGGCATCAGTTCTATCTTGTATATATATGAAGTTCAACCTTTTAAAAAATATTTTTTTAATTGTAAAATGTGATACGTGTGAGGGAATATATAAAACATATATGCACAGTGTAAAAAATAATAAAAGTGTATGGGACACCTGGGTGGCTCAGCGATAGAGCGTCTGCCTTCGGCCCAGGGCATGATCCTGGTCCGGGGATTGAATCTCACATTAGGCTCCCTATGAGGAGCCTGCTTCTCCCTCTGCCTGTGTCTCTGCTTCTCTGTGTCTCTTAGGAATAAATAAATAAAATCTTCAAAAAAAAAATGTACAATATGTCAGTGTAACTACTAGAAAGGTTAAGAAATGGAAGATTGCCAGTACCTTGGAAGTCTCCAGATGCCAGTAACTTGGAAGTCTCCAGAATATTGTTTCTATTTCCATTCCCCTTCCCCCTCCAGAGGTAACCACTATCTTCATTTTTCTAATTAATTATTTGTTGCTTGTCTTCATAGTGTTAACCATCTTTGTATATATTCCATATATATGGGGGGGGAGAGATGTGTTTATGTAAGTGTATATGTATTATGCATTTATATATAAATGTGCCTTGCATATGTGTGTATTTATGTATACATATATATAATGTATTTTTTGTGATTTGCTTCTTCTGCTTAGCATTCTGTCTGTGAGATTCATTCAGTTGAGTTGTGTAACTATAATTTGTTCATTTTCACTGCTCTAGGGCATTGCATGCTATGAATATGGTAGCATTCACTTATTCAATTTGTTGTTGATGAGTTTGTGTGTGTGGCTTCAGAATTTTGCTACTATGAATATTCCTGTACTTGCCACCTGGGCATTAAGTGTCAGGGACACTCTAGGACTGCATTTCTCAAACTTGAGCTTGTGTAAGAATCACCAGAAGGCCCGTTAAACATAGATTCCTGGCCCCACCCTCTGGGCTTCTGATTCAGTAAACCTGTGGTGGAAACTCAGAATCTGCATGTCTAGCAAGCTCCCAGGTGAAGGAATGTTGAACTGCTCTGGGATATGTACCAAGGAGTAGAATTGCTGGGTTGCAAACAGGAATGTTTTCCAAATTGGTCCACCAGCACCATGTACATATTTCTGTTTTTCCATAATTTAAACATATGTTGTAGCCAAACTTTAAAATTTTTAACAATCTCGTGGACTGCATAATGGTATCTCTTTGGTTTCAATTTGCACTCTCCGGTTACAGATGAGTTGAAGATTGTTTTTATATGTATTTTGGCCTTTTTATCTTCCTTGAGGTGTCTGAATGAATGACAGATGACATTTGTAATTTGTCTATAGCTTCGCTTTACTGTTTGTTTATTGCCTATTCCTTTTGCCTAAAATTTTCAGTTGTGGCTTATGTGGCGTGTTGCTAAGGATTGAGCCTTCTTGAAAGCTGACTCATGTGATTAAATCTAATATTTGCTGAGTGCTTACTGTGTGCCAGGCCAAGCCCTCTACCTGCATTGTCTCATGTAATCTCACATCAGCCCCCTGAGATAAGATAGGCATTATCATCACTATCCATTTTACAAATGTCTGACTGAAGCCTACTTAATGCATTCCCTTAAAGGCACACCTCTAGGAAGTGGCCATTGGGAACTTGAACAGGGTTTTGCCTTGCTGGTAACAACCAGTTCCTTGGAAGTCTGCAAGAGTATACACACAGTGGGAGCAAAAGAAACTTGTCTGTTCTAGATCTTGAAAGATAGCAGCCTGGAGGAGGATTTAGACTTTATAATCCAGACTTTAAGGATCTCAATTTCAGGGAGCATCTTTGGCCTTATGAATGGGAAAGTTTAATAGACTGAGCCGGAATTAGGATAGGATAACATGGAAGTAGGCAGTTTCTGTCAGTAGCCACAGGGCCCCATGGTAGTGATTTTAAGAGATGCAGATAACTGATGAATGGTTGACAGTTCTCTGAATGGCCTTGTTTTTCATGACCTCAACCTGGCTGGGCCCAGCACTGTAGTCACTGAGTAGTCCAGAGGTACACATGACTTTCTCTTCCTAGCACCTGGGCTTCTGCAAGCACTTGAAGAGACTTGGATGTCCGCTCTTGGACCCTCTGTGGTCAGCCATCCTGGTGGCTTGTGGCTCTCTCTGCGAGTGGTATAAGGATGTTATGTAGTCTGGCTTCTTGTTGATCTTTGAGCCTTGGCCTTTGAGTATTAAGTAATATTGAGACTTTGTATGTAATTTGGGTGTCTTTGAAGAGACCTAATAAATAGTGCTGCTTATCCATCTAAGTTCTAGACAAAGAATATAAGGGTCAGCAGAAAGAGAGTCAAAATACAACCTTTATTACTGATAAAGGTGAGAGTGGAGAACATGGATTAAATAAATTGGTTCTCCAAATAATCCGTCCCCGCCCCCCCCCCTTGCCTCCCATCTTCAGCAATGCTGGGTGAGGGCCAGCCTCCTACCTGGGGACCCTGCTCTTATATGTTCACCTGAGCATGCTGATACCTACACTGTATAGGCAGGCTGGCTCCCAGCATCAAAGAGGGGATGAAGATACTGAACTCTGCATGCGCTTTTGTTTCAGAGGAAAATGCCAGAGAGGCTGACAGAGGTCCGGAGTGCTATTGCTAGTGTAGCTCCCTCTACATGAAAGTAGGGAGTGAGGGTTCCCGTAAACCTTCCCCAGATTTTGGACTAACCATTGAATGCATGTTCTTCACCACCAAGCTTGGGGTCATTCAGAAGTATGAAGACTGCCCATGGCGGCGGGGTGGGGGCGGGGCGGAGATGGGCCTCTGTTAGGACTGACTTGCTTCCAACCTCATGAAGCCTTAGAAGATCAATGGTTTTACTTTTTAGAGTCCTCAAGCCTAATGCAGCATGCAAGTTGATCACAACAGTAGTTGCACAGCCTACAAAGTTAGAAGGCAAACCCATCTCGATCTCAGAAGATTTATCCTGGATGGAATTAGGACCCCAGGACCTGCCTCTGAGTGTCCCAGAGACCATAATAGAGAGCCCATGATATCTGAGGGAAAGACTCACAGTGGGCTGAGAAAACCTTCAGTTTAGCCTTACCTAAATGCTAATCAGGCTAAGCTTCTTGTCTGTAATCCATGACCTGGGAACTGAACACAAAGGTGAAAGGGAAAGGAAGACTTAAAGATGTTGAATATGATGGATGGAAGTCAGTGAAGACAGGGTTTGCCACCATCGGATATTCCTGAACCTCGCACATAGGTGGCAGTATCTCAAATGCCAGCTTTCTCAGAGAAAACGCAGAATGCCTGGGTGGATCCCCTCCCCTTGGGTGAGTACAAAGTGCTGAATATAACCTCCCACTAGGAGCCTCTCCCTGCTGGGTTTTGGTTTGCAACCAGCACATCAAAACCTGCCTCACCGTTCCCTGTGAAGCCCCAGGAGACCGTCAGCCTGGGGTTGTCACCAGCGTGGGCTGTGTCAGGTGGGTAGCCGTGGGACACTCTGTCTTGGGAGCAAGTGTCTTCAGGCTCTTGCCACTTGCTGTGAGGTTGCTTTAGCCCAAAAGGCCCTCTGCAAGGCAAGATTTCTCCGTCTGAAAAGATCAGTCCAGATTGCTTGCTTGGAATGAGGTGGATCCCAGAGCCTATGGACAAATTAAGAGCGTCCAGGGTATGGTTTCTTTTGCCTTTGAATGCAGAACAGACTTAGAGGCAGCCAATCCAGTGCTGCCCTCTAGACCTGTCAGTGATTTCAAGTGAGAACCTTGATAGGACTCTGGAATTCACTTTTAAAAATGGCAACTATTTACTTTGCTCAGTAGTCTTTAGGCAGTAGATGTTGAAATAATCTCCTTTTTCTGAGCCTCAACTGTCTCTGTGTATTCAGCCTGGGGCCCATCCATGGGCACCTCCAAAAGCTCTGAGCTGCCTCAGGCGTTTGCCAAGGGGCCAAACTGCAGTGGCCCTCCCGCAAAAGTGTTCATCATTTGGCTAAGGTCACCCCACGGGTCCTGCCTGTTTTCCGAGATCCCTGGCCTGCAGCCTCTCCTGAGGCCCACTGTCTGCTCTAGGCCCTACCTCTGTAAACAGCCACTTTCCTGGAGAATAACCACCATAAGTTGTGGTCACACATCAAGATCAAAATACCCTGTGGTTTAGGAATTAAAGCCTCTTGATGTTAAAAGCTACCTGCCCAACTATAAAAACCGGCCACACTGCACAATCAAGGCTGCAAACCACCAAGTTGAAAAACATACAGGCCATAGTAAAACATCCTTTCTTTCCTGTCCAGAGACCCGGTACCTCCAGGAGTATATTCTTCCCCAGTGTTGGGTTCCTTTATTATTTGCCAAGATATGCAGATAATATACCAAATGTGTCTCTGAAGGGGCCCAATAAATAGGACCTCTCCTCCTGAACCTAGTTCTGAACCAAGTGAAATATAAGCCAACAGAACCAACAGCTGGGAAAGGAGAATATCACCTGGTTCTGATAAAGGCTGGTCTTGAGGGTGTGGCTTTTGTCTGTTGCTAATGGGGAGCCCCAGGATTCCACAAACATGCGCACTCAGTTGTAGGCAGCTCTAGACACCCTCCCTCAGCCCCCAAATGCTGCAGATCTGCAAACTCCCAGCATGGAAAATGAGATCACCACACTTGTTTTCTGTGGGCCTGTGACTCCCCAGTGGGAGGAGTAGGGGACAAGGCTGGACACCAGCTGCCCAGATCGTTCTTTTGAATTCAGTCTTCAGATGAGTTTGTTCTTCTCTCTAGGGCAGTAGTTCACAACCTTCTTGGCCTTAAGATCCTTTTAGACTCTTAAAAATTATTGAGTGCCCCAATGAGCTTTTGCAACGTGGGTAGTATCTGTCGGTATTAGCGTATTAGAAATTAAACTGAGAAAAAACTATATTTAATTCACTTAAAAATACTAAACCCATTATATATGTAACATAAATACCAATTTAATAATTGAAAAATAGCTGTCTTTTCCAAGACAGAAAAGAGAAATTAGTGGGAACAGTAGCACTGTGCATATATGTTTTTGTAAATCTCCTTAATGCTTGGCTTAATAGGAGACAGTTGGATTCCTGTTTCTGATGCTGCTTTAGCTCTGTTACAGTATCACACATCGCCTGGCCTCAGGAATATTCCACTTGACACTTGTGAGACATTGAGAGTGAAAAGACAAATAATGTCATTCTATTAGGAGAAGAGTTTTTGCCTTTTCAGATCTCCTGGAAAGATCTTGGGGACCTCTTAGTATTCCCCAGCACACACTTTGAGAACTGCCATTCAGGATAGGAGTGATTAGTGGAGAGGAAAGAGGTGGAAGTGTTAAGAGTTAACAGCATTCCTTCCACAAGAAAGGAGCTTTGGAGGGGAGGAGGCATTCCCCCTTATAGGTGACACAGTGGAACTGTCCAAATGCCAGCCTTAAATCACTCACCACGGCCTTGGGTGAGAAAAAATGCTGGTCTTCAGCCCCTGAGTTGAGACCGGAACTGATGATATTAGCTCTGTAACCTCTGAGTTAGCATGCAGAGCTCCAGGGCTTCCTTCTTTATTGCTTAACCTATTGGAACACCACGGGGCAGGGTGCTGCTTGGGAAACGAGTTCAGGAATGACTTTGAACTCTGGTGTTATTGACAGTGTCCTATTCTCACTGTAGCACGTTTCTGGAAGCTGTGCTGTGAACGTTATTTTCTCACAAGAATAATGGTATAATTGGGTTGGCTTTATCTTATCAAGGACTTAGAATTAGATAAATCATCACTATGGCCAGCTATTCAGATTAAATCAGAGTTATGGAGACTGTAAACGTCTGTAACCATTTTTAAAAAGTGAAACCATTAAAAAGAAAAAAAGAAACTATGCTTTAGGTTTTATGAAATGGGCCTAATTATAGATGAACACAAGGGAGCCTGGAGTATGGGAAGCATGTGAAGAGATTACATACAATAATTATTTCTTCATCAATATCACCTACTGAAAATTCATATATTCGCTATATGTATTTGCTGATAACTTTCCATGTGTAGGGATGCCTGGGTGGCTCAGTGGTTGAGTGTCTGCTTTCAGCTGAGGGCGTAATTCCGGGGTCTTTGGGATCGAGTCCTGCATGGGGCTCCCTGCATGGAGCCTGCTTCTCCCTCTGCCTGTGTCTCTGCCTCTCTCTTTATGTCTCTCATGAATAAATAAATAAAATCTTAAAATGAATTTTTTCCCTGTGTACTTTTAGAGGAGCATAAGGGAAGTGGAGGGGTTTTGAATTGGGAGGCTTATTAAAAAAACAAGATGTTTAGGGGGCCTGGGTGGCTCAGTTGGTTAAGTGTCTGCCTTCAGCTCAGGTCATGATCCCAGGATCCTGGGATCGAGCTCAGCAGAGTGACTGCTTTATCCTGTCCCTCTGCCTGCCGCTCTCCCTGCTTGTGTTCTCTCTCTCTCTCTCTTTCTCCCCCCTGTCTCTGTCAAATAATAAATGAAATCTTAAAAAAAAAACCAACAAGATGTTTATGCAAGTTTGAGCTGATATATCTTTCTCCCCAATTTTTCCCTAGTGTACAGAAACATTGGAATTATTTTAAACGGAGCTATTATTTCAGATAACAGTTATATGTGAGAATCATTTAAGGAAAAAAAATTACAATAGTAGCAGGTAGATTTGTCACTTGGTCTTTTTTTTTTTTTAAAAAAAAAAAAAGATTTTCTTTATTCATGAGAGACACAGAGACATAGGCAGAGGGAGAAGCAGGCTCCATGCAGGGAGCCCGATGTGGGGCTTGATCCCAGGACCCTCAGATCACGACCTGAGCCAAAGGCAGACGCTCAACCACTGAGCCACTCAGGCATCCCAGTGGTCTGAATTCATATAGAAGTTCCAATGCTTAGCCAGTTAGGTAGTATGTGTCACTGTGTTTGGATACTTTGTGATGTTTTTGTCCTTGGCCATGATAAGGATGGTCCCAAAAGCCATTTTGTGCTGGTTTGAATATCATCCCTAAATTGACTAGCTAAGTAACCAGGGCACTTTCCTTTCAGTATGCTTCCTTGCCTGAAAAATGGCAGTATCACAGTACCTACCTCATAGAGTCATTGTAAAGATTATTGGGATACGATGCATGAAAGGCATGGACATGCAGATCCTGGAACATGGTAACCACTCAATAAATATTAATAATCAGCCAGACTAAATGAATTTAGTTAGATGAATTACAAGTAGATTATAAACAAAGTGTGATGCTAAGTAATGTACTAGTTGATGACAGTTTGAAAATTTTGTATACGCCTACTGCAATCTTGGGCCGCCTGGGTGGCTCAGCGGTTGAACATCTGCCTTGGGCTCAGGTCATGATCCCGGGGTCCTGGAATTGAGTCCCATATCAGGCTCCCTGCAGGGAGCCTGCTCCTCCTCTGCCTGTGTCTCTGCCTCTCTCTCTCTCTCTCTGTGTGTTTCTCATGAATAAATAAATAAAATCTTAGTGTCCTTTAAAGGCAGAGACACAGGCAGAGGGAGAAGCAGGCTCCCAGAGGGAGACTCGATCCCGGCATTCTGGGATCACGCCCTGAGCCAAAGGCAGATGCTCAACTGCTGAGCCATTCAGGTGTCCCTCTATTTTTTTTTTTTTTTTTTTGTTAAAGCTTATTGCAATCTCTGGTGAGTGTACTGAGTTGATGGGGCAAAATCAATGTAAGGCAGGATCGGTCATTTTTACTGAATTGCTGTAGGCACTTGTGGAGGTTTTACTGGCAGTTTAATTGCAGAACTGCTTGAGCCACAATCTCTAGATAGTGGTACACTTTCATAAGCCAAGTCAATGAATATCTATAGTGTTGTTGGCCATTAAGTTAAATCCACAACATTTATTGGTAAGCTCTTGTCTGTATTTTGGGGTTGCACTCCACACAGCCTTGATGCCTAGGAAGACTGTTTTCACATGGCTGAGGAGATGGGTGGTGGCACACATCTCTCTGGACTTCACTTGATAGATGCTTGTACACGGTCCCAAGCTTCGACACCCTAAACCACATTTTTGTATGCAGAACTCAGACTTTTTGTCCATCAAGCTGTTGTTTTATGGTGCGGTCCTCTGGCTTTTGAGTTCAGTTTCATCAGAGTTGTAGGGTTTCTTGGCCAGCATCGATGCTATTACTTGACTTTTTGCCATTAAAGGAAATGAAAATCAGAAAAATTAAAGTACTGATACTAGAGATGTTCAAGGACTCATCCTAATAATATAATGGAGGCAAAGGTGGAAATTACCAGGTGAGTCACAGGGCGCAGTGTGTGGCCTCAGTGCGGGATTCCTTGCATCTAAGCTGGCTTAGACTGTATCATGAAGTCAAGAAAGAGTTAAAGAACCAGTTCAAAACACTGGGCTCTCCCTCCAGTGATGTACCTGGCCAAACAAAAATATCAAAGGGCAGGGTTAAACTTCACATTTCAAGCATGTTTCCAGGGATGTGAAATTCAAAGTGTCATCAGTTGGCATGGCTGACAGAGAAAAATCTTTAAAGAGTGTCAGCAGCTCTTGAATAATCTTCTTACTGTAGCTTCCATCATCATGGATGGAATGCTGTGAAATGTAGAGGATCTGGCAAATGTAATTGTCTGGTGATAAATTAGATTTAAAAAAATGAAAAAATTAGTCATATAGACTTGGTCTTGAACAGTCCATTGTTTTATTACCATGTACCCCACTAACCACTTAAAAAATGTCTTCACTAATTGTTTATTTTTGCTTATCGAATTTGAAGGACCTAACCACATAATAAAACTATTACCATAGTTGTTCCTCTTCTTTTCCCAGCACTGTCCACCTCCACCCCACAAGTACGCATCAGGGAAAGGATTCTACTTGTGTTCTTTTGCACATGAATGAATTTTTATTTGGCACATTGTTGTTTTCTTTTTCCATTTTTTTTTCCCTCAGAATTCCCACTTCATAAAATGCTTTAAAAATATTTCTCAGGTCTTCATGGAGCAAAGTGATAAAAGTCCCCATAACAGAAAAAACCAACAATATCATAATCATAGCTACCCCTTGCCTTGTGGTGAATCGGGTATTATCTTTGAGCCCTATATATATGCTTCACAGCAATGCCATGAAGCTGGTATTCTAGTAGTAGTAGTGATGGTGGTAGTAGTAGCTGTAGTAGTATAGAAGAAGCAGCCGAGGCGCAGGTGAACTTCCGTAGCTTGCTAAGTGCCCACAGGTCACACAGGGAGTGGAGACAGGATTTAAACCTAAGCAGGTTTGCTCCATTACTGCCTTGATTTCCATAAAAAGTAAGAGACAAAACAAAAAAAAAAAAAAAAAAAAGAGAGGGGGAGGTTTTCAGCTTTGTTGTCTGCATTGGATAATCTGCTTCACAGAAAAATTGTTACTAGATTCTGACCATAGAGGATCTGGAAGGGGAAAAAAAATGAAGAGATTGATGCTTTGGGGGAAAAACATCCAATTGATTAAATTTGATAAGCAAGAGAGCCTAGGTTTTAGTTAGGCAGTCTTCAGAGCCAGAAAGAAAAGATAAAAGTTTCCATTAGCTTTGGGCTGCTTTCAGATGTGAAATTTTTAGCCAACAATCATAGATAATCTTGATCACGAAGAAGATGGAGAGGCAAGGGATTGAACATCCACTGTGGCTCCCGTCGAATATTTAAAAGCTCGGATTTCGGAGTGACTTGGAGGAAATTGGAAAGCGGAGCCAGTGACCGAGGAGGACTATAAAAAAGAATCAAGAGAATGAGGACCTGAAAGAGTAGCAGATTCAGGGCTTTAAAGCTCCCAATGTTGAGACCACAGACAAAATTTTAACGGAAACAGAAATGACGTCACTGCGAGCTCAGGACCAGAACAGATAGACTAATACTAACAGGCAGGCAGTACTCCTCAACTCCTATTACACTTTTGTCCTTTCTAGACAAGGAGGTCGATCTTCAGCCTGGGAAGAGTAGAGCAAATACTTGTAAGAGGAAATTGAAACTCAAGATAGGTGAACTGATTGTGCGAGAGCGCAGGGCGGCTCTGAATGAGTTCAGCTCCTCTGGCCAGCGTGAATTCCATCCTGGGGCCAAGCGGACTTCTGCAGCCTGCCTGTAATCTGAAGAATTGTGGAGAAGAAGGGCATCACTAAATGGATCAGGGATGGGATCATGTCCAATTAAAAGCCGAGCAAAAAACAAAATCCAAGAAAGTATAGTTTCCAGAGGAAAGAATAGAGAGCCCGAGCCCCATGCTGACCTGGGGCAAAATTCTGGAACCAGTAATTACAAAAAGATGGCTTGCAGATTCAATTTTCACATGTACATGGTAGCTAGGCGACAGCAGGAGATTGTTAAAAGTGGAAAAAATAATTGTTCCTTTATTGCTTTTTGTTGCTCGGTTCTTAGACTGCAAGGCTAGGGCCGACAGGTATGCTGTGCCTGGAATCCAGAAAGGTTTCAGGAGGGAGGTGGGGGCTGGCCGTGTGGCCACTGCATGCCATGCAGGCACTTGTTTAGTGTACTGATTTATCCACCACATGTCTTGAAATTCTGTTTTAGTGAGTCGTGATGTAGACCCAGGATTCTGTAGTATAGGCTGGTGTTCCAGATTACTTGCTATTCTGGAGCAAGTTTGGGAATGCTGAGCCGTAGCAGACCCCCGTGAGTGGATTTATGTTGTCTTCCTAGTGTTGATACTATTACTCATGGCTAATGCATTGAATAACCACGTGCCAGACACTACCCCAAGTGCTCTACTCACATGATCTCGTTTAATCCTCACCCCTGCCCAATTAGTAGGTGCTGCCTTTATGGTACCTCTTGTCCAGATGGGGAACTGTGACCTCTCTGAAGTCTCACAGACACTAAGTGACGGGGCCGGTTTCAAATTCGGGAAGTCTGGCACTTTGAAAGTTCACACTCCGCACCACTCAGCTGGTAGCCCCTCTTCAAAGCCCGCCTTAAGGCTTCGGGTTGGCGGGAAGGGTGATGTCTGGGCAGGAGTCACGCCCTGTCTTTAGTACCTGAGTAGCATGGTTATGTAGACATTGGGGTGTCTCAGACTTTCTTGATGCAGAGAGCTGGGGCAGGGGGTGATGTGACTAAATCTAGGTGGAATTATTCATTTATCACGATCAAATCTGGGAAGGGTAAATGTAAATTGCTGCCCCTTGAGGCCCCAAATCAGCAAAGATCCTGGAAGCCATGACTTAATACTTTTCTGGTAAGAAAAGATCAGGGTTGTTTGGGTTGTCTACAAGCTCCGTATAAATCAACGAGCCTTTGTCTACGCTGTACCTTTTGCCTAGAATGCCCTTTCCTGCTTCCTCCTCTTTCTCCTGGCAAATTTTTAATCATCTTTAAAGACAGAGCCTAAATGTCACTTCGGCTGTGGAGTCTTCTTTGATTTCTACAGGCAGATTTATCATCCCATTCTTTCTGCTTCTTTGGCACTTTGTTCCTGGTGTTATAATTTTGTGATTATCTTTCTTAGTTTGTGCCACCCAAGTTCACAGTCACTCAGCTGGAAACGTGGGGGAGGGCATCATTCCCTTCCTCCCTCCCTTCCACTCTGAATCCCTGCCCTTACTAAGCCTCTCAGCTTTAACTGTCCACATACCGATACAATCTGCCCCCTCCTTGTTCCTGCAGCCCCTGTCCAACGCAAGTCTGTGTCCCCACACTCATACCCCAGCTGTCACTTGTCAGAGCCCTCCCCCCCCAATTTTCCCACGAAGCATCAGAGACTTCTCTATCAAATGCAATCTGCCTGTGCTTAAAATCTGTGCCTGACTCCTCACAGCCAACAGGATAACCCTAAGCCCGAAACCATTTATAATCTAACCCTGTCTGACTCTCCATCCTCAACTTTTGACTTCCTGCCTTGCTTCTTGGACTCCAGTGACACTGAACTCATTGTAATTCCCCAGGCAGTATGCTGTTTCTTGCCGCCTTGTTCCAGCTCAACAGTGACCGCCTGGCATGGCTTCCCACCACCCCACACCTCCTGACTACTCCTGGGTTCTGCATGGGAGGCCCCCGGGCCCCTCTCCTGGGCTCTGTAGGTCTCTACCTCCTGGTCACCACTTCTATTGCAGTTACTTCTTTATTTTGCTCCCACATTGAGCCCTGAGCTTCTTATAAAGGCAGTGAGGGTATCTGGTTTTGTTTCCATTGGCAAATAGATCTCAGTACGAGTTTCTGGAAAGAAATTGTGTTATAATTATTTGTTCTCCTTGGAAAGACTGTAGAGTAAGTAACTTGCCCCTTCTTCTTTCTAGATGTGAGGTCTTGAGTATTTTACCACTCCTCTGAGTGAGAACCTGTTTGCTCATGTGTAAAATGAGAATAATTTCACTGCCCCCCCCCCAAGGACTCTTGTGAGAATTAGTTGAGATAGTGATGTTTTATAAATCTTAGCATGCCATTCCAGAGATTGTGGACTACAGCCCTGATGTCCATTCTTGTATGGTCAAGAATGACTTTCATGTTTTTAAAAATGCTTTTAGAAAGTCAAAAGAAGGATGTTTTTGCCACTCGAAAATTAGATGAAATTCAGATTTCAGTGTCTATAAATAAAATTTTATTTGAATGAATAGAGCCGTGTTCATTCATTTCCCATTGTCTGTTACTGCTTTTGCATTGCAACAGCAGAACTCAGTTTCAACAGAGTTACTGTGGCTTGTCGAACCTCAAATATTTAGTATCTGGCCCTGTATAGAAAAATGTTTGCTGACCCCTACCTTATTCAAAAATTAGGAAAATGTGTGTGATTCACAACCTTCTCCTTGTACCACAGAGTACTTTTTGAGGGAAAGGTTTCTTTCTTTAAACTTTTAGAGCTTCATCCTGGGTCCACAGAGTGACCCGTTAATGTGGGGCAAGCCACACATGCCACAGTGGCATGGCTTTGGTTTTCTGAAAAGTAGGATGTTCCAATAAGAGTATGTGGACCGTTTGAAAAGACAGTGAACTTCCCACTACTGGGGTAGTTAAAGGGTAGATGGACACCCAGTTTTCATGGGTTGCTAAGGAACAGGGTGTCTTGCACTTGGTGCTATGACGCTTTGGGCTGGATAATTCTCGGTGGTGGGTGCTGTCCTGTGTATTGTGTGTTTAGCAGCATCCCTGGCCTTCAGTCACTACAAGCCAGGAGTACCCCCTTCCCCAGCTGCAACAATCAAAAATGTGCCCATACATTTAATAATTTTTGGAGCCTGTTTTTAAGAAAAAAAACACACACACATTATAGAATAGCAGCATGTTATGTGACAAATCCATTTTGTCTTGGGAAGAAGAATTTAGAAAAGTTTTAGTTGTTAAAAGTGCGTATGGAAATCTCATAAAGTGGAACACCTGGTTGGCTCAGTGGTTGAGTGTCTGCCTTTGGCTCAGGTCATGATCCCAGGATCCTGGAATGGAGTTCTGTATCAGACTCCCCAGAGGGAGCCTGCTTCTCCCTCTGCCTATGTCTCTGCCTTTCTCTGTGTCTCTCATGAATAAATAAATAGAATCTTAAAAAAAGAGAGAAAATAAAGTAATATATGAACCCCATGGGTATTTAATGTTGGTAAAGCCAGTATGTGCTTTACCGACACGGTTTCAGAAATTCTCCCAGCCACCTAATGCAGGTAGGCCCCCTTTCCTGATAAGCAGAGCAGAGAGGTTGAGCAAAGGATAACATGTTGAGGACAGGGCAGCTCGGGTGGCTCAGCGGTTTATCGCCTCCTTCAGCCCAGGGTGTGATCTTGGAGACCAGGGATCAAGTCCCACATCGGGCTCCCTGCATGGCTCCTGCTTCTCCCTCTGCCTGTGTCTCTGCCTTTCTCTCTCTGTGTGTCTCTCATGAATAAATAAAAACAATCTTAAAAACAAAAACAAAAACATGTTGAGGACAGAAATTCCCTCCACTGAAATAAGATAGAAACTCAGAAGTGAACATACCCAGTAAAATCCTGATGGACTTTATTTGGCCTTGAAATTCCATTCCTGTGAATTTGCATGAGGAGCATGTTGTTGCTCATTCTTCCACCTTAGGGCAGATCCACTGGAAAACAAAACAGTAGCAGTAGAACTAAAGAGAAGGTTACAGTTTTCTGCTAGTTTTTAGACTTTATGGATCTCTGGGTGCTGAGCCAGGTGCACGCTGCCTGAATGGCCATGTTGGAATGTGACCCCTGTCTACTGCATGCTGCCCCTCCAGAGCTCTGCTCCCACCTTTCCTCAATTGGAACCCTGCCACGGTCTCCCTTTGCAGAAACCTGGGCTGGAGGTGAAGAGGCCGACTTCTAACCCGTCAGTGGGACACAGATTTACAACACATCGGTCCATTTTATATGGTGAATGGGGGAGTTCTCTTCAGTTGTTTTGGTTAGCTAAAAGCTTTTACTTACCGAGTGCCTGCTGTTTGCCAGGCCCAGTACAAGCGCCTGGATATTTCCAGCTGGCAAGAATCAAAGTAGCATCCAGTGTCCCAAATGTGATGGGTGTTGGAAGCCCTACCCCTTACTTCTTACTTATCCCCTAATATTTTCTCTCTATTATGAAATACATAGTGTGTACACGATAAATGAGGAATAATAATAGTTTGTACCCATGTTCCTGTGCATATCTTCACATTTTACTGTACATTCTTTTTGGAAGAAAGGACTTATTACAAGTAAAATCAAAGCCGCCTGCCTGTACGACCCTTGATGCCTTTCCTATCTTGCCCTCCCCGGGGTTAGCTGCTGTCCTGTTTGGTGTTTATCACTACCTTGTGCGTTTTTATATTCTGCTTTATATGTGTCAGTAACTTCACGTCATCTTATAGACATCTTCATGTCTATACAAAAAGTATTAAACTTTATAAAAATGAAGCCATCCATCATGCTTTTATTTTTTTTGCAAGATTTATGCTACAGAGTGCTTTGTCTAATAGTTTTGCATAAACAGATTTCTGAAATTAACCAAAAAATAATAGTCAGCCCTAGGTTGATTTATAATTGAATTTCTCTTGCAGTGTTGCATGGATGTTAAGAAAACTGACTACTTGTTTGTTTGTTTGTTTGTTTGTTTGGAGATGGAACCCTGTGGATAAATGTAGCTCCAATTCTTCCTTTCTAATGTATTGAGTGTTCCTTTTTTTTTTTTTTTTTTGGGTAATGTGAAAATTTTGTTGGATGTTTAGGTAGTCTTCAGGTCCTGCTGTCATAACTGCTGCAATGAACATGTGAACATGCCTATGTATATTGACTGGAGCACCCATAGGCGTTTCCCCAGGATTATACCTAGCATGTAGGCTAGGATAGATCCACATTCATCTTCACTAGAATTGTCCAAACTGCACTCCAGTTGTGCCTGTACCAGCTTCCACTAACACCTACATGAGGGGGTGGATCCTTGACTTGATACAGTCCTTTCTTGCACATAAGAGGCTTAAAACTGTTTGCTAATTTAAGGCATCTGAACTATTATCTCACTGTTGTCCCGAATACTTTTTTGAGATTAAATACTGGGTAATATTTAACGAAGTTCAAATTTACTTTTTTCTTTATTTTCCTAGATCTGAAAAGAACAGTTTAAATATTAGATTAGTGTGGATTTTTGTGACTTTAGTATTTGCAAAACTTCTCATGCATAATCCAGGTAGTCTTTTAATTGTGAAGCTGTGTGGTATTGCTTTGACAACTGCTTTCAGTTCCTTTATTTTCTGGGACTTCTTCCTCCTTCCCAATTTCTGATTCTCCTCACCACTGCGGGTTGCTCCTAATGCTGGCCCCGCAGCTATGGCAGTCCCTCTGGCAGCCTCTGTGCCCTCTGCTTCCTCCTGTCTTTGGATGCCCATGAGGGCAGGGTGAAGTGGTCTATAATTAATGTAAGCGCTGCACGAGTTCTGTTGAGTGCTGTGATGAGTCAGTAGGGCTGGAAGACAGTGACACTAACTTGGAGAGGTAAGTGGTTAGATGGCGCTTGGTAAGATTGAGTTCTTTTTTTTTTTTTTTTGGTATGATTGAATTCTAATCACACTGGGTAGTTAGCTGTGTATGTGATAATAGGAAGATGGCAAGAAAGGCTTTCTAATTTTTAAGTATAAAAAGAAAACCGTTGTATTAATCTTTATTTATATTTTTAGTGTGTCCCCTTCAAATCAGAGAAATATATACTTTTGATTGATTGGTTTTACCTGGTAAAAAAAAATACTGTATATCGTGCAGTTAAGTATATTGTAGTTTTGTCTTGAACAGGGTATATCAAAACAAACTTCGTAGCCAGAGAACTGGATGAGAGTATAAAAATCTATATACTGGAATGCATACATTTTTCTTGAAAAGTTAAGTTGGCCATGGTAATCTGTGGAGCCTAAAAACTAGTTGACTGGCCCTTACCCCCAGATCCACTTGAAAATTTCTCAATCACAGTGCCCATTTTAATGGAAATGTGCAGTCTTTAGAAGAACTTAGAATGTGTATTATTTAGATTTTACTGGACAAGACAAGTGGGATTTGTTTCTTCTACTCCAGTTATCAAAAAGATTAACCCTTTGCCCTCTACATTTTATTGTAACCGTTCGGAAACAATGGGGTTGTTTGTACAAGATAGCTGAAAAATTGAGGCTTTATGCCAAGTGGAATGTTTCTCAGTTGAAGGAGGTAGCAATCATTGCACACGTTTTTTTTCTTGTGTTGCAGGCGTCTGTAGAGGCTTCGGGTGAAATCGCATTATGCAAGACTGGATTTCCTGAAGATGTTTACAGTGCAGTCTTGTCCCAAGATGTGCATGAAGGACAGCCTCTTCTCAATGGTACTATCTCAGAAGATATATTTGTACATACAGTGTCTTTGCTCTTGAAACAAATTAGCCATTAAAAAGTCTCTAAATCATCTCTACTGTATAACAAGTATGAATTTTTCACAATCAGTATAATGAGACTGTAGGGACTTTATTTTAGGATTACAGAAGAGCTTATGAATCTCTTATGTACATAATTGGAAGGCTCCTAATCTCTTGAAAACTTCAGATTTCTTCCATTTTTAATTTATAGTAGAAACCATTGTGTAATTAATTTTCAGTTTTTTCTGCATATGTTTTACTAATTTGGAAGATATTTGCCAAACATCTGATTCTAACGGTTTTAGAAATTATTTACAGCAAAAATCCACTTAATATTTTGAATTTAAAAAATGAAGAAATTACTATGATATTATCTCTGATAAAACATATCAAACTTTAGTAATAGGTAAATTATAATGAATGACTTAGCAGGTTAAGTCTTGAGGCAAGAGCATGAGACCATATTTTCCTTATGACATCGTTTATAGAAATTATTAGATTGTTAATTTAGTTGTTAACATATGTGAATATCAAATACAGACACATCTCCTATTTAAATGTGGATCAAGTTCATTGAGGTAATCATGCCAGTAAGTCTAGATGAAATCTGAGCTAGAACTCAGAGTATCCTAAGCAAAATAGAAAGCCCTTTCTTTTATCTCTAATTGAATGCAAATAAAATTTTGGTTAGTAGTATTTTCATGGACTTATTTATCATTACAGAAAATGTCATTGAAATGTGAAAGCAGGAAGAATTGATTAGTGAGTTGTATTTAGATTGTTATTCCCCACAAATCGTGCATATCTCTAAGGCTGTTTTAGAGAGCTCCTTTTAGAAAATCCGTGCAGCCTCAGCTAATTAATTTACACAGGGCTCTACCACACAGCCTTAATTGAAGTGTCTCTGCAGTACTGACAAACCTTAGTGGTATAATACTTAAGAATACCATAGACAGAGGACTTTGAAATGTAAATGGGCTCTTAGCTACTAAGGTTCTTTAGTGCAAGATTATCATTTTATTTTCATTTCTATTCTAATTGTGATTTGCTTATGTGTTCTTCCTGAAGTTGTTTTTTTTTAAAAGACATCTTTGTGCCCTTGCCTTAAAACATGGTATTTTAATGAGTAAATGTTAAATTAGTCTGTCTCCACACTGAATTCCTCATCTAGTGGGTAATGGTTGACATGATAGAGGTATAATTCAAATCAAAAGTGTAGATTCTGTTTAACTTACTGTGAGTCTTGGAGTTCTTCTGCACATTTGTCATTTTCTTTAAATCTGTGAATTATTGTGAGGTTTCCTAGGACCTATGTGACCAGTGAATATTATTTGAGTACTGAAAAAGATGTATTGATAACGCTTCTCTAGAATAACTCAGAGAAAATATGTCAGTGGGATTTGTTGCATTTTTGCAATTTATTTCTGAGTTTCATTTTTAAATGGATAATTCATTCTCCTAGTCTCTTTTCCTAAAAGCTCTTTACAAATCAACACGTGGCCTGTCATTAGAAACCACTGATTTAAGATGAGGTACACTGGCATGTTGAATGGTTTTGAAAATGAAAGCCTGTTTTCTAATTATTAGGTAATGCCGGAAAGAGTAGAAATTGGGCATAGTTGCTTGCCAGGGTCTTTTCAGTATAACCTAGAAACTGGGATTTTGCTAGTGCTATAAATGTGAAAGATTCAAACTACTTTTAACTTTGTGCTCTACCTATCATCGAGAGAAGTGCATATCACAGTCTCTGATAGAACTTAGATGCTTTGGTATGCCTAATTGTTACCTTGTTTATCATTACGCTTTCTTTTTTTCAAACCATTTCTCCCACACCATTACTTTTCTCTTTATCATTCATAGAATATGCTAAAGGATGCCAGCGCCTGAAAGCTTAAAATATAAAGTTCAAAATATTGATTAGTAGAAAAAAATGTCTTTGGGTGAGGAAGAAAACTTATTACACAGGCTTTTGTGAAATATCCACTTTTTTTTTAAAGATTTTATTTATTTATTCTTGAGAGACACAGAGAGAGAGAGAGAAAGAAAGAGAGAGAGAGGCAGAGACACAGGCAGAGGGAGAAGCAGGCTCCATGCAGGGAGCCCGACATGGGACTCGATCCCGGGTCTCCAGGATCATGCCCTGGGCCGAAGGTGGCGCTGAACCGCTGAGCCACCAAGGCTGCCCTCCACTTTTTTTTTTTAAAGAGTGTTTTGGCCAGTTATATTTCCTTTGGAGAATTGTTACTTAAAAGGATTATATAGGGCAACCCTGGTGGCCCAGCGGTTTGGCTCCTGCCTTTGGCCCAGGGCATGATCCTGGAGACCCGGGATCAAGTCCCGTGTCGGGCTCCCTGCATGGAGCCTGCTTTTCCCTCTGCCCGTGTCTCTGCCTCTCATTCTCTCTCTGTGCCTCTCATGAATAAATAAATAAAAAATAAATAAAATCTTAAAAAAAAGGATTATATATTTTTGCCTCTTATATCTTTTTGGAGTTTTTAGTGGGCTATTAACCCAAAGGTGCATCTGTCCACTGAACCCAAATACTATGCCATGACTATGTTCATGAGTTCTGTGCACTGTAGTAAGTTCATTTACCTTGCATATACTAAATCTAGAAGGGATCTATTGTTAGGCCCACCACTTTTGTCAGGTTTTGTGATTTATGGTGTTTAAGGAAAGAATTGTACATGAGACATATACAATAATTCTCTAAGGCATTTGCCTAATGGCATGTTCTACTGTATTTTTTAAAAGATTTTATTTATTTATTCATGAGAAACAAAGAGACATAGGCAGAGGGAGAAGCAGACTCCCTGCGGGGAGCCTGATACAGGACTTGATCCCAGGACCAGTGGATCATGACCTGAGCTGAAGGCAGCCACTCAACCACTGAGCGACCCAGGTGCCCCAAGTTCTACTGTATTAAAGTTTACTTTGAGTCTATAAACACCCACTGAAATCGTAATTCCATTACTCTTGATGTTTCCTCTGATTTCTCATTGATGACGTTTAGGGTTAGGGGAGCCCAACAATATATTTAGTATGGTTTCAAAAGATACATCCCTGGCACACTAGTCCTTGTACCGAACTTGGACATTTTTGTGTAGAGGTGTCATGAATGATGATAATTTTTCAAAAAATAAAACAGCATGATCTTCATGAAAGTGCTTGGATAACATCAAGCATTAGATGAAAATATAACTTGGTATTGGTCATGTTAGTGAAGCCAAGTAGAAGACGCATAAAAATGTCAAAGCTGGGCTGTAGTGTGGAGAGCATCTTTTCCTCCCATCTGTCTTTTGTGTTTTGCTGTTGTGATGAATTTTATAAAAAGACCCAATGAACTACTTCTGTCCTTCCAGTTTCTCTTCCGGGTGTCATCGGTATGTCTTCTATAACATCATAAATAAAAATGTATTTTACGATCAACCTTTACATTGCATGTGATACCATGTTGAATATTTCCACTCTTTTGAGAATAGTTCAGTATTAAAAAATGTCCATATAGACCTTTGTTCCATTTTGTTAGCAGAACCAGATTTTCTTAACTGGGCCTCTATTTTTGCACTTCCAGGTTGTTTCCAATTTTTCTCTCTTACATATAGTGCTGCTATGGAGATGCTTTTTTAGAGAACTTTGATTTTTCTTTAGGGATATTTTTTGGAGAGTTTATGCTCAAAAGTAGAATTACTAGGCCAAAGGGAACTTAGACTATTGACAGTAATTTTTTTTTTTTAACATTTTTGTAGGACACTTCTTTCCAAGGCTAAAAGTATGTTAGTTCTTTTCTACATCTTCATGGCCATTTAATTCTGTAATTTTTTCATTTTTTCTATTTCCCCTCAAGTGAAAAACATTCCTTTTTTTATCCTGTGGTATTCTCTGTGTTTGCCTTTATAAGTTAGGATCAGTTGTAATATGTTGGGATACTCATTTTTACCTTGTATTTTTCTGTTCCACTTGAAAAGTATTTATACCACCTCCCCTAATTTAGCAGATAAGCAAATTGATGCTTAGGGAGATTATAGGCTTTTCCCGTGATTATACAGCTCATTAGATGGGTAGCTGAGGATCTGGGGTTAAAATCCAGGTTTTCTTTTTTCTTTTTTAAAGATTTTATTTATTTGAGTGAGAAAGAGGGGGGGGCACAAGTGGGGGACAGAGGCAGAAGAAGAGGGAGAAGCAGACTCCCCACTGAGCAGGAGCCCCACATGGGGCTCCATCAATTGCAGAACCCTGAGATCATGACCTGAGCAGAAGGCAGATGCTTAACCGACTGAGCCACCCTAGTGCCCCAGAACTTGGGTTTTCTGATTCCTAATTTAATTCTGGTGATAGTGATGATTAAAATGCAGAATAAAATGTTATGGCATAACCCAGGAAAGAGTGAGAGCTAACAACTGGCCAGGTGTCTTGTGACAAGTTCATCTTAGAGCCGGTCTTCTATATTCCCACTTCACACCATGACTTGTGTGTTACTAGACATGCTTGGAAATTGGTAACAACAAGGAAAGCAGAGTTCCCTATAATTAAAAAAAGACGTTTCAATTATTGTCACCACTCATATTTTGTGCATACTTGTTTACAAGCAGAAAAATTTAGGACTTTGAAAAATAATATTTAGCTTTTAGTATTTATCTTCTACTCCGCTGAACTAGAAAAATCTCTTGGGGTAGCATATTACCTGAAAATAAAATAACTGCGATCATAAATTTTCATTTTGTCACCAGCAGTGTATCTGACACTATGAAAAACAACCACACCGTGACATTGCAGAGAAGATCCAGGCTGTTTTTAGGGTGGAAGTCAAGAGTGATTTTCCTGTATGTTGTGCATTGGTGGTCTGCATGCTTTTTAGACATTTCACTAAGTAAACTCCTCCGACTCTGGTCAACATAAATAGCAACCTGCAATTACCAAGAATATTTTCAGTAATCCATTTATACTCACCAACTCTGGGCAGGACATGATGATTATTTTCAACTGGAGGGAATTTGATTTAGATTAGTTTACTTACTGATTGAGGCTTGTCTGCATTCACAAGCTCTGAGGAAGCTGTAGTGTATGGTATCTTTAGATGACAGTACTAAAATATTTTTTTATTACTCTAGCAGGACTTTACAACTGCACTTTTTTTTTTAACTGCACTACTTTTTAAATAAATATGAGTACTTTGTATATGTGTTATTGAATTGGGAAGCCATCTTTATTTTAAGTAGCTGGCTGTATTTGTGACTTGTATTAAATTGTGAAAACCTGGTTTTGCTTTAATTTTTTTTTAATTTTGACATGTATTTTTTTTTATTTTTTGTTATTGAATGTGTAAATGTTTTTAAATATTTGAAAGGCAGGTTTATAAACATCTTGTTTCTAAAGTTGGCTAGCCACTTGAACTTTACTGATTTCCAGTGATTGTGGGAAGAGGACCAAGTACTGGGATTGTTCTCTTGGATATTATGATTAGCTCTAAGGAGTTACAAATGAAATACAGCCATGTGGATTCTCAGGGGTAGAGACCTTGTTTTAATATTGCGTGGCAGTTTTTTTTTTTTTTTTTTAAGAGCAATTAAGGGTATAATAAGATCAACGTAAGAACTAAGAAATTTCATCCTTGTTTTCATAGTATCATTTAGACTTTATTTAATACCTGGAATTTTTTATATCCCTTTTGATGTATTTTAGGTCCATCTTTTTTAATGCAATGCTGCAAACCAAGATAAGCCAGCTTGAGTGGTCACTTTTTTTTTCCTTAGTCCTTTAACAGTTATTTATAGCCTTCAGTGATTTGAAGTAGGTAAGGCCTGCTCTCTCACAAACTCACAACCAGTCTGCGTTAAAGAAAGTAAGTCACCATTCACATAGGCAAACATATTAGCAAGCAGGCAGTCAAGTGGTTTAAAATCTATCCTTCTAAGATCAGAGAGCCCATTTCTCATGGTCCCTTAGGTTCTCTAGTAAGCGTCTAGTAGGGAGTAAAAAATAGACACAGTAAATACATGGAATTTACTGTGTGTTAGATGCTGTAAATGCTATGGAGAAAAATAATGCAGAGAAGGGAAATAGGGAGAATGTGTGGTTCAGCATTTTAAATAGTATGCTTAGGGGAGGCATCACTGCATAAGAGATATTTGAGTAAGAACTGATGTTGGAGGAGATGGTCCAAGAGCTATAGATATCTGAGGGAAGAGCATTCAAAATAGAACAAACATCAAGTGCAAGGGCCCTGAGGCTTCTAGGAGTGTGTCTGGAATGTTGAAGGAGCAGCAAGGAGCCTGGTATGATCCGTGTGGAGAGAAGAAGGGACAGATTAGTCAGGGATGATGTCTGGTGAGGTAAGAGCAATAATAGGCCACATTGTGTGGGGCCTTGTAAGGACTTTGGCTTTCACTATGAGGAGGTAAAAAATTATTAGAGGGCTTTCACAGAGGAAAGACACCATCTGGCTTTCAGAACAGTATCATTCTCGCAATTGTGTTCAGGAAAAACAAATGGGATAAGAGGGGACCAGGAGACCACTTAGGAGACTAGTGATGATGTCAGTGAGAATATACGGCAGCTTGGACCAATGTGGTAGCAGTAGAGGTAGGAGAAGAGTTGGATGCTGAATAGTTTTAAAAATAATTTATTGACATGAAATTCACATAATATAAATGTAACCATTTTAAAGTGAACCATTCAATGGAATTTAGTACATTTCAATGTTTTACAACCACCACCTCTGTCTAGTTCCAAATCATTTTCATCACTTCAAAGTAAAACTCCTTATCCATTAAGCATTTTCTCCCAAACCGTCTCCCTCCACCCAGTCCCATAAACCTTTTGTATCTGGCTTCGTTCATTTAGCATAATGTTCTGGAGGTTCATCCACTTTGTAGCATGTCAATACTTCATTCCTTGTTATGGCCAAATAGGAATCCATTATATGTACATATGTATGTACATGGTTTAAAAATTGTCTGTAAAATATTTACTTCTTCATTGGTTGATGAGCATTGGGATGTTTTCACTTCTTGGCTGTTGTTAATAGAGCTGGTATGAACATCTGTATACATACACTTTTTTGAGTACCTATTTTCAGTTCTTTGGGGCATATCCCTGGGAGTGGGACTGCAGGGTCATATAGTAATTCTACATTTAACTTTTTGAGGAACTGCCAAACTGCTTTGCATAGCAGCTGCACCATTTTGCATGCCCAGTAGCAATATACAAGGATTCCAGTTTCTCCACATCCTCACCAAAACTTGTTATTTTCCATTTTTTTGGTTGTAGCCATCCTAGTGGATGCAAAGTGTTACCTCTTTGTGGTTTTGATTTGCATTTCCCTAATGATTGCTGATATTGAGTATTTTTTCATATGTATCATTTGTGTCTCTTTTCCAGAGGAATGTCTGTTCAAGTCCTTTGCCCATTTTTAAATTGGATTTTTTGTTTTTGGTCTTTCCTTTGTTGGAGTTTCTTATATATTCTGGATGCTAGACCCTCAACAGGTACATGATTGGCAAAGGTTTTCTCCCATTCTCTAGGTTGTGTTTTCACCTTCTTGATCATGTCCATTTATGCACAAAAGTTTTTAACTTTGATGAAGGCCAATTTATCTGTATTTTTCTCTTGTCGCTCTTGCTTTTGGTGTTGTATCTTAAGAATCCATTGCAAAATCCAAGGTCATGAAGGTTTATTCCATTGTTTCTTCTAAGATTTGTATGGTTTTAACACATATATAGGTCATTGACCCATTTTGAGTTAATTCTGGTATATGGTGTGAGATCAAAGTTCTAGTATATTCTCTGAATCTGTTTTAACAATAGAGCTGATGGGGTTTGATGGCTTGGATGGATGGTGTGTAAACAGAGTCAAGGATGACTCTTGGATGTTTTGTCTGAACGCTGGGAAGGATGTTTGTCACTGTGATGGAAAAGCTCAGGAACTTGGTTTGAAACTGTGGAGATGAATACCAGAGATGCCAAAGGGACATTTAAATACAGGTTTGGGGTTCAGTGGAGTAAGCTGGGCTGCCTAATGGGGAGTGCTAAGTGTATAAACAGTAAGTAGAACCAGGATCCAGGCTGAAATCACTAAAGAGCCCAGTGTGAGGAAGAGAAAACCAACGAAAGTAAAGAAAAGGTTTCGTATCAAGAATTTGAGCACTCCAGTGTTAGGAAGTCAGGATTAAGGGGTGAAGTAGAGACTGAGAAAGAGTGGCCAGGGAGGTAGGATAAAAATCAGTAAGTGTGATGTCTTCAAAAGCATGTGAAGTAATGTGTTAAAGGGAGGGCATGATCATCTGTGCCAGATGCTGCTGTGGAGGATCAACTCAAATGAGGACTGGGAATTCACCACTCTTAGCGCAACATGGAGTAACTAGTGTCATTGATTTGAGTGTGTTCAACAGTCAGGTGGAGGCGGGAAGCTGAATACAGATTGAGTTTTACTTTAAAAGGAAGAGAGAAGTTGGGTGATTATTGGAGAGAGAAGCAGGGTTAATCGAGGATATTTTTTTAAGAAGGGAGTGATGGGTTTGCATGATGACGGCACAGACTCGAGTAGGGGATGGTGATGGTGCTGAAGAGAGGAGCTAATTGCTATGACAAAGTCACGGAGCCGACTAGAGAAATGAGATCAAGTGGAACTTAGAAACCTGTATTTATGACAAACTCCACAGATGTTTTTATGTACCTGCATTTGGGAACCACTCTAACACATTTTGTTGAGTCACTCCTAAAATGGTTTAAAATCCTTCATTTCAGCTTGATGATTTCATGTCAGCAGAAGGTTTGCTCTACAGAAATGGCAGATAGGATAAAAATGAAACCCTTGTGGTGTTCGATGATGTAAACAGTGTTTTCATTGCTGTAGCATCCTTGACAGATGGTTATCCAGTTTCTGCAAGAATACCACTGCTGTTCCCTTCCCCCAAATGAGGAGGAGATCACTCCCTTACAAAGTCTGCTCCGTCTTTGGAGAGCTCTAACTGTTAAAAAGTGGTTTCTTAAAAAGTTTAACTGGAGCATATGTTCCTAAATTTTTTACCCACTGGTGCCTGTCTAATCTTTTGGCACCATACAGAACAGCAAGTATATTCTCTTATGCTCTGAGGTCATTCATTTCATCATTTTTCATTCAACAAGTATTTCTGAGCATTTGTCATATGTCAGGCCTTTTTCCAGGAACAGGCAGTGGTGGTCAACAAGACAGCCGAAACCCCTATAGTAGGAACTTAACATGTAGAGGTCTTTCACAAACCTGAACACCATCACCTTGGTTCCTTGAATCTTCTCTGCCACAGCTAAGCATCAAGTGGTCTCTTAGGCGGTGTTTGAACATTCGGGTCTGCTCCCTCTTTTCAGTAGAGGAAACTGAGGTTCCCTCCACCACCGACCTCATACCTTCTGTGTCCTGCCCAGGCGGCAAGGGCATTCCTGCTTTTGGTATGGATGCGGCCCTTCTAGCGCAGCCCAGAGTGAACTTGGCATTGTTTCCCGCTGCATCATTCTGTTGGCCTCTGTGAAGACTGTAGTTCACTAAAACTCCTGGGTGCTTTTCAGATGAACTGCGTACCATCTTGCACTTGTAAAATTGATTTTTGAACTCAAATGTTAGACCTGTAAGTTGATTCTTTTTTCAAAAAGGCCCTCATTTCAACATCATCTGGAGACCCCACTGGCAACCCAAACACATAGTAGCCTCAGAAATCAATGCCAGTACTTACTTTAAATCCTCATTTGAACAAAGGGTGTACGATAACATCTACAAGTTTTAGATGACAAAAGCTGCCAAATCGATGGGGTAAACCATACACACACACACACACACACACACACACACTTTAAATTATTAAATGACCAAAAGGGGGTTAATGAGTTGCAGCCTACAGCAACCTCAAGAGACATGATAAAACTGTATTTCAGTTCATGGCCTATGATTTTCTTAAATAAAATTTCTTAACATCAGGCATGAAGAAAAGGCCTGTTGTAGATGTATGAAGGTATAAATAACAAGGGATTTAGATCATCCCACTTACTACTGTTTCAGATTCCTACTGAAAAGTGAATTTCATTAACTTTAACAAAATATAAAAAATATATCTGTTTTCAAGAATGCATATATCTTTTAAATCACATCTAAGTTGTTACGAAGTTTCTGTTTCATCTTGGGGACTTCTATGCCAGGAAATAGTTGTCCCCTAAACTGGTAGAACATAGAACAAAGGTGAACCCATTATGGAAAATCCATTACATTTTCAAATTGAAAATTTGAAAATTGAATTGCACTCTTATTTTTTTGGTGGGGGAGGCCCTCAGTAACTTTGTGTTTTGAATCATGTCTTTGTAGGAGTTTCAGGTTTACTTCTTCAATTGTTCCTTGTTGAATCTTTTATAGAGCACTCTGGTTGGGATTTATTGAATTGTAAGAGAAAGTCACTGTCACCTTGACCTGTTATTTTTCCTTCTTCAGTGTGGATGAAGTTCCTTCTATGGATGCTTTACTTTGCTGTTGCTTTGGGGAAAATGTCTTTTAAGGCTTTTTTCCCAAGTGGAATCTAGTTTTGATGCCAATATTCATAATCTAAGTTGTATCAAGAATGAAACCGAGAAAGCCGGCCACATTTGGTGTTGTTAACACCAGGTCATGCATTTCCAATCCCCCCCGTAGGAGCAGATCGTGTTTTGTGACAGTGTGTCATTTCACCTCATCTTGAGATTTCTGGTAGTATGAAGGAGTATCCCTTTATCAAAAGAACTCATCAGATTTTAATTGCACTGCCTATTAAATTGACTGTTACATGATTCTGTACTATTTATATACTTTTATTATTTCCAGTGTAACTTTTGTTCCTAGCATCTCTATTAAGAAGTACTGGCACTAACTCTTCCAAAGTTCTCTTATTTTAACTTTTTTTAAGCCAATCTCATTGTTTTTCAGATTTTGAGGTGTTTGAGGTTTGCCCTGGGGGGAGCTTGTTAAAATTCAAATTCTGAGCCCTATCCCAGATTTTGAAGTCTTAGTCCTAAGAACACGCATGCATGATAAGTGAACTCCAGGTGATTCAAATCGAGATGGTTTTCCACCAAATGGACATAGTTAGATTTAATATGTATATCCATGACAGAAATACAGATCAGATGGATTTTTAGAGAGATTACACCTAGGAGATTGCACATTACTTCCTCTTTTTTTTTTTTTTTTTTTTAATAGGGAAGCCTACTTTCTGTCTTTGGACAAATACTACCTGCATTTAAAATAGACATTGATGAAACCTTTGCTCATGTTAATGATTGATCAGAACATATCTATATACACTATTATTATGTTTTTGTTTGTTTTTAAACATCTTGATATTTATTTCACCAGATGTTCAAATAAGGAAAATAGTAAATTCTAGTATAAAGTGTGAATGAATAACTAGACCAAGATTCTGCACTTACCTGGTTAAAAAACATTGATGGCAAAGAGAATGGCTCATAAGTTCTACTTCCAGTTAATTCCTACTGCTGAAATCTCCTCCTTTCTGGCTGCTTCATTTGCTTGCTGATATTGTGGTTTAACTAACGGTGTTTTTGTCCGGAGAAGAAGCACGGAGATAGTGCCTTTGATTTTCCTCTGACATCAGCTGGTTTTCCTGATGCTCTCCTTTTGCACTGACATTTGACTTTACTTAGCAGACTGGTTTTTTGTTTTTTGTTTTTGGGTTTTTTTTTAAAGATTTTATTTATTTATTCATGAGAGACACACAGAGAGAGAGGGAGAGGCAGAGACACAGGCAGAGGGAGAAGCAGGCTCCATGCAGGGAGCCTGATGTGGGACTTGATCCTGGGTCTCCAGGATCATGCCCTGGGCTGAAGGCGGCAGCCCATCAGACAGTTAAATTACATTCCAAAACCCTATGAGGGGGACACCTGGGTGGCTCAGTCAGTTAAGCATCTGCCTTTGGCTAGGGTCATGATCCCAAGGGTCCTGGGGTTGAGCCCTATGTCAGACTCCCTGCTTAACGTGGAGCCTGCTCTCCCTCTGCCTCTCCACCCCATCTTTCGCTGTCTCTCTCTCTTTCAAATAAATAAATAAAATCTTAAAAAAAAAACCCTACAAACAAGGGCCATCCCATTATTATTTTATCTATTATTTCAGAAATTCACTTTAAATTAACTATTCTGGATTAGCAGGTATTATGAATTTAAGAATGTGTGGATGTGGAAATTTTCAGAGCCTGGGAAGTCTTTGTGTTCTGTACTTCTATTAAACAAATATTTGTTTTCTGGCATGTGTAAGGAAGTCAGCGTGCATTGCTTTGGAAAAATGTCAGTGCCCAGCTATGACTTACTAGTTGTGGTGGTGGGGAAAATAGTTACAATCTGTGGGAATCACTTAAATTATAAATTATTCTGTGTAGGATCTCTGTGTGGTTTTCAAGGCCAAAAAGAATGGGCCACCTTAATGAAATGATCAGAGAAAAGATCTCAACAGCGCCGAATATTTGTTCTTCTAATTCCTTTGTGAAATTCAATCCTGCAGATTTTCGCATTATGCATCTATGTAATTATTCCTTCAGTTCAGTCACTAAGATCTGCAGTGGCATCTTTTGTTGACTTGTCATCTATTCTGTTGATGCCGAAGACATTTAGTAAAGCATCTTGTTGCATTTATGTTGTAGGAAAATGGTCCCTTATGAGGTAATCTCACACTACTCAAACTGATAAAGCTCTGGTACAGTATTGTCGCTCCACTAATGATTAGCAAATTAGCAGCTAGCATGAATTCTCAGTCCATATTAGTGCCCTGTTGTCAGAGGTTTGGTACTGTTCCATTTAAATGTCCTAATTGTTTAACGCATCTCAAATAATAATTGTAATTTATCATTTTTCAGGCAGCCGTTTAAATAAACAAGGCAATTAAGAACAGATGCATTCTTTGTTTTGCTGGTTATTCATATATGATGTTTAGTAGTTGCAATATGGATTTCATCATTGCTATATTGAAATTTGTGAGAATTACCTTACCTTTGGCATTCACATTGGATTGTTATAAATGTGTTGTACTTGCATAGCTTTTTTTTTTTTTTACTTGCATAGCTTCTTATACTTCTTCAGAAATTTAATAAATTTTATTTAGCTGCTGCAAACTCTGAGTCAAGTAGGACAAGGGGGTGCAGTAGAGGTATGTGATAGGGGAACATTTCTATTTTCATTTAATGAAATTGAGTTCACAGAGGTGAAGTGATTCACCTAGAATCATAAGATTAATAAGTGGCTGAATGTGGTCTGGATATTGTCTTCTGATTTCTGTCCATTATACGGTCCTTCTCCTCTACCTATGAGGTCAGTGCTTCTCATAAAAGCTGGTTCTGATGAGGCATGACATGTATCTTCAACTTCCCATCCCCCACTTGCAGTACTCTGCTACTTGTTTGGTGTTTGAAAATTCGTGTTGCCAGGACCCATTCATTTTACCATTCTTTTTTTTTTTTTTCCCCATGAATGATCACAAAACTTTACTCAGTTTCCTTGAGGTATTAGTAAGTGTACCCAGGGTTCTACCTTTTTTGACTTTGAACATTCCATCCAGAATACTCTTATGCCATGAATGTTTTCTACTTAAGAAATAGCAACTCATTTCTATGGAAGATGATAGAAGACAGATGTAGCCCTCGTGAAGCAGCACCTTGGCTTTGCCTAGACCCAGTGGCCAGCAGTTATCTGGACATAGATATAGAAATGGCTCCTCTTGATTGCCCCAGAATACTTGTTAAGTGAAGACCTAGTGCATGAGAACCAGAATCAGAAGATTACATACAAACAAGGGATCTCATGGTTCAATAATGACAATAGATTTTTTTAAATTTATCAAGTGATGCACCAGGTCCTTAATAAAATGGTCTGGCAAAAGAGGTAATCCGTTGTTACAGGTAAGGAAATTAAGAGGTAAAAAGTTTTAATGGGATTTACCCAAGACAAGTGGTGGTACCCAAGTTGAACCCAGGTCTGTGTGATTTCCATTCTTGTGCTCTTCCCGATGTACCATGCTGTCTCCATAGGGTGTGCCTGAAAATTCAGAGCAATGAGAGACCAGATCTGGCAGGGATGACTTTATGGAGAGGCAGCTGAGCTACTGTTTGAGAATGGCAGTTTAGGGATAAGGAGGAGAGATGGATAAGGAGTATGTGTGTGCGATCAGATCGACATAGGAGGCAGATTTTTATTGGAGATTACTTCCCGAAATTGTAGACTGACAGGACCAAGTCTTGAAGGCCCTTGAGTGCCAGAGTGAGGGATTGAGTTGGTTGATGAGGGGGGTCTCTAGAGCTGGGAAGGAGAATTAGGCAGTTAGTGATTCTGCAGAGGACATTATGGATGAAACTGACTTTAAAGGCATTAAAAAGTGGATGAATAATGTTTTGTGTGAAGTCCGTTATGTAATAGACATCACAGTGACCTCTCCTGAGATTCCGTCCTCAATTATTCTTTGGCTGTCTACTCCTGGCAACCCCACACAGTTCGTAGCTTTAGGAGAAGCTTAATCCACCTCTGGTTCTAAGGAAGATGCATTATAGCCCTGACCACAGTGAAATGCTTTGGAACCATGAGCTTAAGTGTAAGGAAAGAAGTATTTCCTCTCAACCCATGTCTAGATCTTTTGTCCCTTCATTCCCACCCCCTACCCCCACCCCAATGCCCATGTTCTTCACTTTCCCTCCATGGTTCTCGCCCTCCCTGGGTGGAAACAAAGAAGCAGATAATGTCAAGAGTTCTTGTTAGTCATCCACTTCCCAGCAAAGTGGAGAGAAGGAAAGAAACCTGCCTTTGATGCAGTTACTGAACAGCTGAATTAATATGATCCAGAGCTTTTCCTATTCCTGGGCTTCTGGTCATGTTAGCTGATAAGCCCCATCGATTGTGTAAGGCAGCATGAGATGAGTTTTCTGTTATGGGCAGTGAGTTGCATCCTAGCTGATAGTGGGTTTTGTTGAAGGTCTTAGGATGAGGCCATAGACTTCATAACTTTGGGGGATCAAGAAGCTGGTTTATGTGGTTATGGCCAGAAAGGGGAAATATCAAGGTGGAAAAATAAAAGGTGTTGCTTTGATCAGGGAGTCTGTGCTTTTCTGCCATGGGCCTGAGATAGTAGTCATCTCTGTGAGATTGAGACTGTATCACTTATTTGTCCAGAACCCGCAGTGCCTAGCACAATGCCTGACATCCTGGCCATGACACTAGTGGGTAGATTAAATGCATGAATGAGTTTGAACAACAGTTTGGAGATTTACTGAGAAATAGGTAGTGAGGTCAAGGAGAATATCATCTACTGTAAGGAATAATTTGGAAATTTAAAGAAAAATAAAGTACTTAGTAACTTAGAAAGGTGGAAATGGGATGATAATTTTGAACTGGTGGAAAGTATTTGGGTAAAAGGAGATTTTAGCGAGGCTGTAGGATCACACTGTTTTAAACTACATGAAACTGCTTTGGGAATAATTTCTTCTTCCTCCTTAATTTTTTTTTTCTTTCTAAATGGACCAATTTTTTCCTAAATATCTTCCAAAATATTTTGATTTTCTTGTAAGAATATATTGTAAGATAGAACAGAAAGGAAAATTAAGGGCTTTTTCTAGGTCAGATCTTAATAGAAAATCACCATGGTAGTGATAGATGTTGCTATGCGAAGATTCTATCAGTGTTTCTGTAACTTGCCTAGGTGGGAAGTGAGGTGTTGTCATTAAAAACCCGCAGTGTGCTTGCACAGGGGCCTTGCTATGATCATTTTTACAACTGTGGCCTCTCTTCTTACAAAGTAGGGATGCATAAGCCATTAAGAGTGTTACATTTTTAAAAATTGACAGAAAATTCACTCTCTGAGATTTTTTTCCTTTAGTCTGTTCGGGATGCCGTAAGGTAATACCATAGACTGAATGACTCATAAACAACAGAAATTTCTTTTTCACAGTTCTGGAGCCTGGGAAGTCCTAATGCCCTTTGTCCTCACATGGTGGAGGAGCTCACCTTTTTTTTTTTTTTTTTTTTTTTTAATATGAAGACACTAATCCCTTCATGGGGGCTCCACCCTCATGACCTAATCACCTCCTAAAAGCCCCACCTTCACATGCCATGTATCAGGGAATAGATTTCAACCCAAGAATTTTGGGTGGCCACAGATATTCAGTCTATAGCAAATTCCTAACAGAAAACATAAATTTTAGTATTTTTGAAAAAAAGTTTATTACATAATAGTAGGCTTGTGAAAAAGGCAGAAGAAACTTAAAGGAAATGATCACTGTCAAATACGGTAGAACTTAGAATATTCTATTTGAGCTATTTTGTGTACGTCATTCTGTCAACAAATTAGGTGGTATTTATTGAACTGAAATGACATTGCTTTCTCAGAATTTTGGAACTGTTTTTTGTTTTGTTTTTGGTTATATGTCTGGTTAGCTGAGGAAATGGTGTAAAGAGCTGTTTTTAAAAATAAAGATTCCGTTGAATGGATGAGTGTATGTACCCATATATGTGTCTGATTTTAAATTTTTAATTAACTCTTGAAGGAAGCTCATCAAAATTTGGGATTACTGAAGTCTCAGCTTCCCATGGAAATGTAGTTATTTCACTCTTCTGGAGAAGTTCTTGCTCTCACAGTCAAATTCCACTCTAGAAAGTATTGGCAGCAGTACAGCTCTCTGCGCCCCAGAGGAGGTAACACAATTTTAGACTTTAGTCACTGGGGACAGAGCCCAAATCCTCTCCGACGAGGCTCCCTGGAAGAGGCCTGCTCAGCTGCTATGCTCACATCTTGAAGCTCTCTGTCGTCTCAGGACTTTTGCCAATTAATTCTGCCTTAGAGACGTCAGCTAAGTGTGGTGTGATTACTTCGCAGGTGTCCTACATGGGTGAATATATACCCATGTCCGTTAGAGCACTAGTTTTCAAATTGTTATGACTGGGGAACATTGCCAGAAATATATTTCATATCATGATTCTGTATTTACATATATATGTGTATGTGTGTATGAATGTATATGAGGGTGTATATACACACACCACACACATAAGTCACAAGACAATATGCTTACCCTTGACTCCATTTCCCATTTCATTCCAGATGATACTAATAATCTGTTGTTATAGCTGCACTTTGAAAAGCATTGCCTTTGCCTTGCATTCTAGGATAGAGGAAGTACTCAGCCTCAGAGATTTCTGTCTCTTCCAGTAGAAAGAGACCTCTGATGACTGGCTATGCTTTTTGACCGAATAACATTTTTCTTACAAAGTTCTAAATGTCCTAGAAATGGGTAATAAGAAAGTTATATAAATTATGATTGATGACCTATAGAGTCATGATTCAGATTTTATAGTTAATTCTTTCTATTTTCCAAGTTGTGGCCAGAACTAAAGTCTAATCAATGCCCATCTGTTCTACAAATTATAGACTGGACTTTGAGAAAAATAGTTTTAATGTATTATCTTTGGTTTATGCTTATCAAAGACATCAAGGCCACCTTCTTTCAAGTCTTTTTACCTTTTACTTTTTTTTGATAATTACCACAATTAAAGTGTATTTGCTTAAGTTGTAGATAGTTTTTTATATGCAGGTAGTTACGTGTTTTGTTCATGAGTTTAAAGTCTTTATAGCTATGATTTAAAAGTATAGTGGAGGAAGTAAATTCTTTTTTTTTAAGATTATTTATTTATTTATTCATGAGAGAGAGAGAGGGGCAGAGACACAGGCAGAAGGAGAAGCAGGCTCCATGCAGGGAGCCTGATGTGGGACTCGATCCCGAGTCCCCAGGATCAGGCCCTGGGCTGAAGGCGGTGCTAAACCACTGAGCCACCGGGTTGCCCAGTAAATTCTTTTAAAGAGAAAATTGCTTTGCATGAGGAATATGTCAGTTTTGGACTCAAAGATATTTTGAAAGACCATCATAATCTTGAGTAGAGTAGCTATTAACCAGATCACAAAATGGCAGTTCTAGTGTCTGTTGCAGGTAAAAGGGACAACAATCACATAATATATAATGCCTAGTTGTTTTCAGTGGGATAGGATACGTCTGAAACCTGTGTAAATATCTATTGTCATTAGAGATTATGGGCATTGACCTGTCCAGTGTGGGCTGCAATGTGAAATTAATTTACAAATTTACTTTCAAACATAAGCAAAATAGCAATTCAGATAGCCTTTGATTTGTACCACTGGTGTATCTGCCAGAACTGAATAAATAGTGTGTTGAATGTGTGGCAAAGCTCAATCTATTTATTGTGTGTTTGTGTCCTTCTGTGGGAGGCAGCCCCGTTAATAATGGGGGTAATGCTAAACCCAGCCTTCAGTTAGGTTCTTAATTCACAAATGCCATTGAGACATAGTAAAATAGCCCTTTGCATAATATATTCAGCAGTCAAGGTTCTTTGGAGGGTAGCCAAATATATGAGAAATAAGTATATATACATCTGATATATATATATTAGGCACATACTTATTATATTACACACTTATAGTTCTTGATGGATAATCTACGAAATAATATAAGTGTAAGATTATGGGACTTTGTTACAATTTAAAAAGTCTTCTAGAACTTAATTATATATTCCAGTGTGGCCTATTAATACACTTTTTAAAAATCCACTTTAATTTTATATTTGGTTATGGAAAAATCAAAGAAAAAAACTGACAAGGAATTTCATGATAACATTTTTAAAGTATATCAAAAGTATAATAATGAGTTGCATAAACTCCATTTTACTTGTTAGTGGCGTACTGGCATACTCACCATATTGTTTCAATATAATAATGTTTCATTATTTCCTTTAGTTGTGTGTCTTGGGAACCTCGGTAATGTCCCAAGATGGCCACTAACTAGTCATCAGTCATTCCTTTATTTTTTCATTCATTATCTAAAATATTTGTTACTGAACATTCTTTTAGGATTGTAAGTTTCTAGGTAATAATTTAGCTTTGCAAAATATTTGAGCACCATCCTCTTTGGCCAGCATCACCATATACTTTGGTGCCTAAACACATAAAGCTTTGCAGTAGTATATTAACCATACAATTAACCATACAATTCACACACATATATATGAGATGAAAGAGGAAATGTTACACATTTTTGTTCCTTTATGAAATAATTTCCTGATTGCATGTGTACTGATATAGCCTTGAAGGACTTGTAGGCATTAAGGCAATGCTATCTCCAACCATAATTAACCCCACTTTTTTTCAGATCTAGTTATATATATATATATATATATATATATATATATATATATATTTATTTATAGTAATTTTTCTTCTCTTATGGCTTAAATACCTGGATCATAATTAGTCTTTGTGCTCTGCCAATATGTTATTTTCCTTATTAAAAAGAGGAATGAGCATTATTTTGATAAGGTTAAATAAAATACTAAATACATTTTTGAGTAAATGTTGAATACTTGTTGACCGTTGTTCAGTAAAAAGCATTTTTCCTTTACCTTAGGGGCTTGCTTTGTTGGTTGCTTCCCAAATTTCAGCTCGGGCTCTAATAACTTGTCACTATGGCTACCAGAATTTAAATTTGCTGTTATTAAGGGAAGCTTGTAAATTCCCAAGCCACTCAAAAGTTGAATCCATCAACTAAATCCATAACTGCTCTTCTGGGACCTGGAGGAAAGCCCTGTAGATTTTAGTATTATTTCCTCCATATCAGTGTGGTAGATTTGGATGGCTTGACAATTTTTTTTTCTATACAAAAGAAGATGATTTAATAAGTAACAGAGTACTTGCCTTTTTTTTTTTTTTTTTTTTTTTTTTTTAATAATGCAGTTCCTCTTCAAGCTATCTTTCTCTCATACTGCTGCTGGAATTCTTTATACAGGGCAGATCTGTGTCTGTCTACTGTGAGAACTCACAATGGACCTGCATGAGCCCACCGTCCCTTGAGGGGGAAGTCTAGCCAGTTTGGCCTCAGGTGGAAGGACCTTTCTTACAGGATCTGGTCCTGGAGCATGCCTCTGCAGTTTCTTTGCCCCTTATCCCTCGTGGAAATTCTGTGCTAACATTTATGGAACTATTATTCACAGGTGCTGGCTGCACCATTTGGTCACACTGCTGTATCTTTGCTTATGCTGAATATGCCTCTCCAGAACCTACTAGCCCCCTCTGTCCATCTTTTGATTCTAGAAAGTTGCTTTTCCATACTCACCTCACAATTCTTCCAGGATGGCCTCTATCTTATTTACAACCACTGTCTCCTGTGCCAAGCATAGCACACTCAGTAATGTTTGAAATCATGATGGAGGGTTATCACTCATTCATTCTCTTTATTTCAGAGCTTAGAAAATACTAACTTTTTTTCAAAGGTAGTTACTTGTAGATGAGAGATTAGAAACTCTTTGTTTTATATTTATGTAAATGGAGCAAATTTGCTTGAGTTCTGGATATTGTTAGTGGCTTTAGATACGTTATTTAGCTTAATTATTATAACAATCAATTGGGGCACATTTTATAGATATGTTAAAGGGATTGAGTAAACAGATTTAGGAAAAGGGAGAGAATTTGCACAAGCACCTGGTTATTAATATACGGACAGGCTACATGCCATTTTTCTAAGACTAGAGTATATACTGTATTTCAAAAAAATAATTCATTTTGATTTTTTAAGTTTATTATGTAGTCATATTACTTCCCCCAATTATTCTATTTAAGTTTTATTTCCAATTCCCATTTGAGAACAGTGTATCATTGAGCAAATAGATTTCTAAGGTCCATTTTTCTCAGGATGATGACAGTCTTCATAATAAAAGTATTTGATCACTTTTATTTAGATGCATGGGCATCTGGGTGTTTCCTCAACAATAACAATATACAAACCTTTTAACAATCTCTTTTTATTAAATGTGAACCATTGTTGTGTCAATCTGAGAAGTTCCAAGTGTTAGACAATCCAGTTGACCATAGACTCCTTCTCTTCTCCTATAAAGGTATTATACTTAGGGATGCCTGGCTGGCTCAGTCGAGGAAGTGTGCGATTCTTGGTCTTGGGGTTGTGAGTTTGAGTCCCACATTGAGTGTAGAGGTTACTTAAAAATAAAATCTAATCTTAGAAAAAAAAAAAGATTCTGTATTTAAGGTAAGCTTTCATTTTCCCTGCTGATTTCAGTGCAAAGTTAGGGAAAATGATTACATTATATTTCATATTTTCTGCACCTCCAAATGTTTCTTAAATGTAAACACATATATCTTATAATCAGGAGCTGTGAGCTCTACGTCATAAATGATACCCAAGATTTAGCATCTTCAGTTAATTTCAGTTTCCTGAGGATAAGGACAGTCCCTATTTTACAGGCCTGTTAGGATGAATACTTAAGTTCATACCTGTAAGTGCTTAGGACAATGCCCACTACATAATAAATGGTAAATAAATATTTGTTGTGATAATTTAGATTTTTTTTCTTCTACCTCTTCCTTTTCAGTGTGAAGCATTTTCAGCAATCAAGTCAATTAATGGTTACCTTTAGTAAATTAATGTATTAGGGTAAACAAAAACATTTTCATAAAAAGGCAAGCATTTGGGTTCACTTCCTCATTACTGCCCCTTCTCAGTGTATTTATACTTAATCCTGGCCCTATTTTTTTAAGAAAAAAAATGAATTTAAATATCTTCTTTGAGTCGTTTATTCCCTTCCACCTACTGTCTTCTTTGGAATCACTGCTGGCAGATAATATTTTTTGCATTCAATGTATTAACTGAACAGCAGCAGCTACTTTATTCATCCTAGGTACTTTGTAAATATTGGTTAAGTGAATCAATGGCTGTACAATAATGTACTGGGTTTCTGGCTTCTTGACTTTCCGAGGAAGGAGTTTGAAGAGTTTTCTCATATGTGATATACTGAACCATGAATATGAAAGTAGAAGTCTCTCCCCTCCTCTTCCCCAACTAAAACATCCTTAATATTTGTGGAACAGCTATGGCATTCTCCAGATAAAGTGGACAGAAAGGTATTAGAATGTAAATAAGCAGTTTTTAAAATAACTAATATTTGTATCTAATGGTGTTTTTGAATAATTATCTTAAAATCTGCAAACCAGTCCAATGAATGATATAGAAGCTCAGAGGTCTAACGACTTGCCTAAGATACTGTACTGCACAGCCCTTTTGAAGCTAACCCAAGATTTGGACTGCATTCAAGTTTGGATTCAGTCCCCAGGCTGGTCCTCCTCCCTCCTCGCTCTTTCAGCTACAACCAATTACTTTATTTCATTAAGTGAGTCATACTTGAATCATTATTAGTCAGTGAGGTTGAAAAGACAAGAAATATCGGAGAGATTATGTAGTGATTTAATACTAAATGATTGCCATCCTCTCTTTTAAATACCAAAATATTGGAGTAGTAATGGTAGAGTAAGAATAATGGGTAAATGTGGCAGTACTTCAGCATACTTAACCCTTTGAATTTGGAAGGAAGATGGAAAAGCTTTCTGGAAATACTCCCTTGGCTGATGTTTAAAAAAGCAACTAGGTTCTCCTTTTATTTGTTTTACAATTGAGAACTTTTGAAAGTGTAAAGATGAACACTAACACAATTTGGAAGCACATGCTTGGCCTCTGTTCTGAAACCTAGGATAAAGGGGTATAGTTTCTCTTTTTCTGAGATTAAAGCCTCCTGTAAATTTTGGCAGCCATATTTTATTGTAATAAGATCAGTTTGCAGCATATTCAGGCTTATTTTGAATGAAAATTGAGTTTGACGAAAGAAAATCATGTTCTTCCAAATGAAAATGAGCAGATGTACAAAATGAACCAAAAAATTAATCTTGGATTTGCCCCTCCCTGCATATTTGCCCCTCCCTGCGTGCACCATTTTACAGTAATTTCAGTGGCAAGGTGGAGGGAGCTGCTACATATTTAGACTTAAGTCACTACAGACATATTTTGGGGGTTTCAAGGGAACAACTGTATTGAGGAGGTGCAGTTGCCTTTCTGTTTGGAAATAGAAAAGAAAATATTCCTCTTTTAAGAATCATTTTACCTTTGAATTACTGTTATGTCATTTTTAAAACCGAGAAATCTTTGCATTTAACACAATTTTTATCTCCCTGCCTGTTCTCTAACTGAATGCTGTCTATTATTTTAATCATGTTAATCTACTACTTAGTGTAAAATGCTGCTCTGTGGCTGCCCAAGAACAAAAGTGCTTTGTGTCCTTCCTTCTTCAGTGAACCGGCCTTCACATCATGCACGGTCCTGCAAACAGTTAGGGGTTTAATCCAAGCTAATCAATACATTTAGAACCCTTTATTTAGTGAGATCAATACAGTGTAATGAAGTCTGTGTTCCAATTCCCTCCTAAGCATCACTGCCGGGCTAGGAAGGTGTCTGTTTTCCTGTTCTAAAGCACAATCAAAATTATGTTAGAGGTTTTGTTTTGTTTTGTTTTGTTTTGTTTTTCTTATTACCCAGGATGGAGCAACACTTTGGAGCCCCCTCCAGACAGGCTCCACAAAGCTCACTCCCCAGTCTGTCCAAAGACACGAGCTCTATAATAATGAAGAAGGAGTGAAGAGAAACCATGTGATCAGGAAAGAAAAATGGAGTATCAGCAAAATACTGTTTCAGTTAATATCTATGACTTAATCACATAAGATGATTGCTGCTAAATGGTTCTGAATAAAATCCTTCGTTTTATGAAAGTATGCCCACAGGTTAGCAGCATGATTGTGGAAAGTATATGGATTATCATAGCACTGGAGAGGTAATCTGTCAACTGTAATTTTAACATAGATTCATTTATATGCAACATGAATAAAACAAATTGGAATCTATTGTACTTGCTTTCTGGGTTTTTATGCTTTGTTCGGGATTTGCTCTTAGACTTTTTAGTGGTTTTCATCTTGGCTTTAAAAATCTCTGTGTATTTGGAGAAATGTTTTAGAGTATTTGGGGTATCAGTTTTCTAACACTTGCATTGAGAGAGGCAGAACTGACATGTGAAAATTGATCTCTTATATAAGGTGCTAAAGCATGGTTTGTCACCTTGTTGGCTCTTCTGTCTTCGTTTTTTATGAACTTTCATGATCACCCAGAAATGCCCTCATATTTTTTTTCCCCCTCAGATTATTTTTGCTGGAAAAATCCTATCACAATAGAGGTTGTCCTATTTATTAGAAATTGCTTATTCTTAATAGAAGATAGTTAAATCATTGAAGAATTTCTGTTTTTTAGTTTCAACTTAAGGGTTGTAAAATGATGTTTATAGTCTTAGGCTAGAATGAAGTACATGACTTCTCGTGTGCTAAAAGGGTTGGGTTTAAGAAAGTTTGAAGAGGGGTACCTGGGTGGCTTAGTGGTTGAATGACTGCCTTTGGCTCAGGTTGTGATCCTGGGGTCCTGGGATCGAGTCCCATATCAGGCTCCTTCCTCTGCCTGTGTCTGCCTGTCTCTCTGGGTCTCTCATGAATAAATAAATAAAAATCTTTAAAAAAGTTTGGAGGAAAAAAGGATAAAAAAATTGGAGAAATCTCTTTATAAAGTGTTGATTTAAAATCTTAATTCTCAGTGTCTTATAATCAGAAATCTTATACTAATAATTTTTATTTATTTATTTATTTTTATTTTTTTTAAAGATTTATTTATTTATTTTATGATAGAGAGAGAGAGGCAGAGACACAGGAGGAGGGAGAAGCAGGCTCCATGCCGGGAGCCCAATGTGGGACTCGATCCCGGGACTCCAGGATCGCACCCTGGGGCAAAGGCAGGCACTAAACCGCTGAGCCACCCAGGGATCCCCTTATACTAATAATTTTTAGTTAGCCATATTTATAAGATGGAAGACTAGAATTCTAGACTTGGAAGATATTTGGCAAATGGCCTAGGCCCCTTCCTTCCATGGAGTGTGTTAATTAAAAAAATAAAAGACAACTTAGCTAACTTAATTTATGATGACCTTGCTAACAGAATAATAGGAGTTTGTTAAAATACTCTCCATATAAGAGACAGTGTAAGATGAATAGGAAATTAAAAAAAATACTTGAAGAAAAGAAAGCATCTTTGAGTACCTGCTGTGTAAGAACACTATTGTGCAGCTGTGATTAGAAGTAGTTACATGTTCCATGAGCTTTCTGTCAAATTGTGGCACTGAGTACGAATACAGAGTTGAAGTATTAGGGATCCTCGATGGAGGGATTACTTGTGTCTGTGGTGGAGACTGGAAGAGCTCCCTGGAGATATGGCATTTGAGCTTGGCCTTAAAACTTAGGCATGAATTCGGTGAAACCAACTGGTTTTCAGGTTGGCATTTGTTGGGCATGAGGTACCAAGAGGAGAAGGGAGCTTAAGATCTTCAAGATATAGGAACCAGAAGAACACTGATAACTTTACCTGAAATAAGGAAGCACCAAGACTAAAGGTCAGGAGTGATAAAGGAAGACCATCGTCCTCTCCTGGCATCTTTAGTTATAGCTGTGCTGAGCAAAGTGTGTACAATTCCTGCCCTCCCTCATCTACACACCTCTGTACATATTACTCGTACCCTTCTTGCCCTCTCTCCCACTCTGTCCTGCTAATTCCTCCACTGGTGATTTTTATAAAACCCAGGCCGAATGTTGCAGCTCTGTGCATCACAACAGGGATAGGTGCTCTCATTCCCCCAGTCCAACCCTTTATGGTTGACCACACTAATATGAGTGTGGTTCTATTTTATGGCACTCTAGTGACTTTTTTTTCTTGGTAACCCTATTCCAGGCACATAGCCAATACTCAAATTTCTGTTGGATTAATGAAAAAGGATAATGAATTCTGATTGTTGGAAAGGTTACTAAGGGGAGGACATCCAGCAGCTGTGGCTTGGGTTTACTAGAGTTGGGAAAGAGGTTCAAGAATCCAATCTATTGTTAGAGGCCAGAATCTAGAGAAAAGAAAAAAATGTGGAAGACTGAATCATGAGACCCAAATGTGGAGCTAAAGGAGGTTAGAGGGAAATCAGTATGACAGAAGTTAAGAACAAAGAAAATCTCAAGAATTAAGGAATGACCAAAGAGTTGAAATACTGCAGGGAAGCCAAGAAAAATACGACATAATGAAAAGGTTGCATTTGGTGAGGGGGCAGTCTTTGAGGCCCCTGAGAATAGTTTAGAGTGGTTAAGATGAAAATATGTGTTTCTGTAAGAAAACATTCACATGTTTTCATATGTCATTTGTAATGATGTGCTGGGCAACTTAGTTTATTTAGGTGTTTTCTATTAACCCTTCACCCCGGAGTAAACAGAAGCCTGAGGATTTCTTGTGGTCTTTTTTTAGCTGATTGAAAGCTGGGTATTGAGTAAAACATACTACAAGTACTGGATACTTAAGTGAAACTGCACAGAATAACATTAGTGTTTCACTGTGGTTTCCATGGGTTTCTCTATCTGTCCTTGACTTGTAATGAGCCTTTTAGCTATCTGCTGACACAGTGCCTGTGGGTACAGTTAGATTCCATGAGTAAAAGTTTACACTTGAGGCCAAAGGGGCTTTCTCTTGAGGAGGCCTGAAACCCTTGATAAACAATTTTAATTTTATAATCAGGAAATTGTTCTCAAAGGAAATAACAACAACAAGACAACTTCTTTATAGTCTGGATGATATCTGTGTCGAGATGACCTGTGTGTGTTGTGTCTGAGTATTTCTTCCATACCGTTCTTTCACTCTTAGGTCACAATTTAGTACAGGATAGACGGGGTCGATGAACTATCATAGGTTTTCTGTCCGGCTTGGGCATAAATCATGCCTTCCTTTTAGATCTATCTCTTTTATATTCCTGCTCATCTGTCTTCTTTATTATGGTCATGTCTCATCTTCTAAATACACACAGGCTATCTAGCCATGTACTATTGGGTGAAGTATCAATTTTGGTCATAAACAGACATATATTTGTTTTATGTGTAGGACTACAGAACAGCAAAACTTTGGGAGAAAACTAAGTGATGCATACAACTTACATACCAAAATATATATCCTTTATATTGTTGAATATTCTGTAATTTCTTTGCTCAAATTCTCAACTGGTCATATTTTAAAGCCTCCAGTGCAGATGAATGCATTACGAGGAAGGAGTTCAATAAATATGTTGGGCCTTTGGTATGGGCCAGATATATAGCCTCTGAAAATGTTTGGGACCTATCCACACGCACACTACAGACATATGTGTGTCTCTGTGCATTGTTCCAATCGTGTGTGTGTGTGAGAGAGAGAGAGAGAGAGAGAGAGAGATATTACTTAGCCAGAGTACTTAAGAATAATTAAAAGAAAAAAAAAGAATAATCAAAAGGAGTGGCTTTTGTTCACTTGCTTTATGAATTAGGTAATACACAAATTACCTGTGTGAAACAAGAACTAGAGTAATAGTAACTGAGGAAAGAATTTTATTTCTCTCACAGGTGATCATTTGGAAGTCAGCATTTGGGGACTGTAGGGTGGCTTTCCTCTGTGAAGTTATCCAGAGATCCCCGCTTCCTCTTTGTTGCTGTTTCGCCTTCCTGGAATGATGCTCTCATTTGCATTCCAAGATGGCTAATGGTCAAGTTCCCAGTCCAGACAGCTGGAAGGCAGAGAATGCCCCTTCTTTTGAAAGGCATACTCTGGAAGTTGCACATATCACTCACCGTGGAGTCCCATTAGCCAGAGGTTTCTTCTGAGGCACAACAAGCAAAGGGAAGGCAAGGAGATGAATTCTGTATTCTGAGCTGCAGTATGCCTAGCTAAAAATTCTTTTACTTTGGAAGAAGGTGAGAAATGATATTGGGTTACAGTTTCTGTCCAGGGCACAAAAGAATTGCATACAACACACACACACACACACACACACACACACCCCAGAAATGCCATATTCTATATTTACATTATTATAGATCATTTATTGAATTTCCACTCAATATTGCTCAATACTAAGGCATTATTGAATGGTTCATAAATTATGCATAAGACATCTCCTTCAATTGGAAAACCTGATGATCTCAAATTCCAGAATTTTAATCTCTGAGGACTTTGGTTGTGTGATAGATGGCACTTCATTACTGATGGAGATCTGTTTGTTTCCTAGCAGGTTAAGGGTGGTCTCTGACTAATTACTCCTTGAATATTGCTTTATTTATTCACTCATTTCAGTTTTCTGTTAAGCTCTTTTTTTTTTAAGATTTTATTTATTCATGAGAGACACACACAGGGAGAGAGAGAGAGAGAGGCAGAGACACAGGCAGAGGGAGAAGCAGGCTCCATGTAGAGAGCCTGATGTGGGGCTCGATCCTGGGTCTCCAGGTTCAGGCCCGGGCTGAAGGTGGCGCTAAAACCACTAAGCCACCCGGGCTGCCCTCGGTTAAGCTCTTTAAAGTGGGGATTCTGTGCCAGGCACTGCATGACATACAAAACAAGTTGGACAAACTCTAAACATCAAAGCTTTTACAGTTGTGTGTACATCCCTGTGAAAAGCTCCCCTTGACAATAACGGCTGTACCTGGTGGAAATGAAGGGAACATGCCCCAGAGTCTCTTCCTTATTCACTCAGAACCTGCTCTGCACCATATTGCCTGAACATAATCCACTGTAGACCTTGTCACAATGGTGGGAAAATTTCTTGAAGGTTCAAATATTTTATTTATGTTCCTTGGATTGTTTTTTGGTTTTGAATTTTCTGATGGATTGTGAAGTTGCCGCCAGTGTCATCAATGGGTCATGTCAGAGAACAAGGAAAAAGACTTTGTTTATTTAAAACGGGAATATAAAATGTCACAATTAGGGCACCTGGGTGCCTCAGTCGGTTGAGCATCTGCCTTCAGCTCAGATCATGATCCTAGGGTCATGTGATTGAGCCCCACATCAGGCTCCCTGCTCGGCGGGACATCTTCTTTTCCCTCTCCCTCTGCTGTTCCCCCCTACTTGTACTCTCTCTCTCTCTCTCTCTCTGTCAATGAATAAAATCTTTTTTTTTTTAAAGTGATTTTTCAGGATTTGGAAAATTTCTTTTTTTTAAACAAAATATTCCTTTAGCTAGTAATTGTGCATATTCTCTTTTCTTAAGCAACTCAGATTTAAAATTTTCCCATTTTATTAGAGTGTAACTTTTGAACTTTTGAAATAGTGTTTAAGAAATAAAAATCTGGGGCAGCCCCAGTGGCTCAGCGGTTTAGCACCACCTTCAGTCCAGGGTGTGATCCTGGAGACTTGGGATCGAGTCCCACGTCAGGCTCCCTGCATGGAGCCTGCTTCTCCCTCTGCCTATGCCTCTGCCTCTCTCTCTGTGTCTTTCATGGATAAATAAATAAAATCTTAAAAACAAAGAAGAAATAAAAATCTGGTTTTTAATACATATTAATGAGATACATCAATACCCATTAGGGTAGACTGGCTAAGCACGATTTAGGTTTTATTCTTAAAATCCCCAGCAAAACCTGATGCAATCTTCATACTGCTCACAACCTGAAGTTGGGGTGCGTGCACGTGCAGCGCGTGCACACACACACACACACACACACAAACACAACCAAACAACAGCAGAGAACACTGGTTTACCCAATTCATTCTTTCTTTTTTTCTTTTCTTTTCTTTTCTTTTCTTTTCTTTTCTTTTCTTTTCTTTTCTTTTCTTTTTTCTTTTCTTCTTTTCTTCTTTCTTTCTTTCTTTCTTTCTTTCTTTCTTTCTTTCTTTTCATTCCTTTAAGAGAGCTTTGGAACTTTTTTTTTTTAAATAGTATTCTTTTGAAATAGGTTGATCATTTTCTTTGATTACATTGGAATAGTGAAGACTAATAATAATGTTATTCAAAATTATGTATAACAGGGGCGCCTGGCTGGCTAAGTTGGTAGAACATGAGACTCTTGATTTTGGGCTTGTGGGTTCAAGCCCAAAGGTGGGTATAGAAATTACTAAAAACAATAAATAACTTGAAAAAAATCATGTGTACAAGAAGATGGAACACTTTACTTAGCCGTAAATATTTCAGGACATGTGGCACAATCAGCAGTTTTTCCTAATCTCTGTTTCCTTGTTACACTTCTGTCCCTTTGTTTCTTTCTTTTCTTTCGTCCTCAGTTTTCTCTATGTCTACTATAGAAGCATGTGAATATTAATGATCACATAGACAACTTTGGATTTTGTTGTACAGTATGGGTAGAATCATATCATTGGGAAAAAACAAAACTCAGGAGAGAAAAAGCAGAAAAAGAAAATGTCTGTTTTGGCCCAGACTTGTCAGGAGGGAAGCTAAGGTTTATATAAGGATGGAGATATCACATCGCTATTCTTTGCCTTTATTTTTATTTATTTTTTAACAGATTTTATTTATTTATTCATGAGAGACACACACAGAGAGAGGCAGAGACACAGGCAGAGGGAGAAGCAGTCTCCATGTAGGATCTCAAGACCCCAGGATCACGCCCTGAGCCAAAGGCAGACACTCTACTTCTGAGCCACCCGGGGGTCCCCCTTTGCTTTTATTTTTAATATATTAAGTCAAATGAAGTGTTTAGATTGGGATAAATGAAAGCTCTTAAACTGTGCGTATGAGTAAGATGACAGGTAGCCAAACACACTAGAAAGCAATAATCCCCGAGTCCAGAAACGGGTTTCAGAGTCAGCTCAGCTACTAACTTCAGTATAAGCTTACCACGCTGTGCGCTATGTCTGGGTGCCTGTTGTTTCATTTGTAAAATGCTGGGCTTGCACTGTTTGATTACTAAAATTGCAAATGCTGGGCTTGCACTGTTTGATTACTAAAATTGCTCTCAGGTCTGTGATCATCATCATCAGGTCTGGTCACTTTGTCTTAAAAACAACACAAAATAAAACAAACAAACAAAAATCAGCATTTTTTTTTTAAAGCCGTATCCTATATCCTATAAAAGCAGGATTCGGGCCCAAATCTGTGCCGTCCATCCTGAGGCTGCATTACCTTCTTGATGGTTTAAACTGGTCAAGAATAAATGTTGTGTTCTGGTGATGTTAAGCTCCAGTCCTGGGGTTTTGGCATGGAGCCCCTTGCTGATGGTGTATTCTAGGAGCACTTCCATAAGGTCTCCTTGAACCAGTTCACAAGTGAAACCCTTGGGGGAGCTCAGTGCAGGCAGCCCTGCAGTTAGGTATCCTCCACGGGTGAGGGGCCAGCTGGCCAGTCTGGAAGGGATATCTCTAACCTGCTGGTTGTGAACATTTGTCCCAGTTGTATATTTTTACTTGAGCCATATTCCCCTTGGATCACATGTTTAGCCATATGGACTTAGTTTACTTAATTTGTGGTTGGTATTTCCAGTTTCAATTAATCTTGTTTTAGACCAGTTGGGTTTTTTACAAAGAGGCAAATGGATTTCTCTTTGTGTGTCATTGCTTCCCCTTTTGTTAGTAACAATCAATTTTAATTTCAGGGGAATATTTAATATCGGTATGAAAAAAAATGAGTATGATAAACAAGCCACTTTTCAAACTTAAGAAGTTAGAAGATTAATTTCTAATATGCTGTAATTGGTACAGGAAGGAGAGTATGAAAACCAGATTGTGGGCACAGTTGTGGGAGATGAAGCTATTTAATGAACCCTACCTCACCTACAAAATTTTAGTAATTTAGTATGTATGTATGTATGTATTATTGTATTTACTTAATTGACAGGGAGAGAGAAAGCACAAGGAGGGGGAAAGGCAGAAGGAGAAGCAGGGAGCTTGATCTCAGGACCCTGGGACCATGACCTGAACCAAAGACAGATGCCCAACCGGACTGAGCCACTCAGGCACCCCTGTAATCTAGTTTTTAAAAAGATGAAATGCTGAATCTTCATTCCTACGACAGGTTACTTAGTACATTAAAAAAAAACAACTATTCCTTTAGAGTATCCTTGTGTTGACCTTTACAGGTAACTCAGCTACTTTTAATAAGGTCTGGTTTGGTTCGTTAAGTCAGGAGTTCGGACTTGGAGTCATGCAAACAGTATCTGCTGTCACATGGGTTTTGGGCTCAGGATCAAAGACAAATAGCATAAAAACAGGTGACAGAGTTGTTTGAGAAAGTATGAAACATACAGTCTTTGTTATTAATTGGTTTTATAGGAAAACCTTAAATGTCAATGACCTTTGGTATCATCTCCCTTACTTCTCTGGCCTTTGGGGAGTACTTTCTAGAATAGGCACATGCCTGGTTATTCATTCACCACTTAAAATCATACAGTTTTAAGGAACTCACTTCTTTTGGGGATAGATATTTCCTTGAGAAACCGCTTTGTACTAAAGTCCATGTAATGTGACCCAAAATGGTTCATAAAAAGACATTCAAAATAATATAGAGTTTGATCAGAAAATAAGTTAAAGCAGGCAGTAGAATTTAAAACAATGTAAATATATCACCTATTATCAATCTTACAGGTACTCAGATTTCAAAGTTATGCAGTCCAAAAATTCTTTGATTATTAAACTCTATCAACCAGTCCTCTCTCCAAATGCATCCTTTTTAGCCAGCAATCTCAGGTCATTTGGATAAAAAATTAAAATTTCAAAAAATTTGCCTAGTGAAAACTTTTTTTGGGTTTTTCAACTTCAGCATCATTGACATTTTGAAACTTTGATGTGTGGGACTGTCCCGGGCATTGATGTTGAGCAATATCCCTGACCTCTACCCCATTAGATGCCCCAGTTATGATTACCAAAAATATCTCCAAAGATTGCCAAAAGTTAGCTGGAGAGCAGAATCACCCACAACTGAGAACCATTGCTTTAAGTTTTGTTATCACCACTTAACACCAGAAATATCATAGTAAAGGATAAGCATTCTCAAGGAGAAATAGGATGGAAACTAATAAAAATGCATTATTAGGGGATCCCTGGGTGGCGCAGCGGTTTGGCGCCTGCCTTTGGCCCAGGGTGCGATCCTGGAGACCCAGGATCGAATCCCACATCGGGCTCCCGGTGCATGGAGCCTGCTTCTCCCTCTGCCTGTGTCTCTGCCTCTCTCTCTCTCTCTCTCTGTGACAATCATAAATAAAAAAAAAAAAATGCATTATTAGAATTTTATAAAACTTACTGAATTCAGTTTTCTTGATACATGTTTGACAGATCTAGACTACATGGTACAAGGTTAGACAGAGTTCAGATGTCCCACTTGTTTTGTCACTTAGAAAAGGCCATTGTACAAATTCTGATTCACTTAGGCATGCTTGTATAATTGGAAGTGAACATTTTAACACAAGTTACTTGACTTTGAATTATCCTGGGCAAACTGGAAAGCTGGCCAGTAAATTGGTTGTAGTGGCTCTGATGAGGTTCTAAAAAGAGCTGTAGACTGACTTCCTGGTGACATCAAGATTATGTAGCCAGAGGCCCTGATAACAGAAAATTCTTGGAGAAAGATACCAGTGGCCAATAGGAAGATTTATCACCAACTTGTGGGAAATCCTGGCCTGTGTTTGAGAATCTTTAGGTGTTGACTAATCTGATTTCCTCTCCCTAGTCACTGGTGAGTGCTGACGTGGTCAGAGGAACATGGTGATTCACATGGAGGACACTCCTGCATCTTCCAGGTTAGAGGGTGTGAAGAATAAGGCAGTGATGAGAATGATATGACTCATGCGCCCTTCCCACATGGCAATTCTTAGGGAAGTGATCCCTCTGGCATCTTGTGTGTATGGAGATCTTTGCCAGGAACTTCCTGCAAGATCTTTCAGCCATAACACCCATATGGAAATGAGCACTCTGTGTAATCCCAGTTTTTTTCAGGGTTCACTTTGGTTCCCAGTCTTCAAGTAGAGGCTGAAGATTCCCAGCATGCCTAGGTTCCTTGACACAGTGAATTTGAACAGATAAGATACATTCTCCAGAAGTGACAGCGTGGGGGTGAGGGAGATGGCACTGTCTCCTCGGACATCATTACTTTGATTTCATCTTTTAGGACTCCCTGCTCTTCTTAGGGATTTGTCATATCCCTCAACTGAGGTGGACAAGAAAATGTTTGAGAACCACTGGAGGCTGAGACGTTTTTGACAAACAGGAGCTAACCTTAACACTATTCATTGTAAGATATTTTCCAATTATTTGCTTTCCTTTTATGAAAACAGCCTACAATTTAGATGGAGAATATTACATTGGTATTTTTAGAAGATGGACAGATTGAGCCAAAGGTTGCAATATTGCAATGTGCCTAAGGTCATGGCATATTAATAATAGGCTCAAGGCCTCAAAATTTAGAGGCCCCATAACTAAAACCTCTCATGACACAGTAACCTAAGTATTTTACTGACACCAAATCCAGATAATGCCAGTGCTGAACTACAGCTTGATAGGTGAGTCATTAGTAAAAACATCTTTGACAGCTACATGGCATGGAAGTTAAAGGAGAAGAATACAGTTTAAATGAAACAAAAGCCCATTTTATTGCTCATCAATTGTCAATTAAATTTAAAAACAAGTTCAAATAAAACCTTAAACAATCCAGATGTGAAATATTTAATCACTTATATTTTTTCTTATTAAAACACATGTTTCTGTACAAATTGTATGTTGAGAAACCCATGGAAAAAATAATTAGTAGGTGAATAAAGAGGCCTGGGATAAATTGGAAATGTTTTAAGATTCCAGTTCTCTTATCCCACCTAATATCTTAATTCCTAGAGCAGAGGATAACATTACTACATACTATGAAATCTGATTTCTTTCCAAATGACTGCTCTTGCTTTATGTAGTCTTTTCCCTTCTTCCATTTCAATATATTGACATTTTTCCTGAGGTGTTTTTTTTTTATTGTTGTTGTTTTTGTTTTTTAAAGGAAAATGCCTATCTTCCTTATGCTCCTTTGGGGTTTGTATAAATGGCCCTGTCTTCTATGGAAGGTAACTTTATATACATTAGAAGTCATTATTAGAAGCTTGAAGAAATATATGGCAGTAGTATTCCCTATTCCCTGTCTTCTTTTCAGAGCTAATTCAAAGTTACTATTAAAAATCATGCTCAAATAAAATAAAATAAAATAAAAATCATGCTCCTTTTATACAGTATTCCAAGAAGCTTCTGTATAAATGCCTGCAGCAAAAATGTTTCAGTCCCAATAGCTATCAAGTTCTTTCTAATGTCTAAATTTAAATCATTCACATTTTGTTTGTGCCTAATCTCTCTGTTAAACCTTCCTTTCTCAGGCAGCAGCGAGTATTTGTGCCACATCTTTGGTAAACACACACTTTTTTCTCTTTCTCGTTTTCTTTTTCTGGCTTACCACAGTATATTGACACTTCTGCATTCCAGTCAATTAGCTATGCATGTATTTAATGCTGTGTTCAATATGACAGCCAGTAGCCACATGTGGCTATGGAGCATTTATAATGTGGCTACTCCAGATGTTGAAGACGAGTACTAAAAACTGAATGTAAAATGTCTCCTTTTTTTGTATTGATGACATACTGGAATGCTAATATTTTAGGTATATTGAGTTAAGTATTATATACTATTTAAATTAATTTCACCTTTTTAAACTGGCTGCTGGAAACTTTGCAATTACACATGCAACTCACATAATATTTCCTTTGGGCAGCCCTGCCCTAGACTCTGCTATACACTTTCTTGGTGCTTTAGCATCTAGATTAGGTATTTTAAAGGCCTGATAAATATAGATTATGTTGAAAGGATACTTTCTTCACATTCTAGGAATACTTCCCTATACTTTTACCCACTCCTCTAGTAGTCTCTCATTTGAACACAAAAAGATGTATATATTTAAACATTTTTTTTGTTCATTCCACAAATTTGGCCTCCTTGATTTTCTTTCCTGTGTTGTCTCTGTGCCATTGACTTCTTCCTTAATAGAATTAGTGGACAAACTTTCAATGGCTGTGCCTTGTTTGCTTGCCAGCCTGCATAGATAAGGGATCTTAGTGTGGGCTTTGATCTGCATGTTTGAGGGTTTGGGTTTTGGGGGTTTGGTTTTGTTTTTTTAACATGTTTAATTTTGTAAATCTGCTACTTTGAATGTGGGCAAGAATCCTCAGGAAGTTTGTTTTTTTTTTGTTTTGTTTAGTTTTTCTTTAAAAATAAATGCTGAGTTACCAATTAGAAGACATTTAGAAAAAAGTCACATACTTTACTTCGTGGAAGTAAAGTTTATTGAAAACTAGAAGATGACCAAATGAGCCCGACAATGACAATTTAGTCTTAAGAAACTCCCCCCACCCCCCCTTCTCAAACCAGACTGGTAATTTCTTTTCAGAGTGTTTGAAGCTTTAGTGAAATTTTACATACACTTTGCAGCCTTTTGTTGAATTCATCACCTTGGTGCCTCCTTCAAAGGAATTCAGATCTGGCCTTTCACTGGCCATTTGGTGTCCTTTCTGCTCATTAAGATCCCAGTGTGGAATTCTGCAGGCCCAGACATCACTGACCCATTTGAGGACAGCGAGTACAGAAAGTCAAGTTTTATTTTGGATCAGTGCATGTGTCTGTGACCATGGGGCTGAAATATGAAACAAACCAGCTCTGGAGACATGGCGTCTTGCATTCATAGTAGAAGAGATTAGACAAGTGGTCGGGTAGTGACACAGACATGATTCATGCTCTATCTACTAATGACGAAACTTTCCAAATACTTTCAGTGTACTGATAGTACATTTCTTAAATGCTAAATATATCTAACTCTTAACAGCTAATTGTCTGTCATGCCCATTGTCCTTTACCCTTAAATGCTAAGGTCAAACTGTCCTTCTAGTTTTGTAGTATAAATATAACATAAATATAAATATATATGTAGCAGAGGCTGAAAAAGTAAATATGTAAAAAATAAGTGTACCCCTGTAAAACTCAGCTTAGAATTTTGAAAGTAATCATTGTGAATGCAGTGAAGCCATTTATGCTTTTTCTTGTTGTTTACTCTTGTTCAGTATATAACAGAATCCTAGAACTTTAGGTCTGGGGGAAGAAACTCTAGAAATCATCTCTCTGAAGCTCTTCATCTTTCCATGTTGCTTACTAGTAAACTGGGTTTTAAGAAAGCAAACGGGGCAGCCCTGGTGGCCCAGCAGTTTAGCACCGTCTTCAGCCCAGGGCATGATCCTGGAGACCAGGGATCGAGTTCCACATCGGGCTCCCTGTAGGGAGCCTGCTTCTCCCTCTGTCTGTGTCTCTGCCTCTCTCTCTTTCTCTGTGTCTCATGAATAAATAAATAAAATCTTAAAAAAAAAAAAAGAAAGAAAGCGAACGCCTTTTTCAAGTCTTCGTGCTAAATGGTAGTCTAGGTTCAACCCAAATTTGAATCCCTGATGTTGAAGTGTGATGTTCTTTCTGCCTGCCCTCGACTCTTCTCACTCAAAAAGTTACAGGTGGATCAAGACATCTAAGAACTCAGTGGTTTTAATTTCAAAGAAACAACACCTGCTTCTCTGATCCTCAGTTATTTCATTTCTGAAAAGATAGGTCTGGGTTAGATGATTCCTGAGATTCTCTTTTGCTCGCACAAATTATAGCGCAGAGTTGTTTCTTTTTTTAATGTGGACAGTGTTATTACCACAAGCACATATGTTTTTAATCTTCAAAAATGCAACTTCTCTTTCAAGGTTGTGTTAAATAACATTCAAAATCCAGATAAAACCAAAGAAAATAGAAGGAACGTGAAATTCGACTGCTGGGGTAGGGAGGAGGGGGGCACATGTACACTTGGGTGTGTGCATCACACACTCTGACACGTCTCCATCTAGGTCAGCACGCAGGCTCCAGGAGGGAGGGTGAGGCTGAGGCCAACCTGCCGAGGCTTTGAGATTTGATAATAGAAGCCCTGCTCCACTGTTTCCTTCCCGGGCAGTATTTGTCTTGCCTGTTTCCAAGGCCTGTAAGTAGGCCAGGCAAGCCGCTGAAGGTCAGCCTTGGGAATTGATAGGCGAGTTGATAAGAACTCTTCCCCTTACACAACTGAGCAAGAAGGCCCACCTTCTATGACTCTGCATAGACTGTCAGATGGGCATGTTCTTCGTTTATCATCCTCTTTAATTTCTCGGCCATACTAACCCAGTTCAGCTTGAGTTACCTTAAGTCCCACTGCTTCTACAAAATGGATCATGGAGATAGTATAGCCTGGGGAAGAAAGCCCCAACTTGGAGAATTGTGATTTGGATTATACAGCCAGCTTTGTCCTGTGCAGCTGGATACCCTTGGCCAAGTCTATCCCTCTGCCTCTGGCCTCAGTTTCCACTGCAGCCCACATCAGCATAGGCATCTTTCACCTTTGAACTCTGGATGCAGTAAATAACACATTCCCCTTAGCACTTTGCACATTTATTTCATCTTTGTCACTGTCCTTTTTGTTTTTGTTTTGTTTTGTTTTTAAAGATTTTATTTATTTATTCATGAGAGACACAAAGGCAGAGACATAGAGGGAGAAGAAGGCTTCCTGTGGGGAGCCCAATGTGGGACTCGATCCCAGGATCACGATCTGAGCTCAACCACTGAGCCACCCAGGTGCCCCTGTTACTATCCTTTTGACAGCAGAAGGGCATCGTCAGTCTACTGGTTGGTCTCTATAGTCTTTACAGTCATCATCCCTCTCCTGATACATCCTGTTGCTTGGGGAAGTTGGCCAACTAACATGCAGAGCAGATCCATTATTTAGGATTGAGGAATACAGGCAAAAGTTTATTGTCAAGAAATAACTGATACAGTGAAAGAATGTGGTTGAGAGTTCCATGTAGGGAAACATGTTTTTATGTTAGTCTTTGGGTGGAACTAAAAGAATTAACCAGAGGATGATGCTACACAGTGGACATAATGGCTGGGGTCCCCGTGTGTAATTAGTACAGTGTGAGCACCATGATCTTATTTTCTGCGTTAACACAGGCAGAATCAAGTTCATAATTCAGAAAAGGAATTAACTCCTAAGTGTGTCAGGTTTATTGCCTTTTGCCTCTTATCTCCAGAAAGGACACCATATGGCCCTGTATTTGTAAACTCTTGCCATGACAATTCCTTCTGTCAAAAATGATTTTCTCCAGAAGTATGGTATGTAAATTCTTGGCTGATCATTCAAAAAAGGAAGGGAATTGCATTTTTTAACCAGCATTTTTCAAAATACTGTTGTGGCATATGAAAGGAATTAACAACTCCCTATAAGAGTTGGCATCATTTATGTGCTTTTAATGATAATAAGACATAAAACATAATTGAATAAACAGTAGAAAAAGCTTTCCTCATGATCTTCAGGTTATCTAGACATGGAAGATTTTTTCCCCCAGAGTTTCATTTTTCCAAAGTAGTAGGGAAAAGTGTCAAGGAGATTTTGACATCAGTTATTTATGAAATCACCTTGAAGCTAAGACTTGGTTCTGTCTAGAATGATACTGAAATGTGCAATAATCAGTCACTCCCCAGTTCTTAAGAATAACAGTCTGAAGTGTCTTATTTGTATGGTTGTTTCATATCTAGCTTATGTATGGTTTTGTTCATTATTATAATTCTTAGAAGGGGATGTGGTCAATGAATTCCACTTTAGGTTTTCCTTATGCTCAGTGAACGTTTCTTTTGAAATCTTTCATTAGCTATGTCAGGAGGAAGAAAGCGTTACCCTTTACTTCTGAAGACGGGATATAGGGATTCTCCAACTTAAATGGATAGCATTCCATTTTTCTTTGTCAGTTCTTGGTAAATTAGTAGAAATTCTTTTCTTTCATAACAGTGTTAAAAACTAAAAGAAAAGAAAAGGCTACTTAGGGTCACAGGCCAGTCTACCCAAACTGTATTTATTTTGTATTAATTTCCTTTCTCTGGAAAATTTTCTTAATTTGTATTGGTCATTTCAAGAATGAAATCTTCTTTTTGCTCCTTATTAGCTCCAGTAATAGGAGTTTGTAGATACAGTATTTATCTCATTAGTTATCTAATTATTTGCCCATCACATGGTGGCCATGGTTCAGATGCTGGTTTAATAAGATTAATCAATGCTTTTAGTACTGGAGAAGGTGCTGTCATGTTGTCAAAGGATTATTTAATGTTCAACATGAACAAAGCCTGTTGAGGTATGACTGTTCTTGAGTTTTTTTCTTTTATTCTGCCTTTCTTGATCAGTCAGTTAAATGGAATTCTACAGACCAAGAGGGAAGAGAGGGAAGCTCTTGTTATTTGTTCAGACACTACCCCTCCTTCTAGTTAAGGCGGAGAGAATTTGGGAAAAGTTCTTCTATTCTAACCCTGACCTTATTTGTTTTTTATAAAGTACCTCTGATGTTTTCTCCAAGCAGAGCACACACCCATAGAAAATGCTAGTTAAAACCTTTTGAGTGCCTAAAGCAAAATATTATCAGATAATAAATTACAGTTTGTAACTCTGTAGTGGAGGTGTGTGTATAATCGGGCACACACACACATGCATTTTGAGGACTTAGAATAAACTTGATTTTCTGGAGTTCCTCATTGGGCAAGAGTTGTGTTTGACTGTTAAAGGGACACAAATATGTCTTTGAGCAGCTGCCTGATTAAAAGCTGAGCCCCCGTCTGTCAGGGTGACTTAGAATTGGCCAGGACTCAAGTGTATGTGATTGCATTTCATCTATTTGCTATCTCAACAGATGGATCTGTTTCTTAGAGTATTTGCGGTTTGTCCTTCAGCAATGACTAGCAATTCCAACGACTGTAGATTCCATTGACCAGAGTTAATGATGCTTTTCCGTAGATGTTATGTTTCCCATAGTAGTTTTTAAATTTATGGATCAAATAAGCAACTGAGAGTTTTCAGCACTTTTTCAGATCTTTGGAAGTTGTCTCAAAAGCCTGATCCAAGGAAAATGAGGCCATTTATCTTTCCAGGAGTTTCTATGCCCTCTCAACACCTATGTGTTAATGGGATAAGTAAGAGTGGTGTTCGCTTCTTGAAACCTGCAGGCTATCAAGTGGAGAGGGGAAAAAAATGGAAAGGTTACTGCTTCCTCTGTCTATCAGGTTTTATTATGGAAACTGTTCACCAGATAATTGGGTTTAATTTGTAACAGAGGGGAAGATTTGTATTGTAAACAAGAAAGTTCTTTGAAGATAAATCTTGTCAGTAGCTGCTGGAAGGATGCTGGAGGAAGCCTTGATTCTTTTTTTTTTTTAATGGTCTGGAGTAGGAGAGTGTTTTTCTTTCTTGTTTTTTTTTTTTTTTATTATTTACTTATTTTTTTACCTTTTCTTTTTGCTAGACTACAAAGTGTTAGTGGGGCTGGAAGGTGGTAATTAGCAGTCTTCACCTGATTTTTCCTTTGCAAGCTGGCTAATTAAAAATGCACAAAACCTTTTACTTTTTTTTCCCCAAAGGGAAACATACTTCTTTTGATAGCTGCGTTTCTGAACGTCTGCACTCTTCTGCCGCCCTCTTTATTTTATTGACTGCTTCTTTATACAGTTGAGAACTCTAATGTACTTGTTTGTAACTCTTAAATATTAGGAGAATCAACCCTACTTTTAAATACCAGTCTTGTACCAATATTAATCAGTATTATAGCATACATATTATAGTCCTAATTATTCAATTCTTCTCTTATTATTTTACATTGGGCTCTTTCTTATTTCATTTTGTGTCATTTTAAGTGCCATAGGCAATAGGGTTCGTACAATTCTATATTACAGTAAATCACGGATTCAGTGGTTTCTATATGCATCCATCTCTCATTCCATACATTACTGTAACACCAACAATCAACAAATTTTGCAACATTTCAAACTCCATATCATTAGGTATTGAGGATGGTTTGTTGTAGATTTAGGTTCATTTTTTAGTTTTAGGTGCCTTGCTTCAGATAATATATTATTCTTGATAAACTTCGATTTGGTAGCCTACAATAATACCAGGCTTTTATAAGATACTACAACAGCAAACATACTGTAGTTGTAAATTCTAGTTTTGCCTTACTTTTAATCATCAAACTTACCATGTTTTTCAGTTGTACTGTTTCCAGGTTTTTCACCATCTAAGAAAATATTTGTCATGAAATATGATAATGGATGTTTAGTTTGTGTGTGTGTGTGTGTTTTCTAATCAGTTGGGTTGCCTCTTTGTACATAATTTTGATTTTTGTGCTTATACACAAAACAATTTTAACTAAACATTTATGTAACTAGATAAACCATAAAAGATTATCTCAAGCTACTTATGATATAAATAATATCATTAGAGATGCTAAGTCAAAATTATAAATTATTGTAAGGATTTTAATTTGATTCTTTCATTATTTATTTTATTTTTTAAAGATTTTGTTTATTTATTTGACACAGAGAGAGAGCATACAAACAGGGGGAGTGTCCGGCAGAGGCAGAGGGAGAAGCAGGCTCCCTGCACACAGCAGGGAGCCAGATGCAGGGCTCCATGCAGGACTAGATCCCAGGACCCTGGGATGATGACCTGAGTTGAAGGCAGATGCTTAACTGACTGAGCCACCCAGGCGCCCCTGAATTTGATTTTAAAAAGCTTTTTAAAGGCTGATATGTAAGGAATATAGTTTTAAAAATAGTTTACTTAAGCCAGAAAAAAAGAGTATTAAATGAGACAGATGCTCTGAAACTCAGAAACAGATGAGTAGCTCATCTTGTGGGCTTCCTCACTATTTAATAGTTATGTGTTATATAACTTTTTAAAAAATCTATAAATTTATAACTGTAGTAGGTAATTCCTGTAGATTTTTTTTATTTTCTCAGATGAAAAAAATAAGTTCAAATCTTCTATCTAGGAGGAAAAAGTACTGCAATAAATTCATACCCATAAAATGCATATAACTAACACTTACCTAACCCACATTTGCTGATGGTGACTACTGGCAAGAAATAAAAATTTTCAAGAATCTCACGTTCAAAATCTCAAGAGCAGAGAACTTATAAATAGCCCTGTGAGTGAAGAGATATTATGAATATTATAAAAGAGAATGTATTCTACTCATTTCCTATCCATTGCAACTTGTACTTACTGCTTTTACAATAAATTCTTAATTAACTAATCCACATAGTGGAATGGGTTTTTTTCTGGTTAAGTCATGAAGAAGTTAACCAGAAATCAATTTTTATTCAAGCTTTATTTTTAAACATCTGTATTAAATGTGTTAGGATACTTTGGCTACAATGGCACTTTTAATGAATGTGATTATATTTTTTAATTAAGGACTTTTCATTGACCTGGGTGAATGTTTTTCTGAATTTGAATTTTTATTTTAGAGTTCTGTGACACAGGTCACACCTCAGTAATCGGAGGAGAGGGAAAATGTTTATTGAATGACTGATATAAATTTGTTCTGTTGTCCGATTGAGCTTTCCTTCTAAGATTGGGATAAAAAAATTTTTAAACTTTAAATGTATATAATTGATGGGTTCTATTTAAGAGTTTACTGTATTTCTTCTTATGAAAAGCTTATTTTGAAAAGGATACGAGGAATTTGGAAGTATTCCAGAACTCTCTAAAATTCACACTTAATAATTTGCTTCATTCAGATTTTTTTTGATTGGCATGTGATCCCTATGTTGTGTTCTGAAATGTCTGAAATCACAACATCTTGATAGAGTCTACTCTATTTTTGAATTGTTTTAAATAGTAACTTTAAAATTTGCATTAATTGAAAAGTACCTTGTCATAACATTTGCTTTGTGTCATGAAAGGTTATCTATATTTGGAAGTAACATTTTGGTAAAAGGAAGATTATGGAATATTTATGAACTTTCTCTCTCACAGATTCATAGGTTATTAGAACAGGATGGAACTTTAGAGCTTTGTAACCACAACCTTCTCAGTTTACAGTCGAAGGAAATGAGGTCCAGAGAGATTAAATGACTTGTCCAAGGACACACAGCTGAAGAGTAGTATAGGAATGACAGTAACTCTGGATCTTGGGCTCCAGGTTATATATTTTTTATCATGGAAAATTTGCTTCAATAAAGTTATGTAACTTTTCAAAAGATCATAGTGTAAAGTTGGAAGGGAGGCAATTTTACATATACTTTATTTTGTTAAATTTAATTTTGCATCTTTGTATGTTTACATGGTTAATTTTTCCTATTAAAGTATGCTTAATTCAATTTGTGAATTAATTACAAAAATGAGAAATAATTTTACTTGAATGAGGATAATTTATCATACTCTCATGACCCAATTTTAGGACTGTGCTTCTCAAAACACCTCCAAAATGGGACCCTGTGTAAAACAGTTAGTTTAAATTCTTGGATTATTTCATGGTTTAAAAAAAAATAGTTGAAGAAGGATCAGATTAAATATTGTCAGTTTATGAACTTTGATTTCAAGATAGCAGCAGTTATAATCTCAATTTTCATGTAACCAAGTTTATGGTATAGAACAAATACCTGTGCACTTAAAAAAATACTATTTTATTTATTTATTTTAACAGAGAAAGGGCAAAGGGAAAGGGAGCGAGAAACTCAAGCAGACTCTGTGCTGAACACAGAGCCAGGCTCAGGGCTTGATCCCACAACCCCGAGATTATAACCTGAGCTGAAATCAAGAGTCAGATGCTCAACCAACTGAGCTACTCAGACACCCCTACGTGTGCACTTTTAATTAATTTTGTTTTAGCTAATTTCTTCATGAGCCAACGCTTTGGGAACCAAAATAAGTATATATGATAAATTTATTCACAGTAGTAATAGAACCAACAGAAACTCTTGATAACATTATTTATAGTCTTCCTTCATTTTAAATCTGTTTAAGTAACCAAAATCAATAATATAACCAACTGGAATTAACACTGATTGTTTTCTTGGAGAGGCAGACAGGAAGAAGTCACAGCCAGTTGGCATCAGGAGGGTACTGGAAGAGCTCAGTTCCACTGGCCACAGCTGGTAGAGTTTGCCAGAAAAAGTGCTGCTCTAACTTCTCCTGGGCCATTGGTATTCACAGTGTGTAGCCCATTTTGTTATTATAGAGCCAATTTTTTAGGCTGCATTTTAAAATTCTGGTGACTTTTTTTTTGGGGGGGGGAGGGCAGAGTGCAAGGTATTATATTGTTATGTATAAGTATGTGATAATAAGAGTTTATCAGTTGGGCTTGAGATCCTTATATCACTTACTTATATCACTCTTTATTTTTTTACTTTTTATTTTTAAAATATTTTAAAATATATTTTATTTTTTATTCCATGCTGGGAAGCCCAACACAGGGCTTCAACTCAGGACCCTGAGATCAAGACCTGAATTGAGATCAAGAGTTGGATGCTTAACCAAGGCCACCCAGTCACTTCACACTCATTTAGTTTATAATTGGCTATTTACTAAGTACCTACTGTTAAGTAACTAGTGACAATAGGCTGTTCTTTCTAGGAAAGTAATATTTTGATGATTATAATCAGTTCTGCTATATTTTTGCATGCATATATTTTACCCGATTCAAATGTCCACTATGGATTTTTTTTTTTTTATAATCTGCAAACCAGTTTCAATTGCACTGCTAGGAATTCTTAGGTATTTAGCATTACTCACACTATATACTGATAGTCTATTTTTACATGTCATGTCTCCCTCTAATTTGCATTTCAGTTTCTTGGGTAAGTAGTTTGGGGCTTCCACCTCTACCCCTTGTAACATAGTCCACAGTAAGCCAAATAAATAAGGTTTATAATGACATTAACTCATGCCAAACCATCAGATAAATTTTAGAATTTTTCTATATGGCTTCCCATCCTGCATAGGAACTAGGTATATAGAATCAGAAAACAGCAATATTGGTCTGTGGTACCGTACTCTGTGTTTCTAGTTAAAGTAAACAAAACAAAACATTTCAAGAAGGGATTCTGCAGAGATGGATCAGAATACCCAGACTGTGCTTGAAATTTTCATTTCTTGAGTCTTTAGGCACTTTGCAGTCAATCGGTTCCAAACACCTGGGATTTTATTTCTTCATTTAATAAAGTAAAAATTAAAACACACACACATAACAAAATATTTTTTTCTAGTAAAATCAACTCATGATTTCTTGGTTATTGAAAACATACATAAGTGTCCCCCAAAGAGAGGGAGGAACCAGTAACTTTCACTCTCTCTTCTAACTGGGAAACTAGGCCAATTTCATGGTAGAAGTGGTTTCAACTCTGTGATAAAGGTGAGTTGACTTGTGGGCATTTCTTTACAGATTGCCGTAGGAAATGGGAACATGCTTTATATAGCTTCTCGCCCTGCACAGCCATCGCCAGTTTCCTCTTGAGCAGTTTGAGAAATAGGAAGATATGTAGGTAAAAATGGAGGGGGCAGAGAAGAACTGAAACAGGTGCACAAGTGGCTAATTTTGGCTTTGACATTCATTAATGGCCAAAGTTGGAAGTCTTTTTGGGGTGAAGTAATTTTTTTACTTTCATGTATTTGGAATCCTTCTTAAGCAATCAAGGAAATTAGAAACTCTTTCGTGCTTAGGGCAGATTTTTGTAATCTATTGTGTGCCTCAAGCTATGCAATTTAGTTTCCTGGATTCCAGAAAAGTTTATTCTTGTACTTTAATCAATTCTTTCTCTTTTTAAAACTCTGAATCCCGAGAACTGCTATTTCGGGCAAACATAACATGTTGCTCAAATTAAATTGCACATAGGTATTAAGTAAGCTGGGCAAGATTTGATTCCCAAATGGGTTCGGGTGTATTTGTTTATAAATCACAGGTGTGGTTACAGTTAAATCTCCAGCTGGCTTTAGGAGAAATATAAGTTAATAAGGTGCTGTGGAAGAAATGCACACAGGTGCAAATGACTTAGAAAAGCAGGAAAATTTACCACTAACTTCATTATGAAAATGAAGTTGTGTATGGTTAAGCAGGTCACATAAATAGCTATTGGGGTCATATGACAGGACTACGGAGGTGGAGGTTATGTGTGGATAGCTTAAAATTGGGAAACATGGAAAGCTCTGGAGTGACCTGGAATGAAAGTTTGGATATATAAAATATTAAGTGAGAAGCAAACCACTAAGGTATTCTAGGTACAATGTAACTACAATTAACATTAATACTAGTCATACCAGTAGGCTGAGTTCAAGGTAAAATATATTTTACTTTCCCAAGTCATCATGTACACTAAATGGTCAGCTCTTCACTGGGGCGGAGGGGGCGTAGTTCTTAGAACTTGTATGTTGAGATATAATATGCCATGAGTAATATATTAATACTTATTAACAAATTTTACAAAATTCCTCCTTTTTTAAAGCATTTGTCTGAGTGAACTCCAGTTTACTCCTCTTCATGATGTTAGACTCACTTACCTGTATTTAGAACTTTCTGCTCAGAGGGACAGAGAGGAGAATCATTTCAGCTAGTGAGTTTGGCACCTGTCATTGCCATACTAGGACCTGTCATGATTCATCTTGTCAGATTTACTGTAATAACTGTAGATGTTCTAATAATTGTAGTTTAGGTAAAATTCCAACAAAAAGTTTTTCAGTTTTATTAGAAATTCCTTAAAATTCTGGGAATATGTGTCCATGAGTGACATGGGATAATCTCATGGTAGAAATATCTACCAAGTTAGACTAGGGATCACAGAGAAGTTGTGCCATATACCAAGTTTGGAGAAACTCAGGATCCCTTCTAGCTTGCTCCTATATACTATGGTAGTCTAGCACAGTGTATTAGAAAGGGTCCTCCAGAAAAAAAGAAACCATAGGAATGTGTGTGTTTGTATGTGTGATTTATTATAAGGAATTGGCTCACCTGATTATGGAGGCTGATAGATCCCAAGATCTGCAGGGTGAGTCATCCATTTGGAGACCCAGAAGACTTGATGACATAGTTCAAGCCCAAAGGCCCTCAAATTTAAGACCCAGGAGAAGTCACAGAGTTTCAGATCAAGTCCAGAGGCAGGAAAAAGCTGATGTCCCATTTTGAAGGCATTCAGGCAGGAGGAATTCTCTTTCATTCAGGGAAGGGTCATCCTTTTTGTTGTACTCAGACCTTTGACGAAGTAAATGAGGCTCACCTACTGTAGGAAGGAGAGTCTGCTTTATTCAATAGCTATTTAACTGTCAATTTCATCCAAAAATGCCTTCATGGAAACACCCAGAATAATATTTGACCAAACACCTGAGTACCCTGTGGTCCAGTCAGGTTGATGCATGAAGTTAACCATCACACATGGTATCTCTAAATGTCCCGGACAGTATTTTACAAACATCAAATAAATATTGTTGGATGGATGGATGGATAGATGGATAAATGAATGAATGTTCACCACAGATGTTAAAGAATTGTTAAGTTTCCATGTTATAAATTTGGGAATACTAATGTTTTTGCTGGTTAAAAAGCTGTAAGTTCACAGATGTTTGTTTGAATTGTAGTGACCTTTGATGGTGGTGTTTAGCATGTGAGCCAAGCTGAAGGTTATTCCTACCTTTGAATACTCCAGAATACTCAAAAGGATCTAAATCTTTTTCTTCTCTGAAATTGCTTCTCTCTTTTCTTACTATTTGTTTTCCTTAATATTAAGGGATATTACCTCTCAATTTTCCTTACATTTCCATGGCCTTTTTTTTCTTATCAAAGAGGTATTCAATATTTATATTTCATTTTGTATCTTTACCTTTATTTATCTTTAATACTTACCTTTTCTTCACCCTAATTCATTTCAGTTTTGATTGGTTCTGCCTTTATCAACTTCCTTCTAGTGGCTTCTTGCCCATTGTCTTTATTTTGACTGTGTAGATAATAACTTTTCAGATTTTAATTGATATAAAAGTGTTTGTTGAAATACCATCAGTGATAACAACCTCAGTAATACGACTACAACTATAAAAAATTGAGACAACATCCAATATTTGGAAAATGAATTGTGTATTCTATTAGTAATGAGTTTATTTTCTTTTAACCTGGTATATACACCATAGAATTACGAACTTTTCTTGACTTATATTATTCCCTTTACTTCTTACTGAATAGATACTGACAGTATTTAGGGGAAATAGTGTCAAATAACCCACCATTATGAAATCTTAACAGTGTAAGGTAGTTCTTAAAATATGATGGAAACATAACTTAAAGGATTTTGCTAGTAATAATCTTCCTCCTATGATCAAAAAGTTAATAGGTTTGCTGTAGAAAATTTAAGTGGATAATCATGTATTTTTTTAAACAATTGAAGTATGGTAAGTTTACTTTGAAACAGCAGATGAGCAAAAAGAAGAAAATATCCTGTGTGGCATACCTACTTGGTGCCACCTGGAGAGACTTCTGCTCCTAAATTACATATATCCCTCCACATCCTCCCTGTGTGACTGTATATGTACAGTGGATCCTCATTATTCATGGATTCCATATTTGTGAAGTAACTTATTCCCTAAAAATGATTTGTAACCCCAAAATCCGTATTTGCAGCCCTTTCAAGGTCATTCATGGACATGTACAGAGGGGTGAAAATTTGAGTCACCTAACTAACACATACTGTTCCAACAGATATCCAACAAAACAACACTGCTTTCTTGTTGCAGTTCTCATACTGTAAATAAGTGTTCTTTTTGCAGACTATATAGTGCCACGTTTCACATTTTTGTGTGCTTTGTTGGTGATTTCATTGTTAAAAATGGCACACAGGTGTACTGAAATGCTGTCTAGGGTTCCTAAGTGCAAAAAGGCTGTGATGTGCCTTTTGGAGAAAATGCATGCATTAGATAAGCTGCATTCAGGCACGAGCTATAGTGCCGTTGGCCATGTGTTCAATGTTAATGAATTTACAGTATATATTAAATAAGGTGTTTCTAAACATAAACACACATAACACAAGGTAATGTATTGACTTGGTGATAAAAATGTTGTGACCAGAGGCTCATAGGACCCTAACTCTGTATTTCTCCTAGGAGCAAGAGAAATACTTGCTAAATCAGCATTTGCCACAACTTTTTAGAACATAACTTCCTCAGATAACAAAGATCAACTGTAATTTTTTTCTTTTTTTTAATTGACTTCCACTGTACATTTGTGAATTTTTAAGTGTATTTTTAATATTTTCCTGTCATTAAGTGCTCTTTAACATCTTTTTAACTTTTTTAAAAGATTTTATTTATTTATTCATGAGAGACACAGAGAGAGAGAGGAAGAGAGAAAGAGAGAGAGGCAGAGACACAGGCAGAGGGAGAAGCAGGCTCCATGCAGGGAGCCTGATGTGGGACTCGATCCTGGGACTCCAGGATCACGCCCTGGGCTGAAGGCAGGCGCTTAACCGTTGAGCCATCCAGGGATCCCCCACATCTTTTTAATTTTTATGTAGCAGTACAGCATACAGATGGGATGTCAGTTTATTTAATAATTCTTCTTTTAGAGAATACTTACTAGGCTCTCCCCCCAAAGTTTTACTATTATCTGCAATTCTGGAATAAACATCCTTGTAGCATTAAGCTTGATCATATCTATGATTATTTCCTCAGGTTAAAGTTTCTGCAAATTAAATTTTTAGAACACAGAATATACAAATTGAGACTTTTGCTGTTTGCAAAATTCCTTTGTGACTTTTCTAATATATTTCTTTCCAAATAAATTGGCATTTACAATAAACATTTTTATCAAATTTCGAAAACATAAGAATTTGAAAACAACTATTGAAGTTACTTTTATCTTTTATTTCAGTGGCCATTTGTTTGGACGTATTTAAGTTGTAGTGCCTTGTACTTCAGATGTGCAAAGAATTGCAGATTAGGTAAGAATGCACTTGCAGGAACCGTTAAGTTTCTTTATTCCAGCCTCTTCTGTTTTTTTGGTTTTTTTTTTTTAAAGATTTTATTTAATTTATTCATGAGAGACACAGAGAGAGAGAGAGAGGCAAAGACAGGCTGAGGGAGAAGCAGGCTCCATGCAGGGAGCACGACGTGGGACTCGATCCCAGGTCTCCAGGATCATGTCCTGGGCTGCAGGCGGCGCTAAACTGCTGGACCACTGGGGCTGCCCCAGCCTCCTCTTTTGTATTGATAAAGTTGGACTCTGGTTTGACTGTTTTATTGTGAATTCAATTTTTTAAAAAAGTGTCGAACTACAGAGGTTTATTTCCTTCTGGAAGTTAGAACCCATAGGTGTAGAGGAGAATTCACACTGCTCTCCTACATTTCTAACACCTCCTCGGTTTCTTTCTTCTAGCTTTGTTTCAGATCCCTAAATTCAGGAAACATGAGTCACACATGTATTCTTTGTAGGAACAGATGAATAAGTGAAGAGGAACATGAAGACCCTCTGCTGCGAGGGAGACCCTGATTCATGTCTCAATTGGAATCAAAGCAGAATGCATTAGAAATACAGAGGCTGGAATGAATATTCCTTTCTGCTATGTTGCCGACCCAAAGAAGTGGCATGTGTGCTAGACACTGAAAGATGACTTATGTTCATGGGGAAAATTATCTAATGCCATAAATTTGCATACTTCTACATTGGCAGATTTTTAATTTTGCTTATGATCTTTCTCGAGTAGGGAGCATGTCTGGCTTATTTATTTTTAGTATTGCTGCTACAAGAAAGCAAATGTTGATTCATGCTATTTAATTCTTACTTACAATGTACATGTGGCATTTCATAGTTGTACGTTTCCTCTTGACAATTTCTTTGGTTTGTTTCTGTAGTGTCTTCATGATCATAAGTCACTGAATACCTAATATTAGATTGTGTTGATATATTTTAATTTATTGACATTCTTCCCTAATTTCATCATTTTGAATTTCATTCCATTTTTTTTGTTTTTTATTTTTTTTAAAGATTTTATTTTTTTATTCATGAGAGACACAGAGAGAGAGGCAGAGACATAGGCAGAGGGAGAAGCAGGTTCCGCACTCAATTCTAGGACCCCGGGATCATGACCTGAGCCAAAGGCAGATGCTCAACCACTGAGCCATCAGGGGTCCCTTATTCCACTCTTTGACTATTACATGTAATGTCAAGTGAACAACTTGCTGTTTATATCTTTTTTATTTCTCATGGGGTATTTTCAGTGAATATATTCCTATAAGCAGAACTACTTGGAACTACTTTATTGCTTTTGTCATGTTTTTTTATATTGCCTTCTAAAAATATGTTGCTAATTAATAGTAAGCCCTACAATAGTTACCTCATAATTATATGTTGTGTGTATTAAAAAAAAGAAAGAATGCTGCTTTTTTAGTGGCCATCAAATGGCATGTCAAGGTTGCTTTAACTTACATATTTTTGATTATTAGCAAGGATCATTCTTTTTCTAGTAGTACTTACTTTGGAATTTTGTGTTGTGTAAAATCATTGTTCATAGTTTTTACCTAAATGCTTGCTTCAGAGAGCCTTTTCTTTGTCACAATTAAGGTCATTCCATTCTTTATGGAGTTATTCCAAGTTCAATATGTTTTGTGTATGTAAAGTGTAAAGCCTGTAACGTGTAACTTTTATAGACCTCGTAGTAGAGTGGGAATAGCACCTCATGTTATTGGGTTCTCGCTTGGATGCAGACATTTTAAGGAATAAAAACATGTCTGAGCCACCCTCATAATGACCTGTGAAAGAAGCAGGGAGGGTACAAAATGCAGAATTTCTGAATAGTTGATTTTCTGACTTTGGAATGCCCCCAAGTCATCCACAGTAATAATGTCTTGTGCCTCACTCAAATTCATCCATCCTTCTTCTGAGTTGTTCTTGTACCTCTCCCTCGTGGACTTTAATACCCAGTACATTGTAATTTTCTTTTTCTGTGCCTGTGTTTTTCCCTTCTGGATGCTTCGTAAGGAGTGGAAACCCAGTCAGATTCTTTTTTTAAACTCTTCATGCCTAACACACAGCAGTGTAGTCACCTCTGGGTTTGTTTATTCATTCAGCAAGCATTTATGTCTGAATGCTGTCCTAAGCTTTATTGGGCATGCAGTATATACAGGTGAAAAAAACCCTGGTCTCTGTAATCTGGCCAGATCATTTACGGGAGGTGGGAGGCAGGGGAGGGGGGGCGGGTGGAAACGACTGGGTCCCTGTGTAATTAACAGAGTGTGAAGTCTGAATTTAGAGCTTAAGATGCTTTTTAAGCACTAAAAAAATACGGATTGAGATACCTTCAGGCTGCAGTCATTGGGACTTACTGGGAAAAGATATATAATAACATGTTATAAATTTTTTAAAGGTTATTTTCTCAAACTTGAGAGATTTTTTAGTTAAATTGGCCTGGCCAATTGTAAATCTCCACCCTCATTCGTTAAAAACTTTGTCATAGGAATGTAGTATTTAGAGCTGCCAGAGATCACAGAAATCGTCTATTTAAAACTCCTTCTTTCTACAGTCAAGGAAAGGAAACTAAAGCAGTTGTGACTTTCCCCAGCCTAGCTGAGGTTTTTTCCAAAAAGAAAATATTTCAAAAATGTAGGAGGATATATTTCCTCATAAATATGATGGAGGACTTTATGCACCTCTTTGCACATGTGAGTCTAAGAGTTTTTAATCAGACCCACGAATAGTTTCAATTCACTCATGTGTGGGCTGTGACCATGTGACTCGCTGGCCTGTCCCATCCCTCATTATCCTATATGTGCCTCCCCAAATGCTTCAGAGACCTGGGAACTGTGGACATTCTAGTATTTGTATGCTCTTTGCTTTTTAAAAAGTGAGATTGAAATTTGCTTTTGAGATTTATTCTTGATCTACTTTGTGACAAGACCTGGATTAATTACTAAAGGGTTTTAAGTTTTAGGTTTTCAGTATAACATATAATATGTAAAGGAATGAAATAGAATATGTCAAGGAAATTGTATTAATCGTGCAACTGGCTGGCCGTGATTGTGTTTTTCACAATGTTTTATCTGAATTTAGTGGTCAAATGTTTTACTGGTTTTGAGAACAATCCAGTGTTTTCTTTTCTACTTCGCTTAGACTTTAAAAGATAAAGACAAATTTATCTTAATCACACCAGACAAAGCTAACATAGTGGCCTCCACATGGGATTAGACGGCATAAGGGACAGAAAGAAGCCTTGAAACTGTATTATCTCTTCAATGAATTATGAAAATTTAGAACTCCTGCCTTATTACTTTATTACATGGATACTCAGTTAACATGAGGGCTGTGAGATAAGAAACCCCACTTAGCATCTTCTAACTTGGGCTTTGTTTTGGTATGTGTCAGAGATTTTTATTCTTGAGTACTTTTTAGGGGGATATTTGGTTTCCCTGAAATACCTAGTGTGTGTATATATATATATATATATATATATATTTTTTTTTTTTTTTTTTTTTTTTTTTTCCTGGAGCAGAAGGTTCATAGCACCATCAACCATATCTTCAAAGGTGTCCTTGAACAAAAAGATGATGAGGAGAACCATTGCTCCAAACTTGGAGGCAGTATCTGCTGGAATGCAGTAACTAAGGAAATGATGAACAACTTTGTTGTCACTCTCTTTAGACAAATCCTTCAGAATGACAGAAATCACAGTTCAGTGTTACCTAGACTTATAATTTGCCCAATAATAGAAAAAATACTCAATCTCATCGGTTGTCTTTGAAAAGAACATGTAACTGAGACAGGGGTCAGGGGGTTGTGACCTAGGTTTGGCTGCTTACATTTGATGGCCAAGAGAATTTCTGTTTAATGGGCCTCATCCCTCACTGTTAACATGAGGGGATAGATGTGAAGATTTCTGTATTGGTGCCTTTCTCCCATATTTTTAGTCACTTCTAAGGAATAAAAATAAAAATAGAAATAAATACTAGAAGTATGATTTGATACCACCCCTGAATTATGGATTTCATTTTGCTGTGGTTTTTTCAAAGATTGGATCTAACAAAATAATATTATATATTAGGATTTTCAACTGCTTCATTTTTGTGAGGCTTTTACTATTTTCATGGTTTGGGTTTGTTTGTTTGTTTGTTTGTTTGTTTGTTTTTCCCTCCTCTGATCAGTATTTTATTCCTATTTCTTGAAAATAGGGCCATTAAGGAATTTTGGTAATTGGATTGAGTGCTATTTAATGACACTGGGCTTTTGAGTGGTGATGACTAGAATTTATGTGTCCAGTGGTCCCTCTGATTGTTTTATTTTGTAATAATCATTTCAAATTCAAACATAATCATTCCTTCAATTCAAATAAGCCTAAGAAAAAATTTTTAAAAATAAAAATAAAAAGGGTTATAACACTACTAATAGCAAAACTGTTGTTGGTTTGGTGTGATCAGTAATTTCTCTGACTTTCCCACAGTCTTCTTTCCTTGGCCTTGCAGACAAAGAAACACTATTGAGCTGAAAACATCAGACATTGTAGAGCCACTCAGAAGTGAAGGGTTAATTTCTGGTTAGTGAGGATATTGTGGTCTGAATTTGTTCCCCCCAAATTCATATGTTGAAGTCCTAATCCAGGACTCAAAAATAATTATATTTGAAGATAGGACCTTTACAAAGGTAATTAAGTCAAAGTCCTTTTGACTTAATGACCTCCTTAGGGTGGGCCTTAATCCAATATGACCTCAGTCCTTATAAGAAAAAGAGATTAGGACACAGCCAAACACACAGAAGGCCGTGTGAAGACATATGCAGAAGATGGTCATTGATTAGCCAAAGAGAGAAGCCTCAGAGGATACCAACCCCATTGGTACCTCGACCTCAGATTTGCAGCCTCCAGAACTATGAGAAAAACAACTTCTATTGTTCAAGCCACTCAGTCTGTGGTACTTTGTTATGGCAGCCCTAGCAAACTAATGCAGGGGGTCCTTGTTTAAAGAGTGATTAGAACAGTTCAGTTAATCAAATAAAAAAATAGATCTATCATTTTCTTTAGAAACAAGTTTTTATTAATGTCGTTTCCTCATGATCCCTTTGAGGATGTCCTAAACCATCAGTATTTTGTTAATTAATTTTCCAATGACACCTCCTTCAAACAGCAGATCAGTAGGTTGTCTTTAAAGTATCTTTTTCTGTGAAGCTTCAGGAAATCTATGCTTTGAAAAATAATTTGAGTTAATCATTAGGATTAATTGCTTCATTCCCATCAAAATATTATTTTATCTTCTTCGATGGTAACAAAAATTAATGAGCTATTTTATTTTATTTTATTTTGTCCCAACACTGCAAAAACATGTCGAAGGAGTTGTGAAATATTTGCCAGACAGACTGAAAGACAAAGTCAGGTGGCTAACTGAAGGAGAGGGAATTAAACCCAATTAGTTATAAAGTAGGTGAAAGGTGTCAGGGGCTGTTTCTACTTTCTTCCTGTTTTATCAAAGTAATGTAAGAACAGTGAGAGAAAAAAGGGAAAGGAGAGAATGTACAATTTTATCACCTCTGTTCTCAAATCGGTCTTTTTTTTTTAAATATTCTTTTTTAATTTTTATTTATTTGTGATAGTCACAGAGAGAGAGAGAGAGAGAATGAGGCAGAGACACAGGCAGAGGGAGAAGCAGGCCCCATGCACCGGGAGCCCGACGTGGGATTCGATCCCGGGTCTCCAGGATAGTGCCCTGGGCCAAAGGCAGGCGCCAAACCGCTGCGCCACCCAGGGATCCCTCAAATCGGCAGGAAAAAAAAGAAAACCACCCCTCCCCCCCCCAAAAAAAAATCACCTCTTGCAATCACATAGGTGTTACAGAAACCAGTACTCTTAAGTTTACTTTCTTCTTTTGGCTTCATATCAGAGTTTATCTAGATCCTATCATTTTTACAGCTTTGTCCTGGAAAATATGGGAAAGGCAGCCTATGCAATTAAATGCAAAATCAATGTAAACTGCCCAAAGGACTAACATATTGGGTATTAGCTTGTAGAGACAAATGCTTTTTCAGTCCTCTTGTGATTCTACTACTATTGGATATAGAAATTTAAGGCTTAATCTCTATTATCTCAGTGTTCTAGTTGTAGGCAGAGTGAAAAGGAATGAGTCCTTTTTCTTCCCTTCCCCAAACCAGTAAGATACATGTTGCATTAGAAATATTATACTAGCTTCTGGGTGTTTTTAGGCCATGATAGATATAACATTCTACAGTACAATAAAATAAAATTTGTCTTTTGCCCTAAAGTTATATTTTTGCTTTTGTTAAATTCTTATCTACCATAAGATTGGAAGTAGAAAAGCATATGTAGCATTTCGAAGAGTTTGCTGGAATGCAGTAGAAGATACTATAATAAATGTGCACAGTGTTTACTTTTGAATTTTGTAGATGAAAAACTAATGTACTCTTTGACAGGAAGTTTGTGGGTAACGTCTAAGCAGATGTTTTGAGATACTACCTAGGTGGAAGCTTGTGGACCTCACTGTAGCCAAGTCAGCTAAATTGCTAGCCAGTGGTGTGACCTTGGGAAGATGGTTCAGTCATTTCTGGCCTTTAGTTGTGCTGTAGTGGTGACATGAAGGAAGTAGATGAGATTTTTGGTTCTTTCCTCTAAGTGGCCTCAGGATTATCATCCAATTGTACAAATCTGTATGTCACTTAACACCTCATATTTGCCACTGTTTTCCAAATTAATTTAAATATTATTGAGATCAGTGTAATGAGCATGTATTTAAACACATACTGAAGTATTTTTTCATTATGTATTAGGTTAGTTAACAGATGCTAAAAGAGCAATTATTAATATGTTGGAAGGAGTCCACAAAATTCTGTGTTTTTGTATAGTTTTGTTTATAAATGTTTTAAAAAGTACTTATATTTGAGGCACCTGGGTGACTCAGTAGGCTAAGCCTCCAACTCTTGATTCCCACTTGGGTCATGATCTCAGGGTCATTGGGATCAGTCCCATGACGGGCTCTGTGCTCAGCATGGAGTCTGTTTGGGATCCTCGCTCTCCCTCTGCCTCTTCTCCATGCCCCCTGCCCCCCAGCCCCCATGCATGTGCGTGCATGCTATCTCTCTCCAAAATAAATAAAATGTTTAAAAAAAAATTACTTAAATTCACAAAGGAAAGGAAGAGCCTAAGACCCTTACATCTGTGGCATTTAATAATTTTTTGAGGTGTGCTAACTACATTTTAGTTTGTTATTATTGAAACCTCAAAAATATACTAAAAGGATATAGCCAAAGAGTTTGTAAAAGCACAGTTTATAGTATTGAAGATTCTCTGTCTACCAGATATGGATCTAAAGTATGGAGGTCTCCAGTAGGACAGGAATCAGGCTCTGTCTTGTTTCTTGCTATATTCCTGGCACTTTTTCTATACATTTAGATATTGTGTGCCCAATAAATAAATATGTGTTGTTGAATGTATCTCATGGAATTAGACTTGGTAAGAGTACTAATCATAATTTCAGGTAACCTTACTTCTTCTAATCTACCTTTAAAAAAAATAATTAATAGATATAACCCAATAGGAAATCAATAAATTAAATTTAATTAACCATGTACTTTAGGAATGATTATTGGACTTGAACAAAATTGTAGTTGAAATTATTTAAGTTATTTAAATAATTTGAGGACATTTAATGTATGACTTTATTTCCAGACTATCAATTTATATGCAATTCTTTGGGGAAAAGAGATTGTGAAAAACTAGGTATTTCTGGGGAGAGAGACATAATAACCACTTCAAAGGTTTTTTACGTCTAGGAAATCCTGTTAATTGTAATAATAATTATAATGTGAAGAAATGTATGCAATTGGTAATACTTTCTAAGTCGAGACTGAATATTACTGTTTGATTTTTCTGTGGTAGTTATTATCTGGAAGGACTTCTGTTGTGTTTTGACGCCTTTATTCGAAATCCTAATTTTTTTTTCCCAGAAAGTTTTCTGTTCATCGTGTCCTGATTTGCTTAGAGTAAAAGTAAGTTTCTTTGGCATTTGGGCTTTTATGCAATGTTTCTTGCAGTTCTTTATTAGGAAATAGTCTTCTGGAGTGTATTAAAGGTTTTGAATGGCAAGTAAAGGGATGCCTGGATGGCTTTGTGTCTGCCTTCAACTCAGGGCATGATCCCCGGATCCTGCGATCGAGTCCCAGTCAAGCTCCCCTGGGGGAGCCTGCTTCTCCCTCTGCCTATGTCTCTGCCTCTCTCTGTGTCTCTCATGAATAAATAAATAAGATCTTAAAAAGAAAATGAATGGCAAGTAAAGGGAGGCATACTTCTAATCTGTTGTCAAATCCTATACTTTCTCTTTTCTGTGTATATTCAGTTACAAGACAGAACAAATGAGTAAAACTAAGTCACAGGCATGTAGATTTTTATTTGTTTACAGAGCTCTTTTAGAAGTTAATTTGTAAGTTATACTTAAGTATAATAATCTATGTATTTTTTTCAAAGTCAGCTGTAGTTTGTTTTTTTCTCCCCCTTTGAATTGCACTTTATTCTTTACCCAGCACTTGGTATAAACCTTGTGCTTTCTCTCCTGTACACAGTATCTGCTTTCATTCTTACTTCACTTACACTACTTTGAGTTGTGGTTATCTTTTGATAAGTAGAGACAGCCCCCAGTTTAGAAACACTCCACTTGGTGCCAACGTGGCCACCATGGGCCACCCCCACCCACCCAACCCAACCCAGTAGGAATCTTCCCCACCACTGGGGGGTGCTGTTGGCACTGGAGAATTTTATTCCCCTATCTGCCCACTTTGGGAGGTACCCCAGAACCTTCTAGGACAGACCTATACCTAGAACATTTCTCCCCCATGACTGTCTGCATGCCTTCAAGGGCATGAGATAGCAGCCAATGTTGTGAGGTCCCTCATGCTGTAAATTCACTATGCTCTAGATTAGAAAAAAATGCTGTGACCTTGAGTGGAGACATCCCCATGATTTTCAGTTTAGTTTGGAAAATCTTGTGGTTCAAATGTCAGATTTACAAATTAACCTTCAAAGCCGTTTGCACGTTCAGAGCTCCATATGTATGGTTTATTTCTGATACTGGATTTTCACTGTCGTTGTGCAAGGACAATTGCTTAAAAGTGTCTGTAGAGATTTTTGTTTATATACTCAAAAATGTAGATCGTTTTTTGAGTACCGGTCTATCCTCCCTGCCAAAAAAAGAAAAAGAAATTATACTTTAATTTGATGTGAAGGTCTCTTTTTTCTTTAACCTATTTTTTGTCAACTTAGCATTATAAATTAGTTGCTTCTTACCCATTAAGCCTAATTAATCAAGGTAGCATTTAATTTTCTCTGACTTACTGTCTGGTTTAATATTTTCGCCAGCAGCCTAGTTACCAAAGAATCATCTTTCCATTTTGACAAATCAAGTATGTCTACTGGGGAGCTTCTGTTTGTAAATTTTATATTCCCCCCCCCTTCTATGGGGGAGGAAAAAAATGAGGAGACAAACTACGAATATCTGAGTATTGGTAGCCTGGATTTGCCTGCCCTTCTGTGTAACACAGGTGTAATTTCCCTGTCCATGGCTCCCATAATGAAGGTCTGGTCAGCATGCTTTTTGTTTTCTTGTCTTTTTGATTTTAAGATTGGAACAAAGCAGACGGTACATTGCAGCAGAAGACAATGACAGTGAGGTGGTCTTGCCATGCTTTAAAAGATGTAACAAGGGGCGTCTGGGTGGTTCAGTGGTTGAGCATCTGCCTTCAGCTCAGGTCGTGATCCCGGGGTCCTGGGATCGTGTCCCACATTGGGCTTCCTTCAGGAGCTTCTCCCTCTGCCTGTGTCTCTGTCTCTCTCTCTTTGATCTCTCATGAATAAATAAATTAAAAATTTAAAATAAATAAATAAAAGATAAAACGATATTATATTAAAGGAATTTGTATTTGGGTATTGAGGTAGTCAAAGCGTAGACAGAGGATTATTTTTTTTTTTTCTTTTTCTTTTTAACCCAATGTAATGGAAAGATTGAATGAAGATGGTCCTAGGAGTAAAAACCCAATATGTCGAAATAATGTCATTGCAGGAGGGCACGATGCTAGTGGTGTTCAGACTCTGGTTTGTTTGTGTTGGCATGCCTGCGTGTATAAGGTCATTTTAAAATACCTTGGCATGTAAGAGAGGAAGAAGATGCTTCTAGTACTTTATCCTGGTTACTGTTCCTGTTGGAACATGTGCTTTTGCTTTCTTCAGGCGGGATGTTGTTGTTTACATCATTCCACCTTTGTCCCTCCTCATGGCTTGGGGAAAACTGTTTTATGCCTGACCATGCTTCTCTTCACACAGATGTGCAGCCCTTTGTGCACTTTGCATCTAACTTGTCTTTCATCCTGTCTTCTTTATCTTTTGCGAGGAAATTGATCTCATAAAGAATGCTATCAAATTCATCAACTGGCAAAAAATATCATTTCAGAGTTCGAGGAAGAGACATAGAAGGGATGCAATCGTAAGCTTGACTGTTTCAACAGATCTGCTTAGCAGAAAATATTAAATCTGCCCCGCATGCCATTAAAGCACTCCGGGCATAACTAGCCAAAGAATTTCACAATGTGGATAACCTCCAGCCCTCTGACTGTATGCAAAGTAGGAGGCCTGAATAAGAGCATTGTGTTATAAAGCCTTAAGCTGGAGAGAGAGTAAAAAGCCCAATCTTGCTGGTTATTTTGGACATTCAAACGCTGTCTAAGAGAAAAGAACTCATTATGACTCAGTTCCGTTAATTAGACGTAAATTACCATCTTTTGTCTGATACAAAAGAAGGTAAAGGGAACTCTGCAAGACCAGAGGATACAGAAATTCTAATGAGATGAGAACATGGGCTGAGAAACTGACTGAATACAAGGAGCCATTGAACTTGAGGCAAGCCCCTAGTGTGGCTTGTGTCTGAGCAAAAAAGCAAAAACATACATTTGTAATTGTCCAGATTCATATGCTGTTTAGAACCACGGTCAGTGTCCCCACAGAGCTGTAGGATCCTGATTTTGACAGGATGTAAGGCCGACCCAGGGAATTTGTTCTTCTATTCCTGATTATACTCTAAAGATTTTTGTTACGCACACAGTCTGTTCTCAGTGGGAGAGAAAGTCCTCAAACGTGATTGAATGATAAGTAAATGGACCTTTTACTGAGAAACAATAACGGCTTAATAAATAAAGGAAATTAGCAAAGTTTGACCAGGAGACTTAAGGAATTGGGCAGAAGTAGAGGAATTGCATAAGCATAGCAATAACTGAAGAAGGACGGAATTCTGATGTTGGAAAGGACTGTGAGGGTAATTCTGGAACTGAGAAGCCACTTCATTAGGCTGAGAAAATAGTAACCCCATTAATCCCTGCTTTGGAAATGTATAAACACATTTTCTTAATTGCATCAACTTCTCAATTGCAAACCAGGTTGTTCCAAAGTAAATTTAGCCTCACTGTATCTGCCTGCTAGAATGTTCAACTTCTCCCTTGTGTAAGGTAGATATTAACTTGGTCCCAAAGGCCCTATCGTCTGGTCACTAAATATCATTAGTTTCTGAAACAAGTTTATAATATAGTGGTGAACATGCTTCGGGGTAGGTGATACTGGTATTGGCCTTTGAGAAAACAGGGAGTGGAGGAGTTTATAACCTGTGTCCCATGGCACTGACCATCATGTTATTCACATGACCCAAATGCTAATTTCGTAGGATATTATAATATTTGAAGTAATTAATCCGTTCATTCATTCAGCACCTTAAGAATGTATTAAAGTCCCAAACACAGTTACACGCAGTAAGGATCCAAGGATTGTTATGACCCCAGTGCTGGGAAAAGAGATAGAGAGTATAGGACCAGACTGAGAAGAAAGGTCCCTCAGATGTGTGGTTTTCAGATGCCCCTGAACATGGCAACATCAAGCAGTGCCAAGCAGATTTCTGGCCATGGTTTTCTAAAGATGGAGGTTAAGTCTGGGCTACTTTGAAGACATCTAGGAGCTGCCAGGAGGGAGTTATTTGTTCATACCATGTGGTAACAGAGGATATCCTATGACTTAGAAGAGCCATGATATGGGAATGATGCCTCAGGGAATTAATTTAACGGGAAGGGAAATTAGGAACCTGAGATGGGAAGTCAAGCCTACTCAGAGAAGCAAGTTGGAATAAGTAGAATAGCCTATTGTGATGGCCAGGTGGGGAAGTATCTTTCCTCCACGTTTGAGCCGTGGGGTGCATTTATCTGTCAATATGCATGAGTTGTACGTGTGAGAGTGGGTGCAGAGCCTGACCATTAGAACTGAGAAGTGCATTAAGGTAAGACCTGAGGAAGGATGCCTGGGTGGTTCAGTGGTTGAGCGTCTACCTTCAGCTCAGGATGTGATCCCAGGGTCCTGGGATTGAGTCCTGTGTCAGGCTCTTCACAGGGAGCCTGCTTCTCCCTCTGCCTTTGTCTCTGCCTTTCTCTGTGTCTCTCATGAATTGCTTTTTATTTTTAAAGTAAGGCCTGGGGAGAAAAATGACTGTTTTTGAACAAGTATGTGTCCTATGTACAAGGAAGGTGTAAAGACAGATGTTTAAAAAGAAAAGATGCCTCTAGATGACATCAGGATCAAGGACACAACTGAAAGGCTCCTCGCAAAGGACTTTCAAGTGGAGTCCCAGAATTAGGAATGAGTGTGGCTTTTGACAGGGTTGCAGGATGAAGAGTGGGGAATTGAACTTTGACCATGGCTGACAGTCTCCATCTTCCCAGGAGACACATGGTCTTTCCTGATGAAGTTACAAGAGTTGGGCCGAGCCTCGGGAAGGTTCACAATGGTCCTTGAGGAAATGGGAGAAAGAGAGATAACATGGACAACAAGAAAATAAAATCAGAGATACTGGTTGCTCAGTTAGGACTCAAGGCATGCTCTGGAGCTGACGCATAGTTATAAGATTTTTCTCAGAAGGTCTCAGCTTCCTGCATCTGGATGAGAGGATTGTACTTTCCTCTACTGATCCCCAGTTTTTGAGGTTTTGCTGGGTGGATGAGGTTTGAAGGATCAGGCCAAACTGGAACAGTTTTTAGCTGGCCAATTAGCTAGTAAGAGTGGCCTGGGGTGTGTGTGCATGTGATCTGCGTGCTGCACTGGCCTGGTGTGTGTGTGTGTATTTGTGTGTGTATGTGTGTGTGTGTGTGTGTGTGTGTGTGTCTGATCTGTGTGCTTATACTGCCCCTTACTTCCCAGTACCCTTCCTTCTCTGAGAAATAGTATTAAAACTGGCTTCCTTCCTATGTGGTTTGGAAAAACCAGATTAACAGGGAGATTCTCTGGCATTTTTCAGATAAAGACACAGAAGCCACTTCTGAAATGTCAGTAACTCTTACTGTTATTCTTTGGTACTCCCGAGCTTCTCTATAAAAACGAAACAACAAAGAAACTACCATGAAGGAAATAAGAAAATCTCTTCCCCCTGTGCTTGAGCTCAGTGACTTTTTAGCAGAACTAGCCTGATTGGGATCCCTGGGTGGCGCAGCGGTTTGGCGCCTGCCTTTGGCCCAGGGCGCGATCCTGGAGACCCGGGATCGAATCCCATGTCGGGCTCCCAGTGCTTGGAGCCTGCTTCTCCCTCTGCCTGGTCTCTGCCTCTGTCTGTGTGACTATCATAAATAAATAAAAATTTATAAAAATAATAAAAAAAAAGAACTAGCCTGATTGGTATCCTTAGAATTCAGAGTAAGGGATTGACTTTTGTCTTTAGAATTGCTGGCCAGTTTTCAGGTGACATAAAAGCGATATGCTCGCCTTTGAGTAGTATTTGTAAAGGCTCAGAGGCTAATAGGTATACAGAGAATTAAATAAATAGGATTCATTTATGCTGGCTGCTAGCACTGAGTCATGTATTGTTGGTATTTGGTAATTCAGATTTGTCAGACAAAAGTCTTCATGGCTGATTTGCTTACTGGCTACCCAGGACCAGCTTCAGATTCTGTGTGAACCAAGCTGAGGGGACAGCTCTCTGAGCTCTGCAAAATCTCGGTCTGCTGAACTCTATAAGGCAAACAGATGTAGAGCTAACTAACCCAAAATATGTACCATCCCACCCCCATGTAAAACTGTGATTGTGAGGAACTGGTCACAGAGCCAATGTCCTATGTTCCCTTAATGCTGAATTTAGGACAAATATTGCCCCTCCTGACTTTATGATATCTGTGCCCATTTCCATTTGCCTCCAAGAAAAACATGGTTTGATTCATTTGACTATAGTGTGGTTATGTGTTTTTAGTCAGCTGTAAAATGTATCATACCTTTGAGGAATGAGAGAGCATGTTGAAATAAAAGTTCAATAAATGTGAACACTTGGTGAGTAAACTTTGGACTAAAAATAAGGAAAATCTGGGTTCTTGTTCAACAACTAACCAGCTTTGTGACCTTGAGTGAGTCCTTTATATCTGGGGTCTTAGTATCTTTAACAGTAAAGTATTTTTTAAGGGTCAAAGTGCTTCCTTTTCAGATTTTTAGCCTTCTCAGGGCCCGTGGGTGGCTCAGCGGTTGGGTGCCTGCCTTCGTTCGGCTCAGGGCATGATCCTGGTGTCCTGGGATAGAGTCCCACATCAGGCTCCCTGCATGGGTCTGCTTCTCTCTGCCTGTTTCTGTGTGTGTGTGTGTGTGTGTGTGTGTGTGTGTCCTCATGAATAAATAAATAAAATCTTCTAAACTAAAAAAAAAGATTTTTAGCTTTCTCAATATCATGTGACTTTTGGCTCCTGTCTCTTCATTAACACCTCCAGCAGCAGGTGGGCAGGAACAATAAAATATGAAATGTAGGCAAGATACTGCTGTAGTCTTATTCCTGGTGCTGAAAATGAGCTTCTTGGGGGATGTTATCTTTAGTTACTTAATTATACTATCTGTGTCTCCGGGAGCTAATTGAGAGAATGGCTCTGCAAACAGATCAACAGCAACAAACATGTTTTACCAGGCCTTCTCCTGTAGGAAGTCCATAGGCAGCAAATTTAATATCAGCATCCTTTTCTGCTCAGTTGGCATAAATTGTCACTTGCTTTTAGGCTGCTCACAAAGTATTTTTAGACTCCTTTAGTTTAGTTCACTTGTGAAGAAGAAGAATAAACCCAACTCTTGTGGTCATAGACCAAGGTGAAAAAGAACCTTCTAGTTGGTTCAGACCAGCCCTCCACCAATGCTGAAATACTCCCCCTAAGAGAAGGTATTCACTCTTGCTGATGGGTATTGACAGTATTTTTCCTGTTCTGTTTCCTTGTGTCCTAAATAATGGAAAAAATTTACAGCGTATTTGCCTTAGATTCAAGAAACTAAGTACAATTAAGAAAGCATCCATTTAAGGAATAGCTGTGTGGCCGTAAAACAACATGTGTAACACACCATTTTATAATCTAATATAAAATAGGATTAATGAGATGATGAGAATTGCTTGTGAATCTTTGAACAATTTGTAGCAAAAAAAAATGTAAATTAATTACTGGATGGAGGTACCTAATAAAATCTTTTGTGTGACAAAAATATTTAATAGGAATTTGATGCACTTTGGCTCATCCACATCAATGTACACGGTGAAGTCTCCAGAGAAGAAATGTAAACATGACTAAAAGTATTGGTTGCCATTTTAAAAGTTCTTTTAAAACCTTAAGGTGGCTGTAAGCCTTATTATAACAAGTACAAAATATTTGAATCTGTCATTTAGTTATAGTAAAATTGTCAGTAGTTCATAGCAAGGTTTTACTAGGCTGTAATCCTACTCTTGGACTTGATTATGTTATTTAAGGAACTGATATGGAAGGAAATGCCATTTAAGAGATGACAATGAAGAAAATTCTAAACTTTTGCTTTCTTACCTGCTTATGCTCTATATTTTGATCAAATGAAATACCCCATGCTAAAATGTTTCATCTTTGGCAAACTTTATTCACAGATACTTCATTACCTTAATGCTGAACGGTATATGATGTCCAGTAGTTGCTAAGCTAACCATTTAACCATGCCGACAGGTGCTGATGCTTGTAGCATAGAAAATAATTAATCTTACAAGTGCAACACAATCATTCTTCAGGAAAGTCTTATGAACAGTCCTGAGGCCAGATGGTATGCTCCTCATGAAGCATTGTTACACATGATAGTGAAATAATACAATTAATATTGTACTTTACTCAGGTAATAGAGAAATTCTACTTTTGCAGGATGGTCTAAGAACTAAGATTTATAATATTGGAACTTGCAAAACATTAGCAGATAAAAAACTACAACTAGTTTGTTTAAAAAAAAAGTCCTTAAAAAAATAGCTGGTTTATGAGGGATTCTCTTCATTTTAAAACATTTCCTAAAAGTTAATTTTAATATCTAAGCTATTTACTTTTTGAAAAAATTACCTAAATGGCTTTACTCTAGGCTTCAACAATAAATGAATCAGTGAATAGTTATTGGACCAAGTGCTTCATGATTTAAGGAGAAATAAATTTTATCTGGGGAGAATTACTAACTTCACAGTTAAAAAACAAATGCTAAATTGTTAGACATGAAGGAGTTCAGAAAAGGGGAGATTATCTTGACCTAGATAGACAAACAGCATCTTATGCTGGATCTACAATTTTTTTTTAAGTTTTATTTATTTATTCATTCATTCATGAAAGACACAGAGAGGCAGAGACATAGGCAGAGGGAGAAGCAGGTGCCCCATGGGAAACCCGATGTGGGACTTGATCCTAGGGCCCTGGGATCATACCCTGAGCCAAAGGCAGATGCTCAACCACCGAGCCACCCAGGTGCCCCGGATATACAAATGTTGAAAGTTTGTGTGAGTCTGTGGTGTCGAAGAAATCAGGCTGGACCTCACAGTGGCCTTTGTTCAATGAGGAGGCCAAGGCTCAGAGCTTAGTCTTTTTTTACCCTTTATCACAAAGCTGCTCAGTGGGCTGCTTATTTTTTGGATAAGAAGGCATTCAAGGTGGAAGGAGTGGTTGAATGAAAGACACCGGGGAAGGCACAGCTATGCTTTCCAGGAGTTAGCAGGTGCTAAGCTTATTGGGATCTGTGTATTACTGGAAATCTGATAGGGATCTGTATATTACCGGAAATCTGATTTAACTATGAAGCATGATCTTTTTGATTACTATTAAGTATTTTTCCTTGTATTACAAGGTGTAGAATATCCTAGGTGCTCAGTAATATTAGCTGATTGAGTGAAGGAGAATTGAGAAATTTCCCAATTTACTGTACAACACATAAGGGAGGCTGGTCGTTGGGTTAAATTTTAGCATGAATGTGATTTCTCAAATAAGCCACATTAGATAAAAAAGTAACTTTAAGCTCTATCAAACTCATGAAGATTTGTTTCAGCATACTTTGATCAAGATTTTAGGGTTTTTTGTTTTTTTTTTTCAAGTATTTCTTTTTCCTCTATTGTCTTGGGCTGGGTTCATTTCCGAAAGACCTAATTACTACATTTATGAGATAATGTCTAATAATTTCAAACAAACATAAAACAACAGTTAGAATTATAAACTAGTGTTTTAACATGACTTCTATTAAATTTTAATATCTTTTTGAGTAGGAATAGGGGATATTTCAAGTAGCCTTAGTAAGTAGGAAATAAAAACCAAGATTGGTGGATCCTGGTTTTTGGAATATCTCTGACAGGCCCCTGCTCTGTGTTCGATTTTAGGTAGTGACCTTAGATGTTCATTGCTAATTTCTGTTTTGCCTTAGAGCAACTGTCTTCTTGGTTTTTGCTTTGCCCTCAGGGTTTTGTCTTTCCTCCACCTTCCAGTAAATTAATTACCAGAATATTCTTCTGTCACTTTCGAATATCAGCCCTGCATCCTCTTTCTGAGGAATCTGTCATTCATCACTGAAAGCTTCTTAGGGCCCATGATCAGACACTGGGTAATGTCATTATAGAGAGTTTTCAGTTTGTGTGTTATAGGTAGGAAGGTATCTTTCTGACCTCAAGTCTCTACAAAAAATTTATTTTTGTATTACTTAAAAAGTAACAGGCCAGTTTTTAAAAATCAGTTAAGTCTTTATGATCATATGACATATGAAAAAAAAAGTTCATTTTTCAAAAAGACTACCCATTCTATCTACTAAAATTAAAGTCTCTGTCATAGGGCATTGCCCTAGCCAAGGACAACTGTGGCTTCAGGAGTTTCCTGCTTGACAGAACTCTTCCTTTCTCAAGGACGTGTCATCTTGCCTTTGACTTAATAGCTGGACTGGAATTGGGAATCTTTACTACTTTTTTTTTTTTTTCATTTATTTATGATAGTCACACAGAGAGAGAGAGAGAGAGGCAGAGACATAGGCAGAGGGAGAAGCAGGCTCCATGCACCGGGAGCCTGATGTGGGATTCGATCCCGGGTCTCCAGGATCGCGCCCTGGGCCAAAGGCAGGCGCTAAACTGCTGCGCCACCCAGGGATCCCAGGGAATCTTTACTACTTTAAAACATTGACCAGAACATCCTTTCTTTTCTTTTCCTTTTTTTTCTGTCCTTAATAATTGGATCCTACAAAGGAAAAATCATTCATTGGGATTAGGTGCAATAAGCTATGATCTCTGTAAAAGCAGAATAATTCGCATCAAAGGAGAATACTCAGGGGTGCCTGATTGGCTCAGTGGTTAAGTGGCTGTCTTCAGCTCAGGGCATGATCCCGGAGTGCCAAGGATCGAGTCCCACATTGGACTCCCCACAGGGAGCCTGCTTCTCCCTCTGCCTGTGTCTCTGCCTTTCTGTGTGTCTCTCATGAATAAATAAATAAAATCTTTAAAAAAAAAAAAAAAGGAGAATACTCAACTTATAGAACCACAGATAATGGGAGAGACCCAAATAAAGCTGAAAAATGTATTTTGATTGTATATAGACAGGACTCAGACACACACAAAAATGCAAATAAAGTAAACCCTGTGCTATGCCTCTACTGTAGAATATTGTTTGCAAGATATATTACCATATTTTAAGGACTAATGGAGAAATTAAACAATAGAATAGAAAGAATGATTAGAGAGCAAGGGTAGTAATAATCTATATCAAGATGAAAAATGTTACTCATTCCTATCTATGGACAGTAAAGAGGAGGAGAATGACTTTTTAACTTCAGCTTTATTTTGGGAATTAAGCTAAGCCTAGGAGGAACCTTAGACAATTTAAGTAGCTAAATGTTAGACTGTTTTAATTATTTATTTAGTAAATATTTCTTAGGACTTACTAAGTTCCTAGATGCAAAGATAACTAAGAAATATTCCTGTAGGCTTAAGGAACTGGAAGTCCTTTAGTGAAACCAGGTAAGGATGATTACAGCTCAAAGTGGGGGAGGGGTTTGCCCTCTGATTACAGTATAGGCAAATGATGTTATTAATGTCCAGAGGAGAAGTCCCATTCTAATATAAGCAGAGATTTTTGGATATTTCATACTGGTAATTTCCTTTACTAAAGGAAATCTTTTAAATCTTGTTTTAATTTCTGATTTGATAATATCTTCCTTGGTAAGTTTTCATTTTATTCAATTTGAAGATTCTGTAAATCTCTGATGTAATTTATTCATGTAATTTTTATTCCAAAGATTATGGCTTCTGCCGTTATAAATAAGTAGAATTATACGCCGTTACTCAACTGGTTGGTTTTTACCAGGTTTAACATACTTAAAACAGCAAAGCATGTGGCCAATATACCAGAAAACAGTAATTATCTAAAATAGGAAAGATGAAATTAACATGTATTACCATTTTGGCTATTTGATTCAAATAGCATCTAGGTTTTATTCTCAAAATGGAAGATGGATAGATGCTTTTATAGATGATGATGATGACGGTGATAGATGATGATAATAATGATGATGGTAGTGGTAATAAACGATGGTGCACCTTTATTGAGGGCAAGAGACATACTACATAGAGTTCTTCTCATGCATTAGCTCAGTTAATTTTCACAATTCTCTGCTTTTTCATCTATCAGTGATTGGCAAAGATGGTTGGGTGTATTTTTGTGAGCGATCTGATGAACAAATCAATGATTTCCCTAAAAACAGTATTTCTCAAGCTTGGAAAATAAAAGAGTCTCTTTCAGTGAAAATGTAAATTGTATCTTGGTAGTTATAAATGTGCAAAATATGAAACCAGTTAAACCTTTCTTACAATATATCTCATATAACTGTAAAAGCAAAGTAACTTTAAACATACCCCACAAAAAGCCTTTAAAATTAGAATTAGACTGTCAATTCATTGTCCTGAATGATGATGTTTTGTTGAAGCTATCATTGTACAAAGTGTACCGGTGTTAGGGGATTCAGTATTCTCATGTATTCATGTGTCTTATAACAGCCAGTTTTCTTACAGCATTCCATATTCAAACTGTGTCAAAACTTCATACAATGAAGGTATGGTATAATTTCACCTTTGCTTGATGAGAGTATCATCTACATATTAAGTTCACTTTTCCATCACTGCTTTGTATTGTTTTGTGCATGTGGACACAAGTGGGCATCATGTTCCCTTGTTAACTTAAAAAATTGTCATGTGAATAAAAGTTTAATTTTAAAGATTCCTGTAGAGAGAATTTGTAGTTTTCTTGAATTTGTTGGCCACATCTCCCTGCCTTCTCCTCCCTGCAACATGCTAATAAAATTAATGCAATGGAAATAATAAGATAATGATTCTCTAGGTGCTGTGCAGAGCTCTTTCTATGCACTATCTCATTGAATCTTGCAGCAACCCTAGGAGCTGGGTCATCTGGTTATACTGCTTTTGTAGATAAGGACATTGGATCTTGGGCACAATAAGTAAATTCCTCCCGAAGTCACATTTTGCATCCAGGTGCTCTCACTCCAGAGCCTAGAATACCCCACCAGAAGCTTTATTTTTTTTCACCAATACTATAAATATGTATAGTGTAACTTTCAGTGAACCAAATACCAGGCCAAATGCTTCCCATATATGATAATCTTTACAGCAGTCTCAGCAGAGTGATACTGTCATCTGCCTTTTAGTAAGGTAAGAAGGCTCAAGGTCACCCTTTTAATAAGAATAACCCCCTCCCCCAACTTAAAAGATATAAGCATTTCAGGACTCATACAGGGACAATTCTAAAAGCAGAACTTAAAATAGTGTTTTCATTTTCTAGAGTTTCAGGAGCTTGATTTATATTTTTCAAAGAAAAACAATCAAATAAGTGCTCCTGTATTTATATTGATTTTTTAAAAATAAAAACTTAAAAAAAATGTCATTGGAAAACAGGCCTGTTAAGCTTTTTAAAGGCCTTCATTGTATGTGAACCTTGACAAAGGATATGAAATAAATGCCTTGTGAAATGAAGTTCTCTACATTAAAAACATTTTTGGTCAGCAAATTTTGTGGCAAATTTATTGATGCAGTAAATATTTCATTTACTAATAGGGCTATTTGGGAGAAGATTTGTTTATACTGGAGTACTGAAGGAAATGTAGTCCAAATTACAGGCATAATGATTCTCATTGATATTCTTGCAGTACCCTCTAGCTTATATGCATCTATAAAATGATTATTTTTTTGAAGAAAAGAGTCTGTGTCACCAGCTATATAATTTATGTTAGATTATTGACAGTTAGTATACTGGCAGCCCAGACGGAAATAGGAACTCTAGGTGAGTGTGTCTATGGGAGCATATGTATATATAGTTAAATACATACACCCATAACCTTGGATGTAACCCACAAATCCAAATAGGGTTCATATGCTTTTGAACATTGATGGATTTTTATTTTGAGTTTGTGATAACCACTAATGTGTTCAAGTATTACTTTGCATAGAGTGGAAATAATTGCCTTGGGCATAGTTTTTTTAAGGTCTTTTGATTACTTTTGTTTGGAGAATGATACATTTTAGTAGCAAAATACATCACAAAGTTCAGAAAGTCTCCCTGTGTTACATGTAAACATTTCATGGAAATCCATTGGTTTGTTTTGTATTTGGTCTCTATCTTTTGAATATGACCTTTGAGTCTGTTTTATTACTTGGAAGTCTTTATTAGTGACTTGCTAAGTCCTAGAGGAATCAGTGCTTAACTAGAGGGACAGGGTCCTAGACCTGGTGGCCTGGTGGAAGTAGTGGGTCAGATGAACAATTAAGAAGTACATGGTCCCAAATTGTGGTGAGGACGGAAACCTGTGCCAGGTGGGGTCTTCAAGGTTGAAGAGGCCTTTATCAAGTGGAGATGGAGACATTGAAATGGAAAGAGAGCCACATAAATGAAGATGCTGCTCAGAAGCTGGAAGGCATGCAGTGTGGCAGTTGAGTGTAAGGCTAGTGTCGTGGCAAGTCAAGCATTAGCTCGGAAAAGGGCTTTTTGCAGTTAAAGGACGTTCAAACCAGGGAGCACATCCATGTTCCAGAGAAAGGTAGAAGAAAGAGACTGATAAGGAGAAGATGCAAAAGTGGGAGAGGACCAACAGAGTGGTAACCAGGGCCAGGTTGATGAGGGGTGGGGCAGGTTCCAGGCAGAAGGAACAGGGTATCCATGGTGTCAACTGTTGCTATTTCTTTCAAAAGAAGCACCCTACAGGGGCACCTCAGTGGCTCAGTTAAATGTCTGACTCATGATTTCGGCTCAAGTCATGATCTCAGGGTCCTGGGATCCAGCCCTGCATCAGTCTGTGCTTAGCAGGGAGTCTGCTTGAAGATTTTTCTCCCTCTCCCTCTGCCCCGCCTTCTCTCTCTCTCTCTCTTTCGCAAATAAGTAAATCTTAAAAAATGAGAAAGCGGCACTCTACAGTGACATTGACTTTAGCAATTAAGCAGTCATTGGTGGCCTTTTCAGGAGCAATTTCATTATCCATACTGTCCGTTGAATTTCTAAGATCTCAGAAGAGGAATTGTATGATAAGAAAGTCTCAAAAATGTAATCATTTCTCCTAATGATGGTGGAACTGCTGTAGACATAATTATTACTACTCTTAGGGTTACTAGTATAGTCCCTGAGTGAAAAGAAGCCAAATTGTGGGCTGGAATGAGGAGTAACGCTGAGAGAAAGCATTTACTCAAACTACTCCAAGGAAATAGTGTACATAGGCTCATCTAGAATATTTAAGTGACAGGATTTATCTTAAGTAGCTTATAAACAAAATTACTTGGGTGGGTTGCTGATTAAGAAAATGCATGCCAACTTGTCAGAATGCCAGCACTTTGTTAATTATTTAGCAATAAAAGTTGAATTCTTTCCCTACTTTCAGGCTAATGGGAAGATAAGAGGTGAGGGAGGGGAGGGCAGGTCAAAGTCTTACAATCCCAGGAAGTCTGAGGTCAGCCTCCTGTCCCCAGTTTCTGTTGTAGAGGCATGGTGATGGAGTGACAGCTATGGACAGATGTCCCTCCCGCCTGCTTCTCTGCTCCTTGCACTCACTCCCACTTGCCCATGTTACCTTCCTGCTTTGTTCTCCAAGGAGCAGAGTGACCTTCCAGCTGGTGCACACCTGCATTTTTGCTCACTAGCATTTTTACTCTGCTCCTTTAGGAACCATGAGAAACATACTTTCCCAATTTCTTCCTCTTACTTAAAAGAAGAAAAAGAGAGAGGGGGGAGGAGGGTGAAAGGAAGGAAGAGAAAGAGAGAGTGAGAGAAAGAGAGAGCACACAAAAATTGGCAGAAAACCCTGCAAGAAAATGAGTTTGACAGATTTGTTGAGTTTTGGATTTCTGTCTTCCTGTTTCCTGAATCTGTCAGAAAAGCTAAGGCCCTACCCCCACGATGAATAAAATCCCTAAGGCCACTGTCTGAAAAGAGGGGAGATACACATCATTTTCTCTCCAAATTATCAAAAGAAGATCCATGCACACGGAACCGAGACACAAATCATTATCTTCAAATTATTGGCGGGAAATCAAATTAATGCTTGAGGCTTTAAAATGGGTGGGCTAATGTGGAGGAGAAAAAAAATAATTGAAAAACAGAATGTCTCATGAATAATAAATAAGTAAAATCTAGTTGTAATTTAATCCAAATCCTACCACTAATGGATTGCTCGTGATTAGCAGTGTGGTATGCTTTTTACCATTTCCTGATATTTCGCCTCTCTACCTTTGCTGTCTCTCCTAAAACATTTATCTTATGACATTTAATTACTTGTTTACACTTTGTTGTCTCCAGTTAGGCTCCGTGAGAGCTGGGGCTAGGCTTACTGCGTTCTCCATGCTCTACTCACAGTACGTGTTCCAGAAGGTTCCTGCAGTTCTTATTTTGCAGACCTGGTCTCATCTGGTGAGGAATTGAGGCTAAACTAGTACTGCTGCTGTCTTCTCAGATGCCCTGATCAACACTTTGGTCTCTGCATTCTGTCCCTGGCTTCCCTCGGGTCTGGCGGTGGGTAGTGTCCTACTACCTGATGGAATGAGCACTTGGCTTGTAGTCAGTAGAAAACCCAGTGCAAATCCCACTCTGCTCCACCCATAAAGGACCTTAGAAGGTTTTGCTCACTTTTCTCCCAGCCTTAGAAATTAAATAGGGTAATTATACCTACCTCATTTGGTTGTAAGATGACTCAAATAAGATAATAACTGTGAAAGCACTTGATAAATTGGAGAGGTAATAGTTGTAGTTGTACTTTTAAGAGGGCATAACAATAGCTGCAAATACTATATATACTTCCTGTGCAACTTTTACTCCTGGCAAGATGCCTCATATAGAGAAGGTTTTATGTCTTTATATACATTTATCTGGACCCGAGATGCATCCAGATGAGCTGAAGCATCAACACTGAATACAGCTCAGGCTCATTTTGGTGGTGACTCCACCCCCACATAAAACATGGTTGATGCCTTCTTGTGTCTCATATTCTGGTGGGGCAGCTAATTCCTTTTGTATGTGCTGTAATAACAGGCATCGAATAAGCCTGTGAGAACTGGGTACTGATAATCTGAGGTGTGATATCAAAAGTTGTCTTTTATTCTTAAGATCTCAGGGAGGAGTACTTAAGATAATCACCCGAAAGAAGCTACAGTACCCTAGAAAGTAGCATTGAAGTGACTTGGTTATCACTGAGTCTCTTGGTTCTGGACATTTGAAAACTTGGAACAACAACAACAAAAAAGAGTTACTATTGAAGAGAGTATAAAATGAGGAGGGTAGTTCCTTTGGGAAGGATGAAATTTAATGTCCATTGCATGAGAGTAATATTGGAGGTTCAGAATAAAATTGATTTTTTTTTCCCACTCAAAGGGTAATCATACTAACCTTTTCAGATTGTTGCCTCAAAAATTTTTGAAGATTCTAGATTAAAAAAACAAGCAAAGGTTAGTACTACAGTGTCACTGAATTTCCAAAATTGTAAATACCATACCATAAAAGTATATATAAAAATATAAAGCTTTGTGCATCTGAAGTAATGTGCATCTTCCCAAAAATTAAAAAAAAAAAAATCTGTCAAGATTGCTACAGTTTCAAAGTGGTTGAACCAAATGAGTTTTCATGATGGCTCCACTTCAAAATTGTAAATAGAAATATCCTCAGTCCTTTGTCATGCTTCGTCCTGGAATTAAGGGAGAATCCAGGAATATGCCCCTTGTGTAACATGTGACAATGCTGCACCTTTTTAGTCTCCAAAAATAGCAAAAGAGAAAAAGAGTAAAGATGGTTTATTATAGGGTAGAGAATGGCTTGTCCTTCTCTTGTTTAATTAAAAATTTTGATGTTATTAAATACATCTCAGATTGAATAGCTTTTCACCAGCATAGCACCTATCAGGTTGTGTCAAATTAGTCTCTAGTTAACAGAATAGCATGAGAGCTGGTTCACCTTGATGAGACAGTTCTGGTTCTGCAGCTCTTCTATAGCTCGAGGGCATTTCTTGTCAGCCTTTTTGAGACTAAGTTTAGTCTTAAAGCTGCTAGTACTTATTGATAGTAGCTAACGTTATTATCTTCATGTATGGACCTTAGGTGTCATAACCTTGCGTCAAGACTTGATGAAGCTATTTTGGTCATGCTGTTAACACTTCTTCCACTTTTAATACCGAGCATCTGCATTATCTGCTGTATGAATAAATTCAGTTTATTTTTAATTTGTTGATAAGTTTTGTGCTGGTCAGGAACACTTTTTCCCATGTCTTGTCAGAATGTTCAACATGGTCTTGGTAGGGGCATTATGAGTGTTTGGATGTGTGCATTTGTTAATTTCCCTCCCTTGGAACTTCAGAAATACATACTGACTACTTATGGATTGGAGTTTCTTGTGTTTATAGATAACCATTATGTATGCTAATAATGTTGAGACCTAGAAGGTCAACAGCTAGCAACTCTGGTATTTCTATTCCCTCTTTGACTCTTAGCTTCCAAAATTCAAAATATGATTTGTAGTGCTTGGAGACCAGATGTCTTCTCTTTGCCCCTCAAAATGTACTCTCGGCCCCAGGAGGTTTACCTGTGTGACTCCATCAGTGGGCTCTTTTGCCCTCTGTTTTTAGGTGGATTTAGTCAATTGAATCTTTGGCTGAGATCAGAGGGAGAGAGAACAGGTGAATCAGGACATATATTACTCTTTCTTCCTGCGGAATAGTTTTACTGTCATTATACTACATTTGGGGTTTTGTATTCAGGTTTATTTTGATAATTCTTTGCAGTCCATCATGAGCATCAATTTCCAGATCCCTACAACTTGAAACTCAGAAATAATTTTTATTTCACTGTAACTAGAGAATCCATTTCATTAAATGAGAAAAATGATATAAGGTGGTGGGTCTTGCTCATGAATATTACAACTTGACTCTCAGAAACATTTGATACATCCATAATCCTGAACAGAAAGTAAATTAGTTTATTTTGAGGTGAGGATGCTTTATTGAAAGAGCTTTATAGGATGGATACCTTTAGTCAAAAAAGGAAAAGCAAGATATACTATTCTTTTAACTAGGTAAAAAATTGATCAATTTGAAGTAACCCAAATGTCCATCTACTGGACGAATGGATACATAAAATATGGTCTATCCATCTAATATAATATGACTCAGCCATAAAAAGAAGTGAAGTACTGATACATTGCTGCAACATGAATGACCCTTGAAAATATTATGCTAAAGTGAAAGAAGCCAGTCACAGAGGACTGCATATTGTATGATTATATGTAATATCTAGAATAGGTCTATCTATAAACATAGAAAGTAGATGAGTGGATGCCTAGGGTTGGGTGGTAGGGAGTTGGGATGGGGGTAGTAACAGAAGTGATGACTAAGAGGTGTGGAGTTTCTTTCTGGGTAATAGAAGTGTTCTAAAATTGATTGTAGTAATGGATGTACAACTCTATGGATATACTAAAAGCCATTAACTTGTATACTTTAAATGGGTGAATTGTATAATACGAGAATTACACCTCAATAAAGGTGTTAAAATAGTGTCACTAAAAATAAAGAAAAACCAAGACAAAACCAAAATCATAAAGATATACATTGCAATCTTATCAATATGAGTTTGCAAATACTTGCTTTCAGGTTCTGTGAATTTTTAAAATAAGTGATTATTACCATTACCAGGAAGTATATAAATCTATGCAATTTATTTGTTTGTTCATTCATAGAGTTTGTTTTCCTCTCCAGTTTATGAAGTTTTGTTTTCATAGGTTTGTTTTTTTTAAAACCTCTTTCTTGGAGAAAGATCCAAGTAGAAAACCACGTTTCTACAATGTTCTTATTTTAAGGCTTTTATTTCAGTGTTACTTGAAATTTACTTTAAGCTTTTATATTTTGTGGGATTTGCCAGTTCTTTCATAATGGAGGAACATATATGTAAATATTTCAAGAATTGAGTCTTCTTCTGAATGCTAAATGTGCTCATATTGTGGATTTCAGATTCTGACAATAAACATTTGTGTAATTTACAGATTAACTTTTTTTTCACCAGCTGATCCAATAGTAAAACTTAATCCTTCGTACAATTCAGATTCAACTTTAGTACAATAGAAATCATTATTCAAACAGTAGAGTAGTACCAGCTTTTCAGTGGCACCTAAACTAAGAAGAGAATTAGTAAAATGGTTTTAATTACATGCTTGTCTGTTTGATAGGCAGTAAGAAAAAGAGAGTTTTGCCTTTGATAAGTGAAGGGGTCTATTTGGAGAAGGGGGTTGTCAATACAATTCCATGCCTTGCTATCAAGAATTATTCTAAAAACTGTTGATAATTAAACTAAGAGCCTTTGTTCGAACTCTTGCTCTAAAGGTGACAACCTTAAAATCTAAAAATAGTCTGATCAGAAACCCTAGTTTTACTTGAATAATGTAAAACTGGTGTTCTCTTTATGAAATATCTGCATTTATGAAGTTCATCTGTAATAAGTTTTAAAGATAAAATTATTTTATAGTTAGTAAGTGTATGCCAGGGTAAAGTCTTTTCTTTTTCCTGTGTGCAATTCAAATGTACCATCCAGTTCAAGCCAGTTGAGTTATAGTTTTTTAGATAAACATTTTGAATTTAAGAATAACTGTTTTAAAGGCTGCGGCTAAGTACTTTTCACATGGTTTTCAAATAGAGTTGTATCATAAATTGACATCCAAATCCTGAAACAGGAGGCTCTCAAATATTTGATGAACAAAGAGAAAGAGTGGGAGGGATTATATAGCTTGAGCTTATTACACTCTACCCCTGCTTTTAACTAGAAAGCCCAAAGATGCCCCCCCCTTTTTTTTAAATCAGATTGGGTACCTATCTGAGTGAATAACCATCAGAACCTAGGGAGAATGAAATTTAATTTTGTGATCTTCTTCAAACCTTTAACATTTAAGTCCGGTATCTCCTATAAGAAATAGATGGAGGTGGTCTTCCAGCTTTTACGAGTTAACTGATAATTTCATCACCCAGGGGACTATGATAAGGGTTATAGGATTGCTTACAGTCTTCTACAGAATTTGGTATTGGAGAATTATGGTGATGATGATGATGATGATGACGACGACAGTGATAAGAATAATGATGACGATGATGATGGTGAAGTAGGCAGGATGATGATAATGATGGTGATGACCACAATGATGGAGAAGTAAGAGGTCGATGTAATATTTCTTATAATGCCAGCACCCAGGACAAACAAAGAACCAATTCTATACCAAGTGACCATGGATTTCCTTAGAGGTTGACAATGACTGGATTATCACTGTAGCGGCATTCTTAGCACTTGAGCCAGTGTCTGAGAATGTAGGACAGTAATCCCTTTTCCATATAAGGAGATTCTATCAAGTGCTTCTAGCATTTGTAGTTGAAAATAGCAGTTCTTTCAAGAGATTCCTCTATTACATTTGTTCTAGAATGGATTCTTCTTACCCTATAACTCAGGTGCCTTATTAGATAAGACATCTTCTGTATGAAAATGTTGTTTTGGATACTCCTTAATCCACCTACTACTTCCTGCCTCCTGGTACATGGATGCTATGTTGTATAGATAATCAGTTGTGAAGCCTAATGGAGTTGGGACCCTGGCTTGAGATCTTGGCTTAGATCTTGTCACCTCTCTGAACAATCAAGTGTCAACAGAAGATAAACCCCTTGATTATAGCGTTTCTGGCTCAGCTCTCAAGAGCTCCCTTTACAAGCAGGACAGAGAACTGAAGTGAGCTCCAAACGGGATAGTCATCGCAATTTCCAGTTTTTTAGTAGCCATAGGGCATAGCACCTGAATTGTAGTGACCTTTGTCTGTGACATTCTTGGGTATGAGAGATCTTACGGTGAACCGCTGCTGGGAAGGAAGGGACCTGAACTTTCATGGTTCTTGGAGAAGACAAGCTGAGGGAGTAGGAGACAGCACAGGCAGGTTTATTGGGAAGCTAAGGAAGCTGAGAGTTTAAGGGCCTTCACTTTTAGACTCTGAGTGCTGGCTTTGCTGGGAGTTATTTCAGGGCCTCCCAGGAGGAAAAGAGAGGCCAGGATGTAATCTGGAAACACTTCTGGTAAATTGCCTAAAGAGATCTCAGAAGAAAGAGACCTGAATCTCTCAAGGCTCCAGTAATTTTGGTAGTTTATTTTCTCATTTTAAGTAAATATTCACTTTAATTTATATTTAGTGCCTTTGTTAAATAGAGCTCGAGGTTTTTGAATCCTCTGGTTTGTTGGCTCAGCATGTTCATTTATTTGTTCCTTTTCTTCAAACCACCTCAGAACTGGGGGAGGTGAATAATTATATTCATCTCTGTTTATCTGTTTTAGTTCTTTCCTTCCTTCTTTCCTTGCTTCCTTCCTTCCTTCTCTTATATTGATACCCTTCTCTTGCCCTCTTATCACACCCTGGTATATCTTCCCATGCTGTGACTACTGCCTCATGGAAAAATGACTAGTTTATAGGAAGCCGGCAAAAGAACAGGGATGAGGGAAACAGTCCAAATTCCCAGGAATTGCTTCCATACACATATTATCTTCAGAGATGAAGCTCCTTTTGACACAGAGGAGAGTAAACCTCCCTCTGCACACCCCCTGCCCCCAACTTCGAGGAATTCATAGTTTTGAGAAATCTCCAGATGGTTCTCATCCAGACATGTCTGGAGAAATAAATGAAGGACAGCATATATTTTAAGTTGTTTGGGCCGTTAACGCCTCTCAGGCAGGCAATAAATATTATATTACTTTTTCCTTTGCCTAAGTCGATCTTAATGATGGAATAAATTGGGGCTGGTTATATGCAATATACTCTGCCGCTAGTGATTTTTGAAGATTGTAGACTATAGATGGTTACCAATAATAATCTGAAGCTCCTTTAGGAAGAAAGTCGAAAAACCGGTTAATGCTTTTGAAGCATGAAAGAGGATACTTTTGTCTACAAATCCCAGGGATGTGTAGCTTAAATGGCGTGAAGCTTTACATATACACAGCTATGCTATCAGATCTGTCCTAGTCAAGTAAATTTGTCTCAGTAGACATCCTGCTGCAGATCATTACTGAGTTCAAGCTTCACTTTATGGCTTCCTGAAGCTCTAGGCCTCCTGCTGACATTTAGTTTTGCATGTAGATGAGAAAGAAGCCCCTGTGAAAAGTTTTTATTAGGATGTGTTAATGATGCTTTCGTGCTCAATACAATGGGTGAGAGAGATCTGCTCTGGTTGTGGGTGTGTGCCACCATAAATAACATGCTAGCTTGCCCCATTTTTCCTTGCTTCAGTGGAGAAAGACTGCTTCTCCTCCCATCCCTCCCACACAATAGGGTATTCTTCTGCCCTCGGTCAATGGACTTCCTTCGCGGTTGTTGGTTGTTGACTCCCTTGCCCACGCTGCTTTAAAAAAAAAAAAAAAAAAAAACACCAAATAGCGACTATGTCACAGTAGTGAGGTCTTCAGGAAAAGGATTCAGATTCAAAATACAAGAAAAGTAATATAAACGTTGCTGTTGCCCCTGTAATAATTCTGGGGTGTGATTTTTTTTTCAAGTACTTATTAAGGAAATAGAATTTTACAAAGCTATATGCTTTTTATTTTTTTAAAAATCACCATAAAAACAACTTAGCTGGGCAGTGCAGTGCTACTCAAATCTCACATGTAATTGCTGCTTTAAAAAGAACGCAAAAAAAAAAAAAAAAAAAAAAACGCAAAAAAAAAAAAAAAACGCAAAAAAAAAAAAAAAAAAAAACGCAAAAAAAAAAAAAAAAAATAAAAAAAAATAAAAAAAAAAAAAAAAATAAAAAGAACGCATTTTTTTTTTACCTAATATTATAATATGCTGTTCACAATACAGGAGATTGTTAGACTTTGATGAGAGATATATTTCACAATTTGTGTTATTTCATTCCATTTTTCTTAATGTTGTACCATTAAATTCCAAAACTAATTTGCAGCACCTGATTCCACGTTAATGAGGTGAATATTTGCATTATTTGCCCAGTTGCATGACGTGGACTACTTGATTTATAGTATCAAAAGCTGTTTTGAAAATGATTTTATGATTTTTTAAAAGCCTAGGAATTTTAAGTTTTCATCTATAGTATGCTATAAAAATAATGAAGACACACAAAACGGAGACTCTGTTGGCTCAAGTTGAATATATAAGATTAGAAATTGTGGTCATAAGCTGAATAAATTATATATTTTCTGTTGGAAAAGTTGTTAAATCCATTCACTTAGTGGACTACAGCATGAAGAGTTGCCATTAGTCTATCCTATTGCATTATATTCCCTTCCTTTTTTAAAAAAAAAAAATTCTATTTATTTATTCATGAGAGACATACACAGAGAGAGGCAGACACAGGCAGAGAGAGAAGCAGGCTTCATGCAGGGAGCCTGATGTGGGACTTGATCCTGGGACTCCAGGATCATGCCCTGGGCCAAAGGCGGCACCAAACCGCAGAGCCACGCGGGCTGCCCTATTCCCTTCCTTTTGAAGTTATTTTAGCCACATTTTAAATTTTAAAAAAGAAATGGAAACATGGCTAGAAAAGTAATTAAGTATCACTTGTTTATTGCAAAGAACAAAGCTGTTCATTCCAGCTGTTTGTAGAATTTAAAGATAGGAACAAACCAAATGACCATGAGTTGGGGACTGGTTGAATAGATTGTAGTACAACCATTTGAGGAAGCACTCTGCAGATTAAAAAGGAATGAGAGCTATCTATAAACTGCTGTGGAGAGATCCCTCCAATAACATATTAAGTGAAAACAACACAGCCAAGGAAAGCATACTTAAATAAATATTGCTACTGTTTATCTAAGGGAGCAAGTGTGTTGTGGATTTAACTCTGGAAATGTGTCCATACTTTTTTTTTCTTTTTCTTTTTTAAGAGAGAGAACAAGAGCAGGAGAAAGAGCAGAGAGAGAGAATCTTAGGCAGGCTCCATCCCAGCACAGAGCCTGAGACAACCCTCAGATCATGACCTGAGCAGAAATCAAGAGGCAGACACTTAATCGACTGAGCCATCCAGGCACCCTGAAATGTGTCCGTATTTTACAGAAGTATAAAACAAAACCAACAAAATGAAGACAACTATTAAAGATGAAATAAATGAACTGCATTGTATAAAGCAGTTGCTAGTATATCCAGTAAGACAGAAAAGAGTCCTTCTAAATGATACTAAGGCACAGAAATTCAACTGTATGTCCTTAGTGCAGTAGACTCTGAAATGTAAAAAAAGAAAAAAAAGGCAAAATTTTAAACTGTCTCACAATTGTATTTGGTAATAGTGTTATTCTCGGGAATAGTTGTCTGTCTGTAGTGTGAGAGTAAAGTAAATGAGTAGCCTTGTTTTTGATTGGGAGAAAGAAGAGGCAGGTAGGGGCGTGAGATCAGTTTATTGACATGATGACACTCTGGATTTGAATGAGAAGTATCAAAATGATTTTTTTTTAATTACGGATTTATCTGTATCCTTTAAAGATGCCTGAAAGCAAGGACTCATCTAGTAGCAATGAGTAGATCTGAGATACATACTAGGTTCACCTGAAGGAAGCAGGGCACTTGGAAGAAATGGCTGAATTTGTATCTATGGCAAGATGTATAGGAGGTGACCTAGAATACCATGTTGCCCTACCACACAGTAATGTAACTTTCAACAATTACTAGTTTTATCAAAAGGTCTCTCTAACCTGGGTCAACTTGGGGGTTACCAAGGTTAATAACTGCAATGGAAAAGAAAAACTCACCGATTTTGGCCACTGTTTTGGAGAGTATTAAATAAGAGGGAACGATGTTTTTATATTGTTTTTTTCCATAATGGCTATTTCATGAGAAAGTGAGTTCTTTTTTTTTTAATAGAAGTATTGCAACTAATAAAAGAAGGAGGAATTATAGCAATTGATCATCATCGTTTTGCATCTTTTAATGGAATAGTGGGTCTAGGCAATGATCACCTAGAAAGAAAATCTATCATATCCTCCTGAGAGGAATATACAGTATCATCTGTGAACTGGTTTGCTCCTTCCCCGCCACCAAAACAATAATAACAACCCTGGATCTGATCAAACAGAAATTGGATTACTGACTGAATATTTGGTAATTTAAATGAATTATAATTTACCTTTAAGTGTGATAGCTATTACTATATTTAAAAATATTTAATACTTAACATGAAAAAAATTAAAGTCATACTAACTTGCCTGATTATAAACCAAGCCAGTGACTAGTTTTTAGAGTTAATTTTTAGCATTGCATAGTGTATTCATTTGCCTGGGCTGTCATAACAAAATACCACAGACGGGTGGCTTAAACAAGAGAAGCTTTCTCTTTCACAGTTCTAGAGGCTGGGTGTCTAAGATCAAGATGTTGGCAGGTTTAGTTTCTGTTGAACTGTCTCTCAGCTTGCAGATGGCCACCTTCTTGCTGTGTTCTCACGTGATCTTTCCTCGGTCTACTTGCATATCTGTATCCAGATTTTGTCTACTTATAGGGACACCATTCATACTGGATTAGAGCCCACCCAGATGACCTCATTTTGCCTTAACTACATCTTTAATGGCCTTATCTCCCAACACAGTCATATTCTGAAGTCCTGAGGGTTAGAGATTCAACATAGGAATTTGGGGCTGTCAACATGCAGCCTATCACATCTGAAATGGGGATTGGAAAAAGAGAGATTCATTTTTTTTAACTTCAAAAAATAAGCCAGTGAGTTTCAATGAACTATTTCTTGTTGTTGAACAAGTAGAAGCACTCCGAGAACGCCTGGCCATTTTGTCATGGCACATATTTTCACAAGTTATTTAATGACTTAAAAACATTATTTAATAACTATAAAACACTTCTCTACGATCTTTGGAATTTCTCTACATTTGCAAATAAATATGAATAAGATGTTATAGAGAAGCAAACCATTAAATAAGATGTTAGCTTTTCTTTAAATATATTTAAGAAAGGAGGTCCATTGGAGTTCACTTGTGTATCCCTTTCCATGACAGTGAACACTACAGAGTTTAAATTTATTTTTTTGCTATTGGTGTAGCCTAAATATAAATTAAAATTCAAGTAATGATTTCTCTTCCTTTATCCGTTTCACTACAGGCTGACATACATATTGATACTGTGTCTTCTCTTACTTCTAACTCTTTTACACAAATTATTTTCCATGTGTAATAAATTGAAAATGGAAATTCCAATTATTCTAATCACTTTTTTCTACATTTTTCCTTTTGGAAAACTATTACAATGTTGGGAAATAGAAATCATTTTCCTTGTAAAATAAATTATTATGGAGAAACAAACTGGCTGTAAACTTCATAGATTGGTTACTCTGTGATGCCAGGCAATAATCATTGATTGTGTTAGGGCTGTAATGGCATTGTGAGTCTCTAAGAAAGTGCTCACATTTTTGAGACACATACCAGTGGGATCAGGCATTTACTTTAAAATACTTAAGCAGTGACAAAGGAACAGATGAAGCATATGTGGTAAAATTCTGAAAACTGTCCAATCTGGATGATAAGCATGAGTTCATTAGACTATTCTTCTTGTGTATTTTATAATTATTCCCAGTAAAAACTAATGCCATGGCAGAGTGGTCTTTGTTACACATTCATTTCATAGAAAAGTACGTAACCACATTGAAAAGCATTTACCACATTGCACTGGTTCAGCCATATAGTCTGTCTTCTGATCGACGATCGACGTAGAGGGATCACCTAATGTCCTGGGAAACTTATTCATAAAGAGCCTCGTGTCAAGGGCAGGACAATTCTGCATCTGGTAGGATGCAATTTTGAGTAAGATCCATTTGCAACAGAAGATTAAATTATTTTTTTGAAAATGTTTGGCACTGAATATCTTAATTTTTATAAGTCAGGCACTCCTGAGAGGTATTAGGGTGATTCTGATATAGAATGTATCATCTTACATGCAGATTCCTCCTTTTACTTTATAAACCACATTTCTTAGGACAAGCAGACATTTTTAATTGCAAGCCTGATATTACTGTCTGTAGAGATAACATCATCCTATCAATTATGCAGGGGTTATTTTTTTACTGGACTTGGCATCTTCCCAAGGTCATTGTTACTCCTCATCATATCTAGTTTTGCCACATCTTAAAGTTCTGAAAGATCTTTGCCCAGTGTTACGTTAGCTATACTTTAGTTTCCACTATCACAAAATAGCAGTAGCTTGACTACTCTGACATATTAGGAAATCTGTCTGATAAAAGCTTATATGAGCAATAGAAATATTAATAATAATTTAATATAATGTTTAAAAAGACTCAGTCTCTGCATCAGCACCTTTTAAAAGCAACCTCAAGAAAAACATGCATAGGAAAATGTTCATAGCATAAGATACATAATTGGGAAAGGAGGGGTGCCTGAGTGGTGCAGTCGGTTAAGTGTCTGACTCTTGATTTTAGCTCAGGTCATGATCTCAGGGTCATGGGATAAAGCCCCACATCTAGCTTCATGCTCAGCAGGGAGTCTGCTTGAGATTATCTCCCTCCTTTTCTACCCCCTCTAAAAAACACAGTAAAACAAAGAATTGGGGAAAGGAAAATTATCCGAGAGAATTAAATGTTTTCAGTTCTTAACATGCCTAAATTAGGTATATACCTGGTTAGGGAAATGTATGTTTAAATAAAAACAAACAAAAAACAACTGTGATTTTTCTTTTGCATAGTCCCTATCAAAACTGAATGAACTTAATGGTCAGCAATGAAAAGAAATAAACTTTTTTTTTAAAAGGTACCCTCTCAAGCTAAAACTTATGGCTATCTTAGGAATTTTCTAGGCTGTACTTCTCCTTTGCAAGAAGAGAGCTTTCAGGCATCCCCAGAGGCCTCTCCTTGTCAAGTGGACCATCTGGGAGTGGGAATGGGAGAGCTATTTCAGTGCCAGATGAGTCCCTACAGAGCAACAAAAGTGAAAAAGACATTATATCTCTTCTCTGCATTTGGCTTGTTCCTCCGTTAAACATTTCTAAATAGAAAAAAAGAAATTTACTGAAATATGGTAAGTATTAGGGAAGCACCTACTTGAAACCTAAAGCTGCTACCTATTAACTCTGTGGTCTGAATTACTTAACCTCCTTGAGTCTTGATTTCCTTATCAGTCAGACGGATAAAGTTACATTATGGGAATTGTTATAAGAGACAAATGAATAGAAAGTGACTGTTTTAGTGCCTGAGACACTGAGCCATAGTATTTAATAAGCGGCAGCAGCTGATTTGTGTGGCTGTAGAAAAGGTTGGAGGGAGCAAAGCTAATGAGGTCCACTTTCACTAAGGCTCAAAATTCTACTGTTTTCTATCAGCAATAATGAAATCTCTGTGTTTTCATTTCACCAGGTATCATTTATGTGTGTGAACACAATTTATGATATATTAGCTGGACCATTATTAATATTGCTAATCTCAGTTAGCTCTTGCAAGAGCAATGCTGCATAACAAACCAGTCCAAAATTTGGTAGCCCAAACAGCAATCATGATTCTTGCTCATACATTGGTAGGCTGGGTAGGGCTCAGCTGATCCAGGCTGAGCTTGGATAAAAGCTGCAGATTGAGTTTGCATGTGGTCCCTATTCCCTTCACCCTCCTCAACTAGTGGGTAGCCAGTACACTTTTGTTTGCATGGTGATGGCATCCTCCAAGAAGGCAAGCTTCACAGTACAAGCACATTTCATAAGCCACACCCACTTATGTCCCAGTGGCCAAAATGACACATTTCCAAGCCCACCACCAATAGAATGGGAAAGTATATTCTGCCCATAGTGAGAAGAGGACGCTAGTGAATATTTACTGTACAGTAATTCAAATTACTAAAATGATTTTCAGGACGCCTGGGTAGCTCAGTGGTTGAGCACCTGCCTTTGGCTCAGGGTGTGATCCCAGTGTCCTGAGATCGAGTCCCACATTGTGCTCCATACAGGGAGCCGGCTTCTCCCTCTGCCTGTGTCTCCACCTCTCTCTCTCTCTGTGTCTCTCATGAATAAATAAATGAAATAAAAAAAATGATTTCCATCATCATAATAATTTTTACTTGCACCCAGGTTAAATTATATTGGGGTTCTAAAAGTAGTGATCAGGTCTATAGGATGTGACTTGGAAGGGTTTTTTTTGCTGTTGTTGCTAATTGTTTACTTTTTGACATTTAACTTGCATGCAGCCTTGTCTTAGATATTATTCAGTGATGAGTTAATCTAGGCACTTAGCTTCCTTATGGTCAATACACCAGGCCTGATGAATAAATGCACATAAGGCTTTTGAAGCACATTGGTGCTTCTCTGGTACCATTAATAGTCTAGTCAAGTGGATGATGTTTTCTATCTATTTTATCAATCTGCTTTATTCTGTCTAACTTTCCCCCTCAGTACTACCACAGTGTGTATTTGTACTGTTCATTTCATCTCTGTGTGAAGAGTTTCCTTTCGCACTGAAGGCAGAGTTTCAGGAGCGTGTTTAGCATTGTAACAGGTGAATTGGAAATAGCTGTATGGACTGTAATAGACTGTTGTTTTGGTGCAAGTACTACATGCCCACAGCGCATTTTCGTGGCTTCATCACAGAGGAGGCTTTTGAAATGCATCCACCTTGCTAGCTGTATTCATCACTCACCACTTTTAAGTGCTTATTTTTTCAAACCTTTCCTTTTACCTCCACATGACCCCAAACAAATCAATCAGAAGCCTTCTGGTTGAAAACTTTTCCAATATATGATGTGACACCAGCAGAATCTTTTAAGGAAATGCTGTGTATTCCTCTGAACATGCAATAACTAGAAGTAGCACATAGGGTCAGGCAATGAAATAGAGCCTAAATAGGCATTTGTGACTGTGAGGGTGCATCCAGTAGCCTGACAAGGTTAATCCCCCTGCTTGCATGCAGATGGTATTGTTTCCTTCCTTCCTTCCTTCCTTCCTTCCTTCCTTCCTTCCTTCCTTCCTTCCTTCCTTTCTTTCTCTCTTTCTCTCTTTTTATTTATTTATTTATTTTTGCTTTTTTTTTTTTTTTCATACAGAAGTGGGAGGCGAGGGCTGTTTCAGCTGCCATTGATGAAAATCAAGCTCCCAATGTCTGATGGCAGGCTGCTATTTCACGCTCTGCCGTTCTTGTTTCAGCAGAAAATGTAGTTTGTTGTTTTTGCCAGCAGTGTTTGGCTAGTCTAACGTGAAGAGACTGCTGCATTTAGTTAGGGGTGCAGCGTTCTTTGCTTACATTCAAATTCATGTCATGATTATGGTGCTCCAGATTTATTAAAGCAGAAACACCTTCATGTGCATGGGGAAATAGCATCATGAATAACATCATAGTCTTGAAGAAATGCCACAAAACTTCCAAGTTGGTCTCTAGGTACTCATTTGGAATGCCTTGGGGGCATTTGACCCACATTACATATCAAATAGAGTTATTCTTTATACCAACCAGAATCATTATTTATCACTGTGTGAGGTACGTTCGTGCTGGGTTGTGTCTGTGTATACATGTCACATAATAAAATCTCTGCCCATAATTTCAAGTGAAAAGCAGGTGAGTGAGGCACAGACGTAATGGGAAATTTTGCTTCCGCTACCCTCCCCTTTCAGTTGTTAGCATTAAATATTAGATAAAGATTAAAATATATCACAGTTCAAACTTGCCAGCGCCTTATTCTTCATATGGAAACCTCTGTTTCTGTCAATCTAAAATCTTTTAAGATAAGAACTTGAATAATCAGGTGAAAACTTTTTTTTTCCCCTTTCCTAATACCCACTGATTTCAAGTCTAACATGGCTTCAGAAGGCAAGGTTTTTTTCCTCCTTTATTTTAAAAAGGTAATCATAAGTACTTCAATCTTTTGACCAAATGCTTGGCAGACTAATATTAACCTCTGGTCTTAAAACATCTTGAGATGTAAAATGAAGAGTATTTTGATGTTTTCATGCTCAGCTATGAATGAGGAGGGCCAAGGCTTTCTATGATAGATATCTACTTTTTTATCAGTATGTCATTTCTTCTTAGCTCCTAGCAAGCTCCTAGGTATTTAAATCTCTTAGTGCTTTTTTTTTTTTTTTTTTTTTTTTTTTGTAACTTAGTTGCTTTTCCTACAGCTACAAATCCACTTCCTAGGGAAGTCACGATAATTTGTTTGTGAACTGCCTGGAGCACGGCCAATCACCAGGCCACAGAAGATCTGAAGTATAAAGGAATACCTGTAGGAATCATATCAAATACAATCATTGGATTTCTGACGCATCCCAGTAATGCATGATTCTTGAAATTCATAGTCTTCCTTTTGCCATCGTCCTCTTGATTTCACAAAGATAATATTGTGTACCTGCCTTAAGGCTGCTTTGAAAGGAGAAGTTTACTTGTACTTAATCAGCTAGGGCTCCTGTCACTTTTAGCCTTTACTGCAGTTCAAAAGTGAAATTTTTAAATGCAAAATTATGATTTCACTGTAAGTGAAGTTCTTTGGAAAGGCCAAACTTTCCAAAGGCTGGGTTTTTTTGTTTGTTTTTTTTTTGTTGTTGTTGTTGTTTTTGTTTTTGAAAGACTGTTTATTAAAGTTAGAATACGTAGCACATCTAAAAATCTAGCAAAATGTCTATTCTTTTCCTTTAGTTTTTTTTTTTTTTATCGATGAGGCTGAAAATTAATGGATAAATTGCATCAATTTTATTCTAATCCGTGACAGTATCTTGTAGAAGATCTTTTACCAAGGATGAATTCTATAAATTTACCGAGCATTTTTTGTAGTTCTGAGTCTTATATCAAGTCTTACAACTTGATTCCATAACGTAAGATTTTCCTCTAAATTATTATCTATATTTATATCCCTTCCCACCTAAATCAGTGTTTATGTAAAAAAAAAATCCTTATTTTTTTGGTTTCTGCCAATGTCTTTGCATATACTCTTACTTTTTTTTATGACCTAGCTATCGACATTTTTTTTAAAGATTTTATTTATTTATTCAGAGAGAGAGAGAGAGAGAGAGAGAAACAGGCAGAGAGAGAAGCAGGCCCAATACAGGGAGCCTGGGACTCGATCCTGGGTCTCCGGGATCACGCCCTGAACTGAAGGTAGCACTAAACCGCCGAGCCACCCGGGCTGCCCGCTATCAACATTTTTGAAGAAATAACTCAGTATCTTAGTCTGCTATTTAAGCAGGTTCTCCCAGTGTGTTTTTATCTGCCAGTTTTGTTTTGTTTTTCTGGCCATTCCATTACCCACTAAGGAAGTTATGTGCAAATTTATTAAAGCTGACCAAATTTCTTAGCAATATAGGAGATGGTCACAAATTACTAGACTATGGTAAACTATCTTATGGTGTTGCTCAGTAATACAGCATATTTAAATTATTTAGACTTAGAACATTTATAACACTATCGAATTGTCACATAAGGGTAATAGCTCTTTTACAGAAATGAGCACTTGACACAACCCTTGTTGGAACAATGTGTCAACTTCATCACACACTTGATTACCTGAAATAGGGTATTCCAAATAGCTATGATGGAATGTATCCTTAATTAGTAGAAATCATAATTGCCAACACTTAGCATTTTCTGTATTGTTGTGGATCCTGTGAGACACTGAATCTCTAACAAATTCTGAAACATACTCTGAACTTTGCTTCTCGTTCTTGGAGTTCTAAACTCCCTCAACTGTTTCTTTCTGATTGTCACCTTTATTTATTCAGCAAGCACATATATGAAGGGCCTGCTGTGTACCAAGCCTGAGTTGAGCACCAGAGCCCCTAAAGGAATAATTCACAGCTTTGCTCTTCAGCTTAGGAAGATATATACCCAAGGATGTGAAATACAAGTATAGAATGGATGAGAGAGTATTTAAGGGTCACAGCGGGGGGGCGGGCCATATCAGCTGGGGTTTCCCAAAGGAAATGACTCTGGAAGATGTGTAACTACCTGCCAGGTGCTACAGGAAGGACAGTCCACTCGGCTGACACAGTGCGACGTGTGCAGATGGATTTGCTTGGAGTGGAATTCACTAATAAGGCATGGTGAGAGAATTGACATTAGGCCATGGCCACATTGTCAAGGACATGTGTAACTGTCCAAAGAGTACATCTTCATTTTCTAATCAATGGAGAGCTATTAATAGATTTAAACTTGATCAGCTTTGAGTTTTAGAAAGACTCATTAGTTGTTGGGAAAGTAAATTTGTTGAGTGTAGCAAAGGCAAAGTATATTGGGTAGGAAGCTCCCCCTGGAGGCCTAATGAGTGGTGTTGAGGGTCTGTGTGCCAGGGAGGAGCAGAGAGGATGTATCTAGGTGTTAAAGAGGGAAGAGTCTGCAGGATGTGGAGACTAGCTGGTTGAAGCAGGATTCGAAACTTATCATATTTCCAGCTCTGTGACAGGCAGATGGTATCACACTTCAAGGTAAGGGATGTCGGAGAACCCAGGTTGGGAGGAATGTGGGTGTTAATTTTCCTCTTGTACAGATTGAATTTGGGATTTGAGGTATGTGCATTATTTCATAATGAAATAAAAATGACTCTCATCTGTTGAAACCATTCTATGTGCTAGACCTTGTTCTATTTGATTATATATAAAAATATAAAAAATATGAAATTTACTTATTTATTTATATATATAGTATTCTTAAATCTTTAATGTAACTCTAAGAACAAAATATTATTATCTTCATTTTATTAAAAAGTAAGGCTTAGAGCAGTAAACTTGTGCAAGCTTCCACGTATAATAATTTGATGATTTGACTGGAAACATAATGATTAAAATAATGTTCACTAGTATTTCCCAGTATCATTTTCAGTATGAAGGGGAAGCAAGGTATGGACATGGTGGTAGATTATGTATACACTTAGACCTAGCTTTGAAAGCCCATGAGTGTCGTACAGAGAATAGTGGAATGTTGGTAGATTTCATTTTCTCTTAGTGGCAGTAGGAAACTTGAAAGTTTTCAGCAGGATGATGAGAAAAAAGGAAGTGAATTCAAATGAGCATACAAAATGGACCAGTGGGAGGGAATATAATATTAATGTTCTTTTGGTTGCAAGTAGCAAAAACCAACTGAAGCCAACAAGATTGTTTACTGGAGGAATACCAGGAAAATCTCAGAGAAACAAAGAGGTTAACAGCCAAGAAGTAAAGCAGTTTGTGGAATTTCCCCTTCAGGGTACAGCCAAAAATTAACACACTATCAGCAGGTCCCTGTGTTCCTGTATCTCTGTTCAAAATACCAAGAGGCTGAGAAACAGATGAGCAGTCCAGTTGGGTGAGGGGCCTTCACTGCTGATCCTGTCAGTTGTGATCATTCACTTGTAAACACGGCATCTCTAGGTCCTTCGGGTCTCTGTCCAACTTTTGACCTTAGGGAAATCATTTCTTCTATCTTTATTTGTTAACTTGGCATAAAAATGATAGTTTTCAAAGATGATGATTCATAAGAATAGTGCTGGTGGGATATTTATTTCATGAGGAAGAGCTTCAAAGTCTGAAGTGAAATGGAATGTAATGAAAACTCAGTGCCACCAACCACTAAGGAACTTATTTGAGGGCCTTTACAATCAAATCTCCCTCAGCTTCTCTACATCAAACCTGTTTTCCAGATACGCACATTCTTTCTTTTCAGTGGGAAGGAGCTCTGACCTTCCTTCCATTCCTGTGTCAGGTCTAGCTTCCTGCTAGAAGTTACTCGTTCTAATTACTCTGGTTTTTTCTTCTTCTTTAATGGAAAATGGTGAAATCTTTCATTTCATAGACTTGAAACAGAAAGAAGGCAAGATCATATTTTTAAAACCTTAATTTCCTGTAATAACTTGTTGTACAATGCAAATATTGCCTTAATTTTTCTTAAATGTAGTATGTGTGTATTTTGTATTGTTAACCTTTGTATCCCTAGAGTTCATAGCAGTGCCTATGTTTAGTAGCTGCTCAATGACTAATTGCTCAATGAATGAATGATTTTATAAAACAAGTGAAATGACTTGTCTACTCATTTTCAACATGAAAAATAGAACAGAATTTATCAAAGTTTAAGCTCTGTAAATGCTTTGGGAGTATAATTTTAGACCATCAATGTGATATACCAACTATAATACCATCTGTAAAGAGTGGGTTTAAATACCAAAACGATCATCTAAGATGTCATCTGAGGCAGGGTAATTGTGAAATTACCAAAGAACCTCTAACCTAGACTACTCTTAAGAGTAAAAAAATAAAACATTATTCCAATGTTATGTTATTGGATATTATAAAAGCAGAAAATCTTATTTATGACTAAACAGAAAAAAGATCAATTGTTAAAAATATAATACTCAATTTTAAGATTCCTATATGCATACAGTCAAAAAATTGAACAATAAAATGTGTTAGGAAAGTATAAAAGCACATGTATCATTAATAAAAAGTTCTTATTAACAGTTTGGTATTTCAAATATACTAGCTTTAGCTTTCCTGTTTTCTGTTTTCATGATGGTGATTGCCTTCCTAGTGCAGAGCTGTTTCTCAGGTATAACTATAAAACGCATAATGAAAGTTATGGACAACTATTTACAACATTTGTTGTTGTTGATTCATTTCTTTCACCAATAAACTGTATTTAAATGTTTTTAGCTATAAGATGAATAAGGTCTGAGGATTTAATGTATGACATGGTGACCGTAACTGATAATGCTATATTATGTAATTGAAATTTTCTAGGAAAGTAGAGCTTATTTTTATAAAAAATATGTGTGTGTGTGTGTGTATGTGTGAATGTTATACATATATGTGAGGTCATAGGTGTGTTTATTAACTGAATGTGAGGAATATTTTCATAATGTATATCAAATCATCATGATGTACACCTTAAATATCTTAACAGTTTTGTCAGTTATACTTCAGTGAGCTGAAAAAATTATAGTCAGATGAAATCAGGGTGAAATTCTTAAAGTAATTAAGAATATTTCAATGGAATGTGTACTTTTACACATTTGTTTTTAGAAAATACATTTATATTTTTATTCATTTCATTCATTCTTACTGTTAATTGGGAACTTTATAAGTTGTTTATGTTATGAACTACAAGAAAATATGTAAAGTGTAGGATTGTTGAAAACTACCGGATGAGCTGTGCTCATTATCCAGGCTCTCTATCAGCTTAAGAACAGTAAAAGTAACATGGAGGCAGGTCCATGCTTCTGCAATGCTTCTGAATTCTGTCAAGAATGATCCACCTATAAGAAGGCAGGGAAAGGGGTAGATTGATCTCTAGGCTAATTCTATTCCTAATCTCTCTGAGCCTGCTAACAGTGTTGCTTGCACTGCTGTGGCATTTTTTTCCTGTTGTCATGGACACTTATCCATTGAAAACACACAGACGCCTGCTGACTGTCCATTTTTTCACATTGCTGGGTGAGTCTTGGGTTTAATTCAGGCTTTGATTAAAGTGGAAAGTACTCAATGGAAATTCATTCTTCTTATTTCATCTAAAACTTGGTGCATGATTCCAGTAAGAAATTAAGTTAATTCTGATTTTTTTTTGTTGGAGAAGTAAAACAATATTTATGAAGGCCAGGTGCCTATGGATATCTTATTTTAAGTAGAATGGGTGGTTTCACTACAGGAAACCACTTTTGTAAACATGTGAATTAAAAAGAGATTGTTTCAAGCATGTATCAAATGATAAAAGATTTCATTATTATATAAGTGTATAATCTAGTGTGATTCCTAAGGGAAAGACATTTTTATTCATAAAGATATTAGTTCATGGCTCATGTTCTTACTCTAACTTGTGCTCACTATGGATTCCTCTCCCATAACTAAAAGCAGTGAAGCATTTTGAAAATGTGTAGTCAGCTTTGGAAGCACACAGCTGTGTTTAAATACTAGCTTTACCAATGCGTGACCTTGGACCTGGTACTTTATCTCCCTGTAACTTTTTTTTTTCATCTCTAAAATAACATTACCGTTTATAGTTGTGTTTAGGTTTAAATGAAGTAGTATTTGGAGAGGCATACTTGACATAATTGCCATGTCTATGAACCAAAGATCTTTCATTATGAGAATAACGAACTAAAATCTTTGGTATTTGTTTCTTCTTCATTATCCGGTGAGTCTCTGGTGGGCCAGGACTGGAGCTGTCCCTCTTGGTATCCTGTGTTTAATATTGTTGCACTTAGTAGGGCAGTATTTACCATGGTGAGGGCTTGCAGAGTTGTACAACAAAGCTCCACTAAACTCTTGGTTCAGCTTCTACTTCTACAGTTTCCTCTGCTTTCTGCATCTGATGCTTTCCAAACAGTTGCCAGTTCTGCTGTCTGCTATCTGCGGATAATTTTGTCCTTGACACTTTTGTTAACAGGAGGTAAAACTAAGAGTTTTTGTGTTGAATGCAGATTGTAGGAACACCATTTTTTTTAATCAGGGCACTGACCTAAGAAGACTAATGCGATCTATCCATCACAGAATTTTGGCTACTTGGAAGTGAGTTAATTATTTTGCTGATATGGTGGGCTCTGCGTATTGGTATTCAGTTTTTGGAGTACTGCTACACCTGAAACCATTCTGCTTCTATAAAGGCAGTTGTTTAACTGTGAAGGTGCTCTAAAGCAATAAGGTAGTAGTCTTATTATTATCCTGTGCAGACAGAAATACATAGGATGATATCGTTCCCTTGGCTAAAAAGCAGTGTCTTCATGGTATAAAGCAAGTGGAAAAGGACTGCAGTGTGCCACTTTCTTACTCAGACTCTAAACTCCAAGCTCTGCACACCGATGCTCAGGCAACTTTCAATAAGCCTCTCTGGCTCCAACTAAGAAAATAGTTATATCTTCTTCAGGAACACCGTTTTAAGATATTATCATCATAAACACTACCCCCAACTTCTGTTCGTGTTCAGTTTGTCGAAAGAGATTTACTTCTGTTTTTGGCATTGACCAGTCAGTTGGTGCCAATCTTAAAACATGTGTTGCCATCAGGAAGGAATTCAGAAGATATTGACTCATTGTTGGTTGTCTAATACACTCCTCTTCTTGAACTACAAATGTTGACTGACCTACAGAGTAGGTTAGAAAGAGTTTACAGAATCAGTATAAGATACCGAGATCTGTTTTATAGTCACACAAGACTCAAAGTCTTGTAGAATTGCTTGTCCCCACAACTAGTAGAATTAGAAGAAAATCGTCTTTAGAAATCAGTGGTGAGAAGAACTTGATCAAAACAAAAATAAAACATGTGATACAGACTGTGAAGTCCAGGCTTGGCAGTGCTAGAACAGAAATAGGTAATTATAACAAGCCGTAAACCTAATATGAGCTAGAAACCTCTCGTTATTTGTAGTTCATTTGGTCCCTGATAATGCTAGTTTGTTCTCTATGACAGCTAGGGGACCCAGGAAAGTTGCTTAATCTCCCTGAGCCATAATTAATTCATTTATAAAATGGAAACATGACTTGCTGCCTCCTTGGGTTGAAGTGAGGATCAGATAACGATCATGTCTGAAATCTCTGAAATACCAATGCCACCCTCCTAAATCCAAAAACAAATTGGAAGGAGCACTGGACAAATGCAGGCAGCAAAGAGGGCCAGGGTGCCAGTGTGCCTGGAACACAAACACCTGACATCCCATGCAACAGAATGTCCCTTCCCTCCTCACCGAGCCTTGGAATCATCAGATATCAGGAATGCAGATTCACAGGCGAGGCCTGGTAGTAGAAGTTGTGGGTTGATCAGAGACAACTTTCAATGGCTGTGCAAAGGAGAGAAATGAAGGAAGGGACTTTTCTGAGAGCAGACCCAAGGCATACACCTGGAAGAGCATGAAGCAAGGGACCAGGAAGGAGCCTTAAGGATTACTGGTGGAGGCCGCTGTCCTCTGTACAGTACCGGAGATGGGACACGCATCGCTCACTCATCTTGAGCGCTCCCAGAGATTTTGAAACTCACAAAACATTGTGGAGTCTGCAGTTACAAAAGCTGAAACGTATTTTACATTCAGTAGGTACTCAGATATTGTTAATTGGGCAATGATTTGCACCCTCATTTGAGCTTAAGGAATTGGTTTTTTAAGTTTTACATTGGAAAGAGGTGGTAGCTCATTTGAATATGATGCAGAGGGCAAAAAACAAAAACAAAACAAATGACCTAAGGCCCATGAGTGAAGACACTAATGCAAATATTTTATAAGGAGGGAAAAAAAGGGGGGGTGGTGCTGAAATCAGTGTATTTTTTAAATCTTTTTGAAAGATGCCGATGAGACAACTATCAAGTGTAAATGTCTTTTGTTAATAAAATGAGTAAACAAAATAATCTCAGCAGGAAAAGTTTAGATTAGACGTGACTTTCTCCTGGGAGGATTTCACCTCATTTCAGTGACTTCAGCTAGGCGAATGATGTGTGTGTGTGGCTCTGTCACTGGACTAGGCGCTCCTCCAGGGACAGTCGTGTGTGAATCCTCCACGCCTTGCCCTGCGATAGACACTCCAAAGATGCTCAATTCATATAGATGTTTTAATGCCAAATGAAATCAGCAGTTCTGAAAAACGATCTTTTGTAAACTGTTTCCTCCTTCAAACTTAACACATTTCCATTCATCTTCCCACCAGTCAGTCTGACTCAAAACACTGGAATCCTTTCTCACTTATTTTCCTTTCATAGCCAGTCCTTACTTAGCCTTACATCAGATTAGCTATCAGTTCTTCTGGATCCTATCCTCACACCCCCCTCTGGGTATATATCTTCAGTCTTTGGGTTCTTATTCATAATTCCAGCCTTTAGGTTTAAGTTAGGTCACTTGTCCCAGAACACTGCATGCCCTTCCCCTGCCCAAAAACCTTCAGCATCTGTCTCCTGAACTTTTGCAAGTCCTCTCTGGTATGTCCCTACTAAATTTATAAATGTATCTTCCACTTTCTCCTTATGTGAGCTATATTTTAAGGCAATGGCTGTTTTTTGCCTTCCTTGGAGATGTCATCTGCCCCTCTTTATTCGGCTAAGTTATTCCTCTACTTACTGGAATCCCCTTCTTTCCTATCCCTGCCTCTCAAAACCCCTCAGGGTTCAGCATGGTCCCACGGTATTTCTGTAGCTTTTCTCACAGGCTCCCACGATACTCTTATGCTGTCCTAGACTACTTCGTGGATGGCGTGAACTGCAAGGTTAATAGTTGAAAGGGGGGTGTTTCAGAATAACACAACATATGACAAGCCATTGTGAAAAGTAATTCTACCTTCATGGCGGAAGTCTATCTGAAACCCCATAAAGTTTCATGGTGTGTTTAATGTCTACAAAAATCTGGGAGGAAAAGCGCCCTGTAAGAATCTCGTATCTGTCCATTAGCGAAATTATTTTAAGGCCTGTTTTGCACTTAGAACATCTTTCATTTTATGTAGAGTGCACTTCTTTAATTAAGAAATTTTGTATTTTAGTGAGTATTCTCAGATATATTCTTTTGACGTTTAGTCTTGAATCCTTACCCAGTATAAGGTATAAAACCAATGACTCCTTACCGGCCCTAATTATCTTATAAGCACTTTGAGTGCTGCTGGGTACACAAAGCACATTTACTATTGACTTTTCATTTAAGTTGCTTCTCTGAGAAAGCTAGGAGAGTTGCAGATACTTTTACAGAGCAGATTGCTAAATAACAGGTGATGGATAGTTACTAGCTGGAAAAAACCTAGAAAGAACATGAATCTTAAGGTAGCCAAAGGGAGATAATTGTCCAAATAGAAATGCTGTTTTACCCCGTAAGAATTTATTCTTATGTTGTATTTTGTTTTGCAAACAGACAAAAGGACCGGCCGAGCTCAGGAAGGTTTTGTGTTTGCTCCGAGGTTGGGGGCAAGAATTTGAAAGGGATCAGTGAATCAGATGTAATATGGGCTCTGTTTGAGCCACCCAATCTCTGTTTTGCTGACGGTCAGTATTCCAGTTATAAAAGGCTGCATAGGCATTTCCGTCAGCTCGAAAGAACTTTATCCCTGTTTTCATTCTGACATACCTATTATGACTTTGTTCACAAAGCAGAAGGAATTATGGGAAATGGAAACTCGGTGGCATGTTTTTATTAAAGAGCAATGCGTGTATCTTCACTGAGAAAGCAAGGAGCCAAGCCGAATCATGTGTTTTCCTTTCAGGTAACAAAAATCGCCTGATTCATTCCCTCCAACAGTGATTTAGTTAGATTGGAAAACAAAGTAGCATAAAATGAGAAGGCTTATGTACAAAGCATGTTTTTGTATTTTAAACAAAGAATTCAGTGATTCTATGAATTTCCGCTATTCTAAAATCAAACTAAAACATAATCACAAAAAGACTGCAAATATATTTGACGGGGCAGGACTGGCGGTTTAAGAAAGGAATGTTTAAAAGCTGTATTTCCACTGTGCCTTCTTTAGAGTGAATTGCACATTGACATTTCAAAATAAAGGACATGTTTTCAAATCCGGACAGGGGTACTTTGCAACAAACTTGTGTTTGTCCCTTTCTCTATACAGCAGAGATTTTCCTGGCAGGTAAAATAAAATTTACAGACCAAATATTTTAAAAAGTGGCAACTTTATACCATTCGTGATACCTTTAATCATGTTATTAAATATAATTTAGGCTTTGAAATTTTTTGGCCTAAATTCCCTAATCCCCACTCTGTAGTTCCTCATTTTAATTCACATAATTTGCTAGAGAAGTTGTTAGGTGAGACTTTGACTTCTTGATGGGAGACCCCTTGCTCTGTTCACTTTTGTATTCCTGGCTCCTATCTCCTAAAGGCATGCAAAGGAGAACATCATGCAGCTATGGAAAGGAACCTGTTTATAAGGTGAAAAACGTTATTAAGGTCTCTCTAAATTTTAGTTCAGATGCCTGTATTTTCCTGAATCTAATTTATTTTAAACGGGATTAATCTGTATTTAGTTGCCTAAATGTATTTAAGAAAGTGTCCCATACTTCTCTTTTTAGGATCTACTTTGAGCTTAGTAGATTTTCCCAAAAGTGAAGTCCTTGACTATGAGTCATCTCTAAATAAGAGGTCTATGTTAACAGAAAGTAACTCTACAAGTCTGAAAAATGAAGGTTAGCCTCATTAATTTTGTTAAAATTTGCCAAACATCAAGGGATTTGAAATCGCCTAGAAAAACAATGAGGTATTCAACAAAGTTGCTTGTTTTAAAGTCTACACTGTAATCCATTAAAGAATTATCAAAAGGTACTGTGTGCATATAAAATACACTGTTTAAAGAAAATGACTTTGAACCTGAGAAACAGAATGCTACTCATTAGAAACCTAAACGCAGTTGAATGTTTATGTGTGGCCATGATGATAAGAACCGAATAGGGGATGTCTCTCTTGTAACAACTACTGAGTTTATTTTATTAGAAACTTTTAGAAGTAAATATAACATATAAATGTTAAAGGAGCACCTTTCCTTGTGACTTTTTTTTTTCCTTTTTCCTTTTTCCTTTGGTTGTTAATTAAGGCTGAAATAGTCATGTTGGTTTTCTGGCTCTGTATCTTCTAAGGAACTATGTAGGTCTTCAGTTTGACTTCTGAAGAGCGTTTATCTCATCAAGCCTGGAAACTCAGGAGACAGTATAGATTGTATCCTTAGTTGTCTCAAATGCGTATTTTCATTTTCTAGAGTTGCAAGAGTTTTATGCTCCTTACTAAATAGTTCTAAGGAACAGTTCTAAAGAAATTTGAGTTTTACCCTTCCTCACTGACATTCATTATTTAAAGGGGATGAGCCACAGAATTTGTAACTTGAAATACTGGAAGTATCTTTTGATCATCAGGATTTATACCCATTGTGACACTTAGTACTGCAGTGATTGAAATCTTTTTCATGCAAAGAAGGTGACAGGTCTATTCCAGGAAGAGCTGTGTTTCAAACAGAAGAACTTGAGCTTCTTTTGCTTTTTGTGAGGGCATACAAAGTTTAGCAAAAGAAAAGCACCTAGATTGTAAATTACAATGCACTAATACCAGTGTAAATCGCTCACTTATTGAAGTGTGGCCACTGAAAAATTGCAGTGAGTTTTATCACTGTACCTGTTTGCTACCCTCTTCATCTATAATTACATGGATTGTGATACCTGGACTTTGCTGTGGGATTTATAACTTTTTAAAAACTAGAGAAAAATACATGAGAAAAAATTTCTTGCTGTGTGAGTTACCCTGTGTTTCTTGTCCCAGAGAAGCCATTGTATTTTCATGAAAACTTGCTCAAACAACAAGAAAAACAAAAACAAATCAAAGTAACTTGCCGACAGCCTTCAGTGATGATAATCACTCTGGGACTTGTTATGATCCCCAATATTAGACTATGTCTGCATATTGTTATGATCCCCAATATTAGACTATGTCTGCATATTTTTGTGCTGTAAAAGATATTAGCAGTGACCGAGTGAAACTATCTCCCATTACAGCTGAAATGAAAATGCAAGGCTGTTTAGAGAATTATTTGGTATTAGAAGAACCACAACCAGAACTCAATTTACTTGCTGTAGTATGCTGCTCTTTTTATTTTTTTGCGCCAAATAAGACCAAAATGATAAAAATCTAGTACACTATGTCAGACTAGTTGAGGATATGGTTCAATCGAGTATAAAATAATAATGTATTATTTTTTTTAAATAATAATGTATTATTGAAGGTTACTTATAAAATACATGAGATTATAGTTCACCTTTATACAAGCAGATTTTTTTTTTAGTATCTTTTGGCTTCATTAATCATTCATCTCATTAAATAGTAAAGTTACTTCTGTATTGTACTCTAAATTAAAGTGCATACTTAGTGCCCTGTTGGTTGTACTATAATTTATACAAGTCGTGCTTGTTATATAATAAATCTGATTTTTCTATGTGACTTGTGGAATTAATCCCATTTCTTTATCATCACATCTTGCATATTATATTGTGTATTTTTAAGTAATTCCTTTGTTTTAAAAAAGTACCACTAATAGTCTTCATCATATTAATAGATCTAACCTGTGGCTCGGGAAAAGGGGAAATGCTAAGCCTTCTTATAAAAACTACAGTGACATTTATATTTTAATATTTAATCTTACTATCAGTTATATATGTTATATATATACACACACACGTACATACAGGGTCCTTAAATTCTATAAACCAATTCATGTGCTTCAGTAATTGATCTTTAGTTTGTGTCTATGTTGACTTCCTTCTTTCAACCTAATGGATTTCAGTCTACCTGGAGACTGCGGTCAGAGACTTCAGTCCATAAATATTCCTACTTCACAAAGACAATATGTCATACAAACACCTTGCCAAACAAATTTGCCCTAGGAAAAAATCCCTTACAAATACTCATCCTTAACAAAGGCATTGGGTAAGGAACAGTTGTGATCCAAGCCCTGGATCTTAACATAAACACTGATGCCTTTGTGAAGGCACCATCACTGCCGGGTTTCCATGCCGCATTCATGCTGAAGCCACCACCATTTCCCTGTCCCCACACAGTCTATTGGAATCATGCACTTTCTTCTATGTTCAGATCAAAAGCCAGCTGCCATTTCCATTATGTGTTCAGTGATTTTCTCCCTCCCTTCGAACGTAGTTGTCCAGAGCTTTGGCTTAGCTCATTTTGTTATGTATTGTTTTACTGTACCGTTAGTTATTAAAGGCATTTCCTCCTAAATTTAAACTCCTAAAGATCAAGGACCTTGCCATATACATCTCTGTATTCACCTTAGATGGTAGACTTGGAATCATTTAGCTAATTTTCATTCAGTGCAAGCAATTCGACAAGAACTGGAAATTTCCCTTGGTCCTGAAATATAGTGGGTGCATCGTAGACAGTCCTCAAGAATTTCAGGCATCGATGCCACCACTTTCAACGTGATCAAGTAACTTACACTCTGTAGCCTTTTGTTTGCCACAAAATTATGGTACAAACAGGAAAAGGGGAAAAAAAAGTACATGAAAATATTTGGACCATCGGGTGTGCTATCCAAATGAGATATCAGGTCACAGACATTCTGAACTCTGAACTCCTGACTTAGGAAGAGCAGTAATGGGCAGCCCCGGTGGCTCAGTGGTTTACCGCCGCCTTCAGCCCAGGGCATGATCCTGGAGACCCGGGATCGAGTCCCACATCCGGCTCCCTGCATGGAGCCTGCTTCTGTCTCTGCCTTTCTCTCCCTCTATGTCTCTCATGAATAAATAAAATCTTTAAAAAAAAAAAAAAGGAAGAGCAGTAATGAGAGTCATAACTGACTCGGTACTCTGTTCAGAGTATAGCGCTAAGCACTTCGCTTTTATATGTAGACAGATGATTCACACATACATATAAAAGAAGCGAATGTGATACTATTACCCTGTGCTGTTGGATCTGAGGAAGTGGGTGCAATATCCACCTTTGTCTTTCTTTCCTTACATTGAGATTCATGCTATACACATACACACATTCTCCTTGAAGCAAGATTGTAATTGGTGGTTGAGATGATGAGGCCACAAGTTTATGTTAACTCTTACTAGTCTCCAGTTTTGTGAAGACCTAATACACATATGAATGAACACTGGCTGAATGCTAGACAACTGTTGTTGTCCTTGACCTTGCCCTTTACTACGAAAGAGCCAGTTGGAATTTGTTCATTCCTCCTGCAAGTTTTCACATTCTGGTGTTTGCAAGGCTGTGTGGTACAGTAGAACAGACTCTGGATGATCTGTAGCATCTCATCTGTGGCTGCATGTTTTGGTGGTTAGACTGCTTATTAGATTACAGACATCAAAACATTTTGTTTGCTGCCTCTCTATTTCCTTAGCTCTCGCTAAAATGCATAATATGCTATACCCCTCCCTAAACATTCTGTGATTCATATCACTTCTCTCTAGTCAAACCAGCTAATGAATAAAGAAGGGTCTCAAGTGCCTTTTATTCATTAATTGGTGTGACTGGAAAAAGTCATCTCTGCTCTTTGGTACCAGTGACATGGAAAGAAAAAAAAAGGGAAGAAAATTGGAAAAATTAAGGAAGGTAACTTTAATTATAAAGACTATAAAAAGACCAAAATAAACCTAATGATCTTTTACCTAGACATTTGGTTTTCCAAGTTTTCTTGCTCCGTTCCTGTTTCATTTTTTCTTCTCTCTCTTCTGCGTTGTATGATATTTCAAATATACAAAAAAGGACTTGAATTTGTTGAAGGAGTCATAAGACTGGGGGCCTTGTGAGCGAGGAGAAGAAAGGAAGATGAGGTTGCAGGGCCAAGGGCCTTTGTTAAGGATTTCATTCTTTGTGTGATAGGAAGCCTTTGAGTATGATCTAACTTATATCTTTAAAGGCCACCATAGGTATCGTGAAGAGTGGAAGTATAGACCAGTTAGAGGCTCTCACCACGAGTCAACCCAGATAATGGCTGACGGTAAGACTGTAGCCATGGAGGTGATGAGAAATGGCCCGACTAGGGATCTATTTTTGAAAATAGAGCTGACAGGATCTTCAAATTGATTCTTTTGGAATAAGACAGGAATCAAACTCAACAACTAGACTTGTAGTCTGAGCATTTGAGTGTGAGGTGACACCATTTACCATGCTTCATTACTGGGGGGCAGGAGGGAACCAAGAGCTGTTTTTGGCACCTGCTTATATACATATCCAACTAGAGATAGGAGGTTGGATGTAGGAGTTTAGATCTCAGGAAAACAGAGTTTCTAGATACATATTCAATATTCATGTTTGTACAGGTGATTTTTAAAATGTTGGGAGCTGGTTGAAATCACCTAGGGTGAGAATATAGAGAAGTGAAGGTCCTGACCTGTTCCTTGAGGCATCTTTCAGAGAAGGAGGAGGAATGGGAAGAGGGATTCTGGACAATCAGAAAAATGGTCCATGAAGTTAATTTCATTTGGAGCATTGGGTTCTGATGTCCTGGGTGCTATACCATTCTTCTCCTCACATCCAAGTGCCTTTACCCCCCAGAAGCTCAGCTTCAGTTGTCCCTGGTTGCCTCCAATCCGGGTGACAAATTCACATTAAGTTCATTTCATGTCTAGTGGGACATTCATCTTGTTTTTAGCCTATTTGGATTTTATCTCGTTTTGTTTTAACTCTTTATCCTTTATTATTATGGCTGTGTATTCGGAACAAAGGTAATACACCAAAAACACAGACCCACTGCCACACCGTTCTATCCAGAGTCTCCTTCATACCTTGCATTTCTATCTGTTCTTGGTTCTTGGTTCTTGGTTCTATCTGTTCTTGGTTCTATCTTTCTAATACCCTGTCTTTTAAAAAAATATATATTTTCCTAGTGAAAAATTCCACATTTAATGCATCTTTCATTGTTACAGTTAAGTGTGTGTGTTTTTTCTGTCATTGTCCCATTTATTTACATCTATTGTTTTACTTCATTGTCATGCCTCTGGAAGTCAGGTATCTAAGTTAATTTTTTTAAATAGGGTTTTAATATATTATCCTAAAACATTAATATTGCTGGGGCTTTTAGGCAAAAGATATATTCAGACTAGACGGCTTATTGCATCTGCTTTTCAGGAAGGATAAGGATATGGTTTTAGCCTAACTCGATTTACTGTAGCTAATACATACAGACTGGCAAATAGTAAAGTTGGAAGCAAATAATATGTGCACAGGATATTTGCCTTGACATCATCATGGTTAATGTAATGAAAATACTTTAATACATGCTCATGTATTTTCATGAGGTAAATTAAATGTGCAAAATCTTTTGTCTCTATAAAATTTTAGATATCTTGACCCTTTGTAAATACACCTAAGAGTTGGGCCATGAGTGCTACAGAGGCATTTGGGGAGGGGTTGGGGTGAGATTATTGCTCCTAGGTAGAGCACTCATGCACCTATGATGTTTTTAGATTAAGTCACTCAGTGCAGAGTATACATGAGGTGGCCATAAAGTTACAGTATATGACAATTAATCCCATTCAGTTTGATATAATTAATGAGAATGGTGAAATAGAAATGTAATCATTTCTCCAAGAAGAAATGTCAACCCATTAATGAGGATGAGGTTTATTAATGTCATTTGAAGCAGCAGATTTTTGCCCAGTTATTCAAACTGCTGAGTTGGTTGCTCATTTTAGGCTGTGATAGAAGGAATACTTTTGAAGAGGATTTTTTTGTTTTATTGTTTGTTTATTTGAAGTCAGTGATAGCATTTTGAAATGCTCACAGTTCTGGACACAATAAAAACTTAATAAGCATAAAATGTATTTCTAAATATAAACAATTGGCATTAAAAATGGGTATTACTGCAGTATTTATATATTTGTGTAAAAGCATAATTTTCAAATAGCCCTTTATTTTATAAAAAAAATATTTTATTGGAGTCCAATTTGCCAACATATAGCATAACACCCAGCGCTCATCCTGCCAAGTGCCCCCCTCATTGCCCATCACCCAGTCACCCCAAACCCCCGCCCACTTCCCCTTCCACTACCCCTTGTTCATTTCCTAGAGTTAGGTGTCTCTCATGTTTTGTCACCCTCACTGATATTTTCACTCATTTTCTCTCCTTTCCCTTTATTCCCTTTCACTAATTTTTATATTCCCCAAATGAATGAGACCATATAGTGTTTGTCCTTTTCCAATTGACTTATTTCACTCAGCAAAATACCCTCCAGATCCCTCCACGTTGAAGCAAATAGTGGGTATTTGTCGTTTCTAATGGCTGAGTAATATTCCATTGTATACATAGACCACATCTTCTTTATCCATCTTTCGATGGACACTGAGGCTCCTTCCCCAGTTTGGCTATTGTGGACAGTGCAAATAGCCCTTTATTACTGTTACATTAATGCATTAAAAATCATAGCCTGTTTTTTAAATTACACATCATAGATTACTTGCCTTTGTTTTTCTTGTGATTATATGTGATGGACCAGAGTGAGCTGAACTGAATCTAAGAAATACTATTTATATAGGTATTTGGAAGAAAAATTTCATGCCCCTGAAACAGCTTTCTAGGATTTATACAGTAATTCTTTAAAAAGCTAGACAGTGGATTACTGAGACACTAATAATAGCATAAACTGGTAGTCTTTTTTTTTTTTAAGATTTTATTTATGTATTTGAGAGAGCACACACAGGTTGGGGGAAGAGCAGAGGGAGAGGGACAAGCAGACTCATTGCTGAGTATAGAGCCTGGTGCTGGGCTTGGTCGCACAACCCTGAGATCATGACCTGAGCCGAAATCCACAGCTGGATGCCCCTGGGAGACCATGTTTTTTTCAGGTTATATGTTGATGTTTCCCAAGCAGAAATGCATTAATTGAATTTATATTAGAATTTGTTAATTGTTTTACTACTTAAATTTTATTACCAACTTAGGGATTTTATATAATTATTTTTGATAACTTCATTGGATTTCTGAAAAAAATAGTAACTGATGAAATTTTTATGTAATCCTGCACATATTAAATACTTAATGCACATCATGTTGCTAGTTCAGAAAGTATAGGCAGCTTTTAGAAATAACGTGTAACATTGTATGGGTTTTAGTATGCTTTTGCTATATTTGTATAGCTTGAGTTCTGTAGAAAGTCCAACTTCATTATTTATACAGTCCTTTATAGTGGCTGGTGAGTTGATACATCTTTTGAGGGGATTGGCAGTAATAGGGAATTCAGCTTTTAAACTATGAGTTATATATGCCTTTATGATATATTTTCTAGAGCTATTTTAAATACATTGTTATTTCTTCATATGTGACCATGATCTCTTTCTCCTAATAGCAAGTAAAGGAATAAGTATTTCTTAAATTGTTTTACATGTTCAGGATAAAGTCTTATACTATTTGTTTTATAACTTTACTATCAGTAAATGGTTTTGGATTTAATAGTGCAGTTCATTGGATTTTAATTTCAGTTAATGTGATATCATGTAATACCAATAGGGCTAATTTGGTTAATGAACATTATGTTCTATGTACCTCTTTCTTTTATTCAAGTTTCATAAAGCATATAACATCCTTTTGTTCCTTGCCTTACTTAGCAAACCAGGTACTCTTTCTGGTTTCTGTGGCGCATTTGGAAGCCACGTTGTTGAAATTGATTTAGATACATGATTAGTTTCCTTCTGCTTTTTCCTTTTTCAGTAGTGTTTTTGAAAACTCCTGATTAGCAAGAACTTCTGTTTTCAGGGAAATTTATCGTGAAAACTCTGTTCTCTTTAAAAATTAACAAAAACCCGTCACAAAAATTAGGAATTAGGATTCCTTCTTTGTTGACATAAGTAGCCCGATAACTAAATTTAGAAAAACTAAATTGCATCAAATTTCAGAGACTGATAGTCATATAGTTGAGAAAAGGAGCTTCTTCACGACCTGTGCTCTGTCAGAGTAATTTAATTAGAGGTAGTGATATTTCAATGTAATTTGTTAATGGGCACATTCTGGAAAAAAAAAAAAAGAATCATTCTGCCTGAACACTGATAATTTTATATCTTTTAGGCAGAGCTTTCAATAAAAGGCAGGGGGGCCAGGGTTCATTGAATTTCATGCATAGAGATGCCTGGAGGAAGAATATCAATGAAGTGAGGAACAGCTTTCAATGTTTTGAGTTATTAGAATGCATACAAGGGAAAGTGCAATAATCTTACTACTTTTCCAATAGTTTGATATATAAAATTGCACGCATATCATTATTGGACTGTTGAAAATTCAACTTTCATATTTTTAATGTCATAATCATCCTTCTATATCATTCCTGCTGCTTGTTTTGATATTTTTCAATTTCACATCAAAGAAGAATATCATAGCTCTATTCCTTTCTTTAATTTGTGGTACCTTGTATACAGATGTTAGTTAATATTACATGGCTTTACCTAGAAAGGAAATGAAATAACAGCTTCTCTAAGAGATTTTGTAACATTTTAGAGAACATTATAACACCTTTCTCTATTGGTAGGTACCAAGAGTTTTAGGGATAAGAAATATTTTTGTTTTAATCAAAAGTAAGTTTGATTCCAATTTATTTTATTTCATAGACACTCCATCCTAGTTCTACTACATTGAGAGGGTTTTAGGTCAGTGTAGTTGAGGCTTTATCAGACATGATAGGGTGGGATGTGCTGCACCACCCATTACCTCCAGTCTTCTGTGCCTAACACAGAAAAATGTCTATTTCTCTGTCATGTGAAATCCATTTTGTAACAAGTGACACCCCTCCCCCCCCCACCACTGGCCCTCAAGAGAAGCTGTCTGTGGAGGGGAGTGACTCGCTCATCCTGGGGATTTGGGTCTTATATTAACCACATTTAACACTTCCTTTAATCATTGTCACTACTGGGAAAGAGGGCATCAACTTTTAAACACTTCTGCTGAAAAATAAATAAATAAATACACTTCTGCTGAGAAGTGATGTCTGTCACTTGAGTCCACATATTTTATTGGCCAAAGCAAAGCATGTAGTCATCCCAAAGGTCAAGGGAGATGAGAAATGTCATCTCTGAATGTCCATGAAGGGGAGAAAACCTGAAAATATCAGTGACTATTAGTAATGCCTACCACAGCCTTACTATTTTAGAAGTATGGCAAAATCAATCAGCATTTCCTAACCTGAATGCCAAGAATAGGGTACAGTTGTGCTACAGATATGCATGGTTGAGCTTTTTCTATAATGGTGAAAAAACTGTGAAGGCATTTTTATAATAAAACAGTTCAGTAAGTGAAATTACAACAGTTAACATTATATTTGAGTGCTCCTTTACAGCTTTCTCTGAAAACTTGCTGACAGTTTTTTATTACTTTTATTTTCTACTTGGCTGAGTAAGACTTACGTAGACTCAGGTCTACAGGTAGATCTCCCTAGATCTTCTCATTGACCCAAGAACTCGCCAGTGACACTGGCATGAAAATGTCCCCTTTCCCACTAAATCTGGTTATCTGCTCATTGATACCTTTGTATCAATGTGTTTATCCTAAGTGAAGATTTTATGAAAGTATTAATTTAATTATTTTTTTCCACTTCATTTGCTTGTATTTTTTGCTTATAGTTTTCCCTGGCTAATCCTAAAAAAGAAGATCTTGTATAAATTTTAACTTTTTATGTTCTTGTCAGGTACCAGAGAATCATTAATTCTGTCAATTTTCTCAGTGATTTTTTTCTTCTCTCCCCCTTTCTTTTTTTTTTTCTTTCTTTCTATTTTGGCTATTTTTCCTTTCTTCCTATTGGATCTTTTTTTTTTTTCCTTTTTTTTTTTCCTATTGGATCTTAAGGTTAATAGTCAAAGTCCTGTTTTTGATGAAAATGAAGAATTTTATGTTGATTTTTAGAATTAATTTGTATGTGTATGTATTGTTTTTTTTTTTGTATTGTGTTTTTATATAGGGTTTTATAAGCAAATGCCTTAGAATTAAATTACTTGGTTTTTGCTGGACATAAAATTTGCTAAATTATTATAGAGGACTGTAGTTTCCAGAAATTGTTTTCAAAATATTTTTTGATTATCCTGAAATAGGAGTATATTTTTGTACACTTTTTATACTTTTTAAATGAAGTGAGTGAGAGTGAATATTCCATATTCTAATTTAAATTACAAGATGTTTAATTTTCCAAGTTTTTCACGTCTTTACTTTTTTTAAGATTTTATTATTTATTTGAGAGAGAGAGAGCATAAACGGGGGTAGAGTGAGGGGAGAAGTAGAGGGAGAGGGAAAAGCAGCCGACTTCCCCCTGAGCAGGGAACCTGACCCATGGGCCCCACCCTAGGACCCTGGGATCGCGACCTGAGCAGGAGGGAGACACTTAACCAACTGAGCCACCCAGGTGCCCTTAATATCTTTATTTTAAAGTAATTTAAAGGGATCCCTGGGTGGCTCAACAGTTTAGTGCCTACCTTTGGCCCAGGGCATGATCTTGGAGTCCCAGGATCAAGTCCTACATCAGGCTTCCTGTGTGGAGCCTGCTTTTCCCTCTGCCTCTGTCTCTGACTCTCTCAATCTCTCCTGTGTCTCTCATGAATAAATAAATACAATCTTAAAAAAATAATAATTTAAAAATGCGGACTTTATATATATATACAATGTACATTATGTATTTCTTTGTATCTTATCTTATATAATTACATAATATTACTTATGTTATTTATATGTTACATGTATACTATGTATTATTTTACAAATAGATCTCTGAAGCTACACATGCCAGTCTATTTTTAGATGTTATTTTTACATCTTTACTTTTTTTTTTTACTTTACTTTTTACTTTTTTACTTTTACTTTTCCAACCCCATGGATAATTTGGGATGAAAGCGGGAAAGACTTTGGAGTCTTAAGAACCCACTCAAATGTTTAAGATATTAATTAGATAATATAATGATTATGTTCTTATCATTATTCTCACACTTGGTCTAAACATTTTACTTAATGCAAAGTGATGGAGTGAAGCCACACCCAAGACAAATTTTATGGACACTGTATCCCCAAACAGCCATTTTAGGCAGCAGAAATTTGAATTCTCTTATACATGAAGTAAAAACGCTTCTTTATGACACTAAGTACAGCACTATATGCTCAAGCTCTTTAAGTCGTTTATAACATTTCACATTTAATGCTTTAAGCCAAATGCAGAAATCCTTGTTTTACCAGACTATATATCTACTACCAACTGCAGGAGAAATAGAAAATGAGCCACTTTTGCATAATACACTCAGCAGAGGTAGTGATGGCATGTCACACATCGTAATGACAGCACTAATCAAAAAGATTATTAAATCAAAAAAGTTTTAGTTGCATGTCAATGACTTTAAGGAATTAATAAGTATGTTAGTTAATAGCAGTAGTTAGAATCCTTGAGAAGTATTATTTATCCTGGAAAAAAAGGCAGAATAAACTTCTGTAAATTATATATTAAAGGAGACAAATGAATATTTTACAGCAGAATGTTGAGCAAATATTACATGAGGCTGATGCCCTGGCCTTAATGACATGAAGGCTATAAAAGCTATAAAAGGCATGAAGATATAAAAGCCAAGAGTTTAATCTGAAAACCCCATGATTCTGTTAGTTTTACTCACGTAAAAGCTCTTGTACATAAAAGAGTGCTCATAAATCTTAAATCCGCATAAATTGATATTATGAAAATAAATGGCTCTAGCTTTGTGCAAAGATAAGGGAATACCATATTTGCTGATATATATATATATCTCAAGTGCATGAGCTATCCAAAGGACACTTTTTTTTCCAGGAGTTTATTAGCTAATAGAAAAATGACTATGTGTTTGAATGTTGTTCACCATAGATTTATTGAAGGAGAGTTATTCACTTGAAAAAATAGCTTACTTAACTGACATTTTGGAGCACCTGAATGAACTTAATTGAAAACTGCAAAAGCCGTGTAAAAAATATTACATGCAGTCACAGAGTTTATGGATTTGAAGCAAAAATTCAACTCTGAAAAAAGGATTAAAATGATTCATTTGTGATATTTGGTTGGTGCTATAATTTTAAGTCCTAGAAAAAAAAATTAAGACTCTTAGAGCAATACCTGTATATTCTCGAAGTCAAGTTATATCATTATTTTAAAATACTTAATATGAAAAAATTTGTAAAGCTTTGCTTTTCCACAAGGAATTTCAGTGTTATATTCATCAGTGCAAGGAAATGAAGGACCATGAAATTTAATAAGTGTATTCCTCATGGTTCATGCCAAGAAACTTTCTGCCAGTTGGAGAAAAAGTGATGAATTCTTTGCTATCATTTATTACCACCAACTTTTGTGAGTAAAGCTTTCATTGATGGTAATTATCAAGAATTTGAAACCCAAATCATAAAACTTGTTATAAAAGTATTTCTCAAAAACAAGCTCCGATTTTGCATTAAATAGTTTTAAAGGATTTTGGAAGTTTTATGTATATTTAATAGTCAATATGTGTAACTAAAATTCTGTATTTCACTTTTATTATTATAATTATATGCCCTAAAGAAAATATAATGACTTTTTCCATCATGGTACAAATGGACATGCCCACACTACCTCTAGTGTATCCCATTGTACATGTGCGGATTGGTACCCCCTGAAATGGCTACTAAAGTGTTTCCAGAAGAATCACTTCTCAGATTGAAACTCAGTAAGGGCCTGGGGGGCAAAAGAACATCTAGGCAGATTTTTCAGATTTGTAAGTGAACTCGCCACTTGGTAACTGTTCTCCATTGGAATCTATAAGTAAAAACACCGTGAAATCTCTACTGTGGAGACAGCTCCTCCCTACTTTCCCTGCTCTCATTTCTTCATTTAGATGTCAAGATCATTAATTAATATTGCTCTTTGCCTGTGGAAGGAGAACTTCTCTCAGCACTGTGAAACTATTTCTGTTGTCCCAGTATGCCTTCAAAAATACCAATTAATGGGGGGAAAAACCCAATAATGAGATGAAGGCATATTTAGGCACAAAAATATTTTAGTGTTCTCTTATAATTGTATTCTAAATATGGTGTGATGTTGTACTTCAGCAAAAATCATAAGCCATATGTGAGTATTTTGCACATTTTCATTCATATATGGTTTATGTAGTGCTATTAACTGGTAATGCATTTAATATATAAGATCTGTGGTTTCCTGTTAATATTTTATAAAGATATTATGGCTTTATGGTTAGCATTAATTTGAAGTATTGCTTTAAGAGTCAAAAAGTACTTTAAAATAATTATTTCCCTGATATTTAATTTTGTATTAACCATGTTAACAAAGTTTTATGTAGGCTCGAACATAATAACTACATATTATGTAGGAGAACTGTGCAATAGCTCTAATAATAAATTTCTTATTTAATATTATAATGTTTTAGCCACAGAAATTTAATTGTGTATAGAGTTGTTTTAAACTTGAATAATCCCATGGATCAAGCATGTTTTTTTTGGTTGTCTAATGGAATTTATTTCCTTCTTCTAGGTTATGAAATTCTGGAGTTTCTACTCTGAATTATTTAAGTATTTAAGCAAAGTTAATATTTTAATGTAAGGAAGGTAGTTCTGTTGGAAGAATATTTCAAGTTGCTTGATTATTTTTAAAATAATAGAGTTTCTGCTTTATTACATGTGTCTAATAAGAAATTATGACTTTTGTGAAACACTGACTCAATATCTCCATGCCTGAGGTATTTATGTCAAGTTATTGATTCAGTTATATTATATAGCTTCAAGTAATACCACTTTGAGGCAATTCACTGGAACTCGTGTTTGTGAGAGACTGAGGAAATTGACAATTATCCATCCCTTTCAAATATCAAATAATATAGTAGGTTAGATCATCACCAGTAAGGAAGTTTTCCCTATTATTAACATCTTGCATTAGTGTGGCATGTTTGTTGCAACCAATATTGATACATTATGAGTAACTAAAATCCATAGTTTACATTAGGACTCACTCTTTGTTTTGTGCTGTTCCTTGAGTTTTGACAAATGCAGAATGTCAGATATCCATCACCACACTATCATTTACAATAGTATCACTGCTAAGGATGCATTTTATTTTTTTAAGGATGCATTTTAATTTAAAATAAATGTATCATCTTTTCTTCAAAACCCATATATTAAAAAATGATGAAACTGCTTTATGTTTTGGAAGATGACAGAAATTGTATGCATTGTGTGATGCAGAGTTCTTTACCTACCATTTACTAGGAAAATATTTCAGTAACAAGAACAGCTTGGTTCTAGGTACTTTTTCTCATGACAGTTATGTGTCCATGATAATTGTCCTTTTTTCCTCATCTTGAAAGTTAAATTTTAAATCTAATTTTAAGAATTTTAAATCTAATTTAATAATTTTAATAATTAAACCATGTCCCTTGAATATCTCTTCCTTCCAAATGGTTTCTACCCACCCCCCTTTTTATTTTTAACTGTTTTTTTGTACACATACTTTGTCATAGTCCTCCTGAAAACTTCTTTGAAATACTATAAGTTATAAGTAAATTTAATATACAAATTATATTAGTGTTGTAGCTAAGATTATATACCATAGCCATTTTCTGCTATTTTTTTTATCATAAATGTCTTTGTTTTGGGGGAAAAAATCCTCTTGAATAAGTTTCAGTGGTTGGTTCAAGAAGAGAGTTTTGTCAAATTTGATAAAATATGCCTTAGCTGCGTCTAAATCATAAATGGGACAAAATATAGGCAATAAACACTGACCAGTGGTAAATAAGTGGAATCCATGCGTTACCCATTGTGTTGGACCACAAACTAGGTGGCTCAAACAACAGAAATTATTTTCCCTCGGTTCTGAAGGGGGTAAGTGCAAGCCCAAGGTGACAGCAGGTTTGGCTTCTCTGAAGACCTTTCTCTGCTTGCAGGCGGCCGCCTTCTTGCTGTGTCCTCTCACATGGTCTTTTCTGTTGGTTCATGCATATCCACGTCCAAGGACACTTAGTCATATTGGATGAGGGGCCACCCATACAAGCTTTTTAAATCTTAATTACCACTTTAAAGACCAGTATGTCCAATTACAGTCATATTTGAAGGTACTGGGAATTAGCGCTTCAAACATAAGAATTTGGGGGAACACAATTCAGTTTGTAACACCCACTGAAATTAGCCTTTTAATTTGTGCAACTTGGAAATGGCAAAAGGCAGCTATCATCGATGAAGCACGTCACCATGACCCAGGCACTTGTACATGCATTAACTCTCAACCACAGGATGAAGTCACAACTAAGCTTCCACTGAGGAGAACTTTTTCGTTTGGCAATGGGCTTCTTTTCCATCAAGGTGGTGACGCTAATGGTTGAAGATACAAAGGGAATTACATAATGAAAAACATGTCTTCAGACTTGAATAGTACCTCACTCTTGCCTGTCCCCCCACCAAATGTTGCTTATTTTAGTATTTGCACATGCGAATTAACATTTGTCTAAAAACCCCAGGAGAATTTAATAATAGATATGTTAAACCAATTCATATTAGTTATAGGTTAGGCACAGGGGTGGTAGAAAACTAATTGACTTTAAATAACTGACCTTTATGTGATTTCCTTCAGAGTGTTTTTCCCCAGTGTCAGCCTCTCTGAGGTTAACCACTTCTCATGCATAGTATGTTCGGTGACCCTTTAGAGAAAAAGGCACTTTTTTTTCGTTCTTTGCAAATGCATTTTTCTTTAAAGACCTTCTTTCCCTTCCCTGCATCATTCTGACACCTGAGTCCAAGTCGGTAGCTGAGTACCAACTGAACAGAATCCTCAGTTACTGGAACAGTGAGTAGCATTTTCCCCTTCTGCCTGCCACAAGGGGCTCCAGCTGCTCCCCTTTCTGGGACATTTAAGGTACACTCCACCTTAAGGACTCCTTTTCAGTAATACTCTTTACTATGTTACTTTTGGAAATCTAAACGTGCCATTATTCTCTTCACGAGCATGTATGAAGCCTCTTAGTCTTTTCTCTCTTTACTAAAGATTTAGGTTTCAATAACTTACTGGTCAAAATTTGGTTAGATTCTTTTTTGCTTTTGTAGGAGGATCCCTAGAATTCAAGCAGCCATGGGCACAGATGGCTCTCTGAATTTTCTTTCCCCGTTTGTAGAGCAGAAATAACGATTCCCATCTCAGGAGGTTATTGCTAAGGCTAAAGTAGATAACCTCATCTTTAGTATCTGGTTTAGTACGTGGCATGCAACACGTATCAATTCATTTTCTTTCACTCCCAACAACCAAATACAAAGTCAAATTGCTTAATGTTCCAGGGTTTTTGTTGTTGTCGCTGAATGTTATTGCTAGTGAAGGCTGGACAAACTTCTAGGTTTCCTGTCTATTTTCAAGTTTTTTGAAAAGTTGTAAGATATTCACCTATACAATTGGCCTGTGAAAATTTATTGAGCATTTATACTGTCTCTGTCATGGCTAGGTGCCCTGGGAAACAGAAGAACCCAGACTCACTGTTAGGAAGCCAAATGAGTTTACAGTCTACTTACAGAGAGAAGCTCTAGTCATATGAAACTATTAATAAGTGAAAATTAGTTCTTATAATCATTATCCTAATGAAAATAAAGGGCTAATATGTGCTTCCATGGACAGAAAATGTAAAAACAAATAAAAGAATTAAATTAAGATAAAAAATTTGAAGCCTTCCCAAATGAAGACATTGGCTGCCATCTTTTAAAGATCATCTAAGTGGACCCTTTGCCCAAATAATGGCCTCGCTCTGGAGCTGTGGCATGGAAAATGGGCATGCAGGATGTTTCTAAAAGTGGCAAGCATGGGGTGTGAGCGGCAGTGAGATGGGAAAGTGAAAAATCCAACTGGGTAAAATATGTTTTCAAAGATGATGTCCAAAAAAACCCAAAGAGACCAAGTGATCAAGAGTGGAAAGAGCATTGTAGACCAGATAAAAGAGTATGTATCATATTATGGATATTAAGTGAGAGGGAGACCTGACTCTAGGGGTGGATGCTCAATGACCTGGAACATGGAGAAAACCAATAGGAGGCAGGTGCAACAATCCAGGTGTGAATTGATGAGGATCTGTGCTAGAGTGGTAACAATGAACAAAAAAGGATGGAAGGTATGATCTAGGTTTTATTTTTTTTAAGTTTACAAATTACCTTTTTTTTATATATAAAAAGGTGTTTTCATACAGAAAGGTGTTAAAAGTCTTGTGTTTTGATTTCTCAGCAGGGTTCCCCCAAATCAATTTTACTTTTCATTTTGTCTTTAATAAAAGATTAGCTATAGATGGCATTGTTCTGTAGAAGAGATTATCTATTTTTCAATTTTAAATTGCATGGCAGGTAAGATGGGGTAGATAAGTTATCTTTTTGGATACTTGTAATCCAAAGACAAACACTTTGGTTTAGCATAATTTAGTGTGACATATAACTTGTCTTTTCATTTTCAGAGGTTTGAAAGATGAAAGGTGACATATGTGGGACTATGTAGGAGATAATATATTTAGTAAAGTATTTTTTGTTATCAAGGATTTTTTGGTTACTAAGGGAAATAAACATGCATGTTATTTGGCTGTGATCTTGTGCACATCTCAGTGAATCTATATTAATGAAAACAGAAGAACTCAGCAATTCATATGTGGAGTGGGAATTTGAAAAAATTTACTTAGATACTTGAAAAATGCAAAAAGTGGTATAGGATTATATTTTGTAATGTGTACATATTAACTGCTTTCCAAAATGTATTTTATGTAATTGTGGTTAGGACATAACACCACATGTTTACTGAAATTTAAAAATTGCTTTCTCTTTGATCCCTTCATGCCATTCCCCTAGAAATTTTCCTCATAAAGAATGATTAAGGATTTCAAAGGAAATCATCTTCCTTAGAGGATATTTTTATTATTTTACAATTTTACTTTGGCTTGAATATGTTTAGTTCTACATTTATAAGTATGTGGTTTAACTTCCGTGTTGTTATCCAATGAGACATAAGCTGATTGACATTGCTTTTAAGAAAGCATTGATTTTTTTTTTCAATTTTAAGTCATTACATGTGAGATAAGGATACGAAAATCTTTTTTATTTTCTATTATTAAGAATAGATCTTTTTAGCTAACATTTATTTTGAGATACATCTTCATTTTTATTTGCCTGAAAATTTATAAATTGTTACTGCTTCATAGAACTCTTATAAGTGCCATGAGGACTAGAAATTGCAATTTATTCCCCTTTTAATTGCTACTACGGTCCTGTAATTCTGGAGCATAGTGGGCATTCAACATTAATCAAAGTTATTACTTTCTTCCTTTAAGAATTTATTCAAAAATTATGTATTAAGACTATGTGCTGGGCAGCCTGGGTGGCTCAGCGGTTTAGCGCTGCCTTCAGCCCAGGATGTGATCCTGGAGAACAGGGATGGAGTCCCACATCAGGCTCCTTGCATGGAGCCTGCTTCTCCCTCTGCCTTGTGTCTCTGCCTCTTTCTCTCTCTCTCTCTCTCTCTTTCTCTGTGTCTCTCCTAAATAAATAAATAAATAAATAAATAAATAAATAAATAAATAAATAAAATCCTTAAAAATTTTTTTTAAAAATACTATGTGCTATGAAATGTGCCAGGTAGTCAAGATCGCTAAGAAAATTTGCCCCAAAGTACCTCTCCCAGTGAATGTCAGGAATGGCTATAAAAATATGGTAATAGAGTTCAGATTGGTACATGAAGACTGAGAGAAAGGGATGGTTCTACCTTCAGTGACTTTGGAGCTGGGACCAGAAGGTTGAGTTGGAGTTCGTTAGAGAGTAACAGATAATATGAGTGAGAAGCATGGAGAGATAAAGCAGGTGTAGCCAAGGGCCCTAGGGAATGTGGAGGGAGGGGGAAGGCTTTGGAACAAGGTGATTTTGGGGAACGACTCAGAACCATAAATCTGGTATTCTCTTGTATGAGAATTCCTTTAACAATGTAAAAATAAAACTTTTGTGCTTTATGCCATCATGTTTTATCCTTTAACCTAAGCTGGATACAGACTTAGATGTTTCTGCCTTTGTATTATCACTAGACTTGTATGTTTGTTATCTTTTACAGTGAAGTTCAGCAACTGCAATGGAAAAAGGAAAGTACAGTATGAAAGCAGTGAGCCAGCAGATTTTAAGGTGGATGAAGACGGCATGGTGTATGCTGTGAGAAGCTTCCCCCTCTCCTCTGAGCATGCAAAGTTCCTGATATATGCCCAAGACAAAGAGACTCAGGAAAAGTGGCAAGTAGCAGTAAAATTGAGCCTCAAGCCTACCTTACCTGAGGACTCAGTGAAGGTAGAGTATGGAAATACGGCTTGGGAGTTATGTTTAAAAATCAGATTTATACAGTTTGAACTAAATAAACACTTTGCTTTAAGTCACATTGGCCAGTAGTTGAGTTTTTATCAGATTTTGTCACTTAAATAGTATTTTGTTGTTTTTTTTTAATCTTACAAGATACTTAGACTAAATATATATTTAAGCTATCTGAAATTATATTTGAAACAGTTGTTTATACTTTGAGGTTTATAACTTAGTTTAAATTAGAAGTAGTTGTTTGTTTTAAATTTCTAGAAGCTTCACAAGCTGTGAAATATAACCCCAGAATAAACAATTCTTAGCAAGATGTCTCTTAAATGGGAAGTACAGACATACAGTAGCAATAAGAAAGCATTTCCTGCTAGGAGTATAGGGTTTTTGTCTTCTCCTTTAATAATCAAATTGGGGAGTATGAATTATTTATACTACTGACATAACTTTTAGGAATGATATACTCCCTCTGGTGGAAGCCACTGTGAGCCAAGATAAAAGAAATAGATACGTCTCTAACAAAGTACAGTTTGATTAAATTCAGCAAACATTTACTGAGCACTTATTTTGTATAAATCACTATATTAGGAATTTTTTTAAAAAATATATAAAATATATATTATATTTTAAAAAATATATAAAATATATAAAAAGATGCAGTAACTTCTTCAGTAAAGTTATGATAACATTAGTAATTCTTGAATATTCTGTTTTCATGTTGAGATAATTCAAAACAAATAGGAGGGGTTGCCACAATTACCTATTTTGAAGTCCCTAATTTCACGAAGTATGACTGTTACATTTTGTGTATTTATTGTACTGGAGATAGGAATATACATATTCACTTCTACGATTTAATTGTAAATGGAACATACACATCCATAATCAAATATGAATAAGTATATCAGTGGAAAGGTATCATTTTTCTCTTGTACCCATGTTAGACTTTTATTATGTGAAATGTAATTTATTAATCTATTAACTGTTTAGGGGAAATTGTGTCATTTGGGGAATACAGAGTGAGAAATTGGTAACTAATTGAGTGAAAAGATGCTTTTGTTGTTGATGATTCGTTGTGTTCCAGCAAACTAGCTTGGATATTTGCACTGAAGCAGCAAGGGCTAATGGTTAAAATGTCTACAGATATAAGGAGAAACAGAAGAAAATGTTGACATCCAGCAGAGATTAATACCCAGTGTGCAAAGTGGGTCATCTACAGCATCCATCATGGCTGACATAGGTTTAGAATAATTACAGCATTAATTCTGTGGGATTTAATAGGGTCATAAATATTTGAGACATGCCTTAGCAGTATGTATTAAAGTTCTCTTGGAATTCAAATTATATTTTAACACATCAAGATCTAAATTTAATGTACAGTAGCACATTACCTGAACTGTGGTTTAAACTAATGAGAGATATATAAAAGGGTACTATTAAATTTTGCTCAATATTAACTGCTATCGAAGACGGTTTGTAGAAACTGCAAATAGTTTACACAGCTGTGCCACATAACAAATTGTTTGGAAATTCAATTCTTCAATAATCAGCGTAACCCCAAAATTTTATAGCATTTTCTATTATTTTACTAGAGGGATAAGGAGAGGGCCTCCAGGCGTATTTTCTTCTTCATATCAGTGACTCCTACACTGTCAGGTATCCATTGATATTGCTGTCTTTCCGAAAATGTTTTTCCTAGTATTCAGCAATGTCTTGTATTTTAATGCAAAGGAATCACCAGAAATTGAAGAAATAGTATTCCCAAGACAAGCGACTAAGCACAATGGCCACCTACAAAGGCAGAAGAGAGACTGGGTTATCCCTCCAATCAACTTGCCAGAAAACTCCAGGGGACCCTTTCCTCAAGAGCTTGTCAGGGTAGGCTTGCAGAATTTTAATTGTCTCTATGGCATGTGTCAAGTGTATGTTAGAAATTATTTTTTCCATTCTATCACAGGATAGACTTTACAACATGTATTAAAATACTTTTTTTTTGTATAGATGAATGTCTATACAGAGCCTCTTTTTAAAAAATTATTATCTCAGATAGGCAGAGCTCTCTGTGGGTCCCGTACCCGACAGACAATGAAGTTTGTTGAGTGTGTGAATACATCAGCCCCAATCCCGACATGCATCCACACCAAGACCATACCCTTTCTCAAAAAACACACACCTTGGCTTCACTGTCTAACAGCTGTGCTCTCCATGATGATCTTTGCCCTCTCCAGATAGCTTTTGAGCCAAAGAAGAAATAAAAGGGCAATCATTGCTAAAAATGCCAGCACCAAGTGCATTTGAGAGTTTTTTAAAGAAAAAAGAAAGTGACCTCTGAAACCATTAACAGAATCCCTGGAGCTGTGGGAAACCATAGGCTTTTATAAATCTGAGAAGTAATTTTTTTTTTTTCAGTTACTCCAAATGTATAGCATCAGATGGAGAGGAAAAAAGTCACAGATATATGTACATGTTTAGTAAAATTAGCAACCCATTGTTGATAGCAAAAGGAAGAAAGACAAAATTATGGTGTATTTATTTATTTGCAAATGTTTGTGTATGATCAATTGAGCATTCCAATACATACTGAAAGCTGTATTTTTTAATAAGTCATTTATTCGAATTGCATATTTTATTTTAATGCACATTATAATTCAATTTAACAATGAACAATATAACCCCCAAAGAAAGGCATTTTTTTCCTACTTTAATGGTCAATGAGTAAGAGAATTTTGCCTTAACAAGAAAAATAATAAGCTAGATTCTGTTACTGGGTTAAGTATGCTTACCTAATACATAATGATCTGTTATTATTACCTGCAAAGATATTGCCAATTAGCCCTCTCTCGGAGTTCTTCTTCTTCCTCCTTTTCTATAGCTTGTTCCTATGACTGTTCACCTGTAAACTTATTTTTCCTGGGAATTGTTATTTTTGGAGGAAAAGGCAGTCAGCCTATAATGGGTATAATTTTTGAGAGCATAAAAATGTATTTTAAAATGATTTTTTGTATGTTTTGTTATTAATAAAGAACTTGGAGTAATAGGTGCTACCTTAAAATGACATGGAAACTATGGTTGCAGTGAATAATGTCAGTATGAATGTAAGTGCAGAAATCTGACTTTCAAGCTCAACCATAATACTAGAGTTCCCATGTAAGGCTATTTCACGCTATGGCCTAGACAGTTATTTCTTCTCCTGATACCCAAAGGTAAATAAGTTTTATTTCAACTAAATTGGACACCTGTTCCCATAGTAAATATTCTAACCATATGAACTTCCTGGATAGATTTTGATTCAGTTTAAAAATCGACACTCCTTCATTTTGACTTTTCGCACTGCTCCTAGTGAGTGTTCTTTTAGAGGTTAATGTTGGCCCTTCCTGGTGATAGGTGACATCTCTTTTTGAAGCCTATCAACGAGAGGTAAGGGTGAGAAACAGGATTGGTTTTTCTGGGAAGAGATGCTGTAAGTTTGTAACTGAAAAAGGGCATAAGGTGTGGCATGTCCTGTCTCTGATAATGAGCTCATTTAGTGTCTCATTTAATATGATTGTCTTCTTGATCCTCAGATCAGGTCCGATAGAGATAAAAACCTTTCACTACGGTATAGTGTAACTGGGCCAGGAGCTGATCAGCCTCCAACCGGTATCTTCATTATCAACCCCATCTCAGGTCAGCTGTCAGTGACCAAGCCTCTGGATCGTGAGCTGATAGCCCGGTTTCATGTAAGATTTCAGCCAGATGATAATCTGATGTATTAATACTCTTCTAACTGTGTAGAGTTTAACATTTGCCTCTTATATCGGTCTTAGAGTTTTGATACTAACACTTTTAATACCTGAACTGTGCTTTGAAACCATTTCAATTTGTTGGAATGAGTTCATTTTTTTTCATAGAATTGATGAATGCTTATGTTGTAAAAAAAACAGTGCCAAAGAAGAAAGTGAAATTGCCTAAAATCTCATTACGCTTTACGTATTGGTGTGACTACGGACTTACAAGAACAGATTTACACAAAGGAGGTCAAAAGTGTTGCATATAAATTATACAGAGATCACAACACTTTTAATGACTGCATAGTATTCCATTAAATATACAGGCTATAATTTTAATGACAGTTTCTTATGATTTTGCTAGACAGCTGTGTTTGTCATCTTTATTCTTCCTGGTCTGATTATTACATGAGATAATCTTAAAAAATAGTACACTTTAATTTTTTATTTTTGGCCATATTCCATCCAGAAAGGTGTGCCGGTTTGATACCCCCAACCAGAAATTGAGATTTCCCTTTCCTCAAACCAGCTAACACTAGGTTTCATCAATCTGCCAATCTGAGCAATCTTTTCTTAGATATATTATCTTACTATATTTCTTATGTTCATTTTTTTAATTGTTTTATTCATTTTCTTTTTGAGTTATCACAATTGTTTATATGTAATTACATGTTCATATTTTTAAATATACATATATATTTGAAACTGATTTTTCCAATTTAAAAATATTAATTATAGTGAGTGTTTTAAGACTCAAGAATTGCCTAATATTAATCAAATTCCAGGAGGTGTTTTCCTTTTTTCTTTCTTTTTTTTTTTTCTTAAAGCTATGCTTGCATGTTTCCTGGGACAAGATTTCAACAATTTTTTCATGAATTTAATATAGAAATCTAAGTTGGTCTTTATTACTTCTCCAATTTCTGCATGAATAACTAAAACTTGTAAGAAAATTATCATTTTTAAACAATATGTGTGCATTATGAAAACTTAAAAAATAATACAGTGCCAATAAGAAAGTAACAATTATTTGTAATCTCAGTACATAAAACCAACTTGTTTCTTTCTCTTTTTTTTTTTTTAACATTTTGGTGATATGCTATAAGATGTTTTTCTTTGCATAAATTCATAAATGTATTTTTTTGAAGTTGGCATCATTCCCTGAAACCAACTTTTGTCACTTTTGCAATCACAAGATTTAGTATCTTTCCATGTCAGTAATTATTTATTTATATTATCATTTTTGATTGCTTTAAATTATTTTGTTGAATGAATGTAGTGTAATTTTAAATAATTACTTTGGGTAGATACTTGGGTAATTTAGTTTTTTTGTTTTATTTTGCAACTATAATGTGGCAGTGAACATTTTTTTCTGTACATTTGCCCATTTTATACTCTTTGAATAAAGTCCTAAAATTGGAAATATTTTGATAAATATAGTGAAATTGTTCTCTAGAATGGTTGTATTATGTTAAACTACCTGTTCATTGTATAGGAGATAAACTTTCTCCATACCATTATCGATTCCAAGTATTATTTATTTATTTCACTATTATTTGCAAAGAAATGATAATGCTTTCATTGCCTAAGTTGAATATCTAATCAAAGTAAATTCCCTATTCCTGTTCTCTGTTGAATTTTGGGTTTTTTTAGAGGTTGGAGGATGGGAGAGGGAGAGAGAGAATCCCAAGCAGATTCCTGCTCAGAGGGGAGCTCAACACAGGGCTCTGTCTCAGGACCCTCAGATCATGATGTGAACTGTAATCAAGAGTTGGATGCTTAACCTATTGAGCTGCCCAGGTGTCCCTCCTTCTGTTGAAATTTCTTTTGGCTTGTTTACCTTTTGTTCTCACTGTTAAGAACCTCTTATCTGTTAGGGATGTTAATATTTAATTTGTCACATATTTTCCTCTTTTTCTTGTTTTTAAACTTTGTTAATAATTTTTACCCTATAATTCTTGCATTGTAAAATTATTTTTTTCAGTTTTATACAGTCTGGTTTTAGAGATAGTTATAAAGGCCATCTCTACTCCAAGATGCTAATCTCTCCAATTTTATCTGTTGTATTTATCTATTTGCATCTATATTTTTAACCTCTGTGGAGTTTGTTTTACTAAAGTGAGAGAGGTATATAGACACACTTTGTTTTTCCTTTGTAGATAGCCATTTGTCCCATGTATTGAATCAGTATTCCCAGTGGTTTATCATCTATACTTATTCATTCAAGACTTTTTATTCCACGTGCATGTGTTTGTTTTTAGACTCTTATTTTGCACAATAACATATTTGTTGAATTTTTGCACTTGTAAAAACGTTTTAAATTATTAAAGTTTTGAAAATTGTTAAAATATTGGTATGTTGTAGAGCAAGACTCCTGTAGAACTAAACAGATGAATAAGCATTTTCAAGGGGTGCCTGGCTGACTCACTGGGTGGAGCATGTGTCTCTTGATCTCATGGTTTTGAGTTCAAGCCCCATACTAGAGCTTAAAAAAATAAAATGAAAATTATTCTAGGGGATCCCTGGGTGGCTCAGCAGTTTAGTGCCTGCCTTCGGCCCAGGGCGTGATCCTGGAGACCCAGGTTCGAGTCCCACATCAGGCTCTCTTCATGGAGCCTGCTTCTCCCTCTGCCTGTGTCTCTGCCTCTCTCTGTCTCTCATGAATAAATTTAAAAAAAAATGTTAAAAAAAAATGAAAGAAAGCCCTATTCTAGGGTATAGTAAAAAAAAAAAAAAAAAAAGTTATTCTAAAAAAAAGGGAGGTGGTACCTAGCTGGCTCAGTCTGTAGAGCATCCAGCTTTGATTTCAGGGTCATGAGTTCAAGCCCTACGTTGGGTATAAAAATAAAAAAATAAATAAAACTATTTTCTCTCTTGAGTACTATTCAACACTCCTTTCTTCCAAAGGCTTGATCATTTCATCCACCAGGTTTTTTTTTTAATCCTTCAGAAACATGTAATGCCAATGCTTTTTATATTGTTCTAAAGCATAAAGAGAGAAGTAAAACTTTCAAACCTTTCATAAAAACAAAATTTCATTGATAGGGAAATTCGATAAAGATAGCACATGATAGACCAGTGTCTAATTAGACTGGTCTCGAATTTATGAATATAAATATCAATACAAATTTTCTAAATAATTCTTCTTTGTATGAATTCTCATTATCTAAACTCCTGTGGCTAAAACCAGGAAATAAATATCTTCAGGTCAATTTTTGGGTAAACTCTTACTGCCAGCACTTAAAAGAGTGATGCTCATAAAATATAAAATCAATTATAGAATTGCAAGGATGTTTCAGTATTAAGAATCTATTAATACATAATATATTACATAAGTGAAGGAATAAAGGATTGGTTTATAGCTGTTGAAAGGCAATCATAAAATTTAAATCATTTCATGTGTTAAATAACGTCTAAATTCAAAAAGAGGGGATGATATGGTGATGCTTCTTTAACTTGATGAAGCATATCCAAGAGAAACCAACAGCCAGCATCATATTTAACTGGAAAACCACAGAAGCATTCCCATTAAAAAGAAGCAATTCAGCGGAACACTACCCAGCTATTGAAAAGAATGTAATGGATCTCTATGCGCTGGATTAAAAGAGTTTTGACGATACTCTGCGAAGAATAGCTGAGTGACATATTTATTTAAAAAGAAAAAAATAATAAATTTTTTTAGAATACCTATGAAACTGAGAACTCAAGCTTGGAAGAGGAACAATTGTCTTATATATTCACACACTTTCAATATTTATGAGTGACTTTTACGATTTAAAACAAACAAAAAAAAACCACCTAGTGTCCAAATTCCCTATGCACACTTAGTTCTATGTTCTCTTCTTTTCTCTTAATCTCTACAATTATTCTGTGCCAGAACATTTTTAATTACCATAATTCCTATGTATGGATTTCACAAAAGGATTTGGGAACCGGACAGAACTGGCTTTAGGTATGGGCTCTGTCAAGAGACAGCAAAGTTACTTAGCTTTTCTGAACCTCAATGTCTTTGCCTTCAAGTGCTTTTATCATTTCTGCCTCATTCTTTTGTATAAGGATCAAATGAGTTAAAATCCATAAATCTCTGAGCATAATGCCTAGCAGATAGTAAACATTGGCTTCTTACTACTACTGTATCTATCCTAATCACATGAAGTTTGGCTCACTTAAAATTTTTTTAAAGACTTTATTTATTCATTTTGGTGAGGGGGAGGTGAGGGGCAGAAGGAGAGAGAGAATCTGAAGAAGACTCCATGCTCATTGGAGAGCCTGACAAGGGGCTTGAGCCCAGGACCTTGAGATCATGGCCTGAGCCGAAATCAAGAGTCAGCTGCTGAACAGACTGAGCCACCAGGCACCCCCTGGCTAACTTAAATTTTGATGAAGAGTAGCTTTTACTGTTTCTCTGTTCATAGCATGGTGATTGTATATTTTATCTTCTCACTTGAGACATAAATCTTTTAAATAGTTTTGTTTTCTAATTACTTTTGCAGTTGAGGGCACATGCTGTGGATATTAATGGAAATCAAGTGGAGAACCCTATAGACATTGTCATCAATGTTATTGATATGAACGATAACAGACCAGAGTTCTTACACCAGGTTTGGAACGGGACAGTTCCTGAGGGGTCAAAGCCCGGTAAGTTTGAACATAATAGTTCAGAGATTGAGGAAACATGTTATAATTCAGTACCAGTTATAAACAAGAGAAAAGGAAATCATGTGAGCTTCTTCGTGTCATTTGCTTTCATGCGAAATGATTTTAGGGAAAAAAGAAGGGAAGAGGGGAAAGAAAACGACGGAAGAGAGAAAAGAGAAAAATATCACTTCCTCATTTTGAAAAAATATACACTACGGTATCTGATTCTATATTATAGGATCTATGGGGTCCTTCCATGTTACTTTGTTTGATAAATCCGAGTGGCAAAAAGTGAGCACCAGAAGACCAGGGGCTTTCTGTTCATACAGTCCAGATTGTAGCCTATTAGCTCAAGCAGCAAGTAAACCTCAGTTAGAGAGTCTGAAAGGTACTTGGTGTTCCTGGGGTCAGGCAGTGAAGAAAGCCAAAAGCAGAGAGGGGGCTTGGAGACAGCAGTAGTCACACTGGATATTTACTTCGGGATGACCCAGATGTCTTCTGCAGCCCGCACTCCCAAACTTGTGTCATGGCAAGTGTCCTAGGCTGGAAACAGGAGTTGCCAAAGCCTCTCACCATTATGCACTGACTGATGTTTGACTAAGATTTTAGACTCTTGTACTGAAAGCTCAGTAGACTTTAGAAGAGCAAGGCTAGGAAGGCCAATTTAGTTTGAAAAACTAGTGGACAAGAAAACTAGTTGGTAGAGAGATGGGGAAACAAGAGAGTGTTTCACCAGTCTTCCTGAGATAATTTGGTGTTTAGAGAGGTGTAATTAGCTATATTATTATTATTATTATTGATGTAATTAGCTATATTATTATTATTATTATTAGTTTATATTTAAGAGCCTCGACATTTAAAATACTGTTACATATTACCTTTGTCTCCTATACCAGTTTATACCTGTAGCTCCTTTATGCATATGCCAATTTATAGATGCACTGCATATGCCTTAAATTGGTACTTTTTTTTGGTCTAAATGTGCTTGTCTCTATCCTCAGAAAGGAAGTTAGGGGTAAGGGTGAGCTCCAGTGGAGCTGGAGTAGGGAGGGCAGGGCTGTGCTGGAAGTTCATCCATGGAGGGCTCCTGCGGAGTCACATTCCAGAGTAGCTTTCTTTGGTATTTTAAAATACAAAAAAGTCAAAGAGTATTAAACATATCCCTACTAAAACATAAGTCTTATGAACATATTTTAAAGATAAAGAATTTTTTATATGGGGAATTTTTTGTTGTTTTTTAAAAAATATTTTATTTGCTCCTCTGTTGTTTCTAACTTTATTAAAAGTACTGCTTCACAAAAATTGTCGAAAATAAACCATTAGAGATGTACTTATTATGCATTTGATCGTGAATTTCCTTTAAAGCCTCCCATAAATAAAAGACTCAATGTTCATAAGAACTAAAGACATACCATGCATATATTTCCTGTAGTTGTTCTGTAAGATTGAGTTAAACTGCATTGTAATCAATATTTTGATTTAATATTCTGGAATATATTTTTTGTTTTAACCATTCATTTGTTCATTCAGCAAACATTTACAGAGTTATGCTGTGTGCCAGGCACTGTTCTGACACTGTTGGTATAGCAGTGATACGCTAGTTCCTGCCCTGTGGAGTTTACATTCCAGTAGGAGAGAAAAAAGCCAAGGAACAAGCAAATACACAATGAAGTTTTTTGAAAAAATGATATGGGTTGTAGAGTGGGCATATAATCAAAAGTGTCTTGCTTAAAGGGACAAACTCTGAAAAGAGATTTGAATATATTCAGTGTGATCAAGCCTTCGTGAATTCTGGGGCAAAATCGTAGTATGGAGAGGTTCTAAAGTAGAGCTGAGCTTAGAGCACTCATGAAGAAGGTAAGTTAGAGATGGAAAATTTTATATTCTAGTTCTTACAAATATCCCACAGAACAAACCTTTCTAAATAGTAACTACTTTTCTCTCTACTTCTAAATTGCACAGTTTGTGTAGCTAGTTTGAACTATTTGATTCTAATGCTTTGTAGATTTCCTTTCCAAAAAATCTAATAAATTGGAAGTCCCTGAGTTTGTTACAAGGCTCTTGTAATCTCCTAGGAAATAATGAACCACAATGCCAAACCTCTATTCAATGTACCAAAACAGTAATGCATGGAGTGATTCTTTATGACCTGAGTAAATGGAGTGTGCATCGTTATGCACACAGCTTACTTTCAGAAAGTGACTTAGGCATTGAGGAGAATCATGCTCAGCATGTCATTTTCGATATTGTTGTATAACAGAGGAAAATATGGCAAGGCGAAAGTATCAGTGGCCATAGAATATGTTGCTTATGGCATCTATATTATTATTTGCATTTTATATATATAAAGGTCTGAAGTGATCGTTTCTTAGAGTTGCAGAGTGAACTCATCTTTTAAGTCATAGAAAAAATGACTCTTTACAGATGTATACATTTTTAATAATTTTCCTTTCAAGTATCTAAACCATATTTTATATTTTTTGAAGTGAGTACTATTCTTATCAGTAGTATTTTAATTAAATCTAAATGACTACATGTTTGTTTTGAAATTAAGATTGATCAGAAAGGCAAATATACCTTTTAGGTATATTGAGGAGACCCTGAAGTGCAGGGTGACCCATTCATTTTTCATGTGTACTGTGTCTAGGAACATACGTGATGACGGTCACTGCTATTGATGCTGATGATCCAAACGCCCTAAACGGGATGTTGAGGTACAGAATCCTGTCCCAGGCTCCAAGCACCCCTTCGCCCAACATGTTTACAATCAACAATGAGACTGGTGATATTATCACAGTGGCAGCTGGACTTGATAGAGAAGTAAGCCAACCAAAAACTACTTGAATTTGTTTTTAATCTTAAAGGTACAAGGTATCACATGCAGTTTATCTCCGGGTAATAATACATCGGCAGTATTATTCAATGTCCATTTTTTTAAAGAAATCTCATTGTACTTTTTTCTACCAAACTTCAGATTGGTTAAATGATGTGTGCATACTGGATAAATCATTGCTGGTCCATGTAATATTTAGTGTGTAATTGACTAAGTTAATTAGATACATCTGGTATCTAATTTTTTAAATTCTTGGCATTTTCTCAGTTTTCCCTTACATTCAGAGGTTTTTATGAGGAATTAAATTAAAAACCATGCCCAAATTAATATTTACTTGTTGATTTTTAGGGTGAGGGTGGTGGGTAGGGGCAGAGGGAGAGAGAGCCTGAAGCAGATTCTGCTTCAAGCTTCGTCCATCCCACGACCCTGAGATCATGACCTGAGCCAAAACCAAGAGTTGAATGCTCAACTGACTGCACCACCCAGGCACCCCATCAGTCCTATTTTTAATAGACTACAAATAACGTGCATGCTGAGGTATTTTGTAGCCTCTCTGGATAGCCTGGTTTAGTAAAAGGAGTTTATCCTCTTAGTTAGAAGTTAACCCTTAACTCTAAGATTAACTTACTTAACAAGTTTGAAGACCAGCAGTGGCATTAGTTCTACTGACAAGCCTTATAGGTATAAATGGAGAAAAACAGACTTCTGGCATAATTTTTGTTGAAAAGGCATAAAATGTTGACAGCATTGAAATACCATGTAGGGTCACAGTCTGAGAGGGGATGGGTGTTTCGGGTAATTCCAAATGCTCATCTCACTGTAACAGACCTCACCCACAGTCCTCTTACCCACCTCTGTGTTTTATTCATGTGATTCCTTCTACCAGGAATGCCTTGCCACTTTTTCTTGATCTTAAACCTTCCATTCTTTCATGTTTCAATTTAAGCCCCACTTACAGTCTTTCCTGAAAACTCTGCCTTCATGAATCCTTTACAGCCTTTCTCTAGTCTATTCTGACCAGTTTCTTCCATTTTCTTAAGAGATTCTTAAGGTCATTATTGACCATCAGTAATCATTGTGTGAGTGAATTGTCAAAGTGCTAACTCATAGACATTTGTGTTTTGTAGATTTCTGACTGAGTCAGCCTTTATAGTAATGAGACCTCAGATTATGTATGTCAAAAGGAAACATTATACCTACCGTAATAAATATTATTGACAAGGATTTTAAGACTTGGTTTTAATGATGCTTTATTTTCCTTAGTAGCATTCACTTGAGTTGGATCGAAGAAAACATTACTATTGCAATTAATTATATATGCAAATAGTGCTAGAAGCACTTTAATAAAGTACTATGAACAAATCAAAATTACTTTATTCACAACTGACCTGAGCAGAGAGCCTTACTTAGGAGTTAGATGTATGCCTATTACATCCTACCTGTTAACTTCTGGGTGTCACCGATTTTTTTTTTTTCCAGGAATTGGAAGATAGTTGAAATTTAATGTTTGCAATAGTACCTTTAGTTCAGTAAAGGGATATGTATATCTTTTCACCTCTTCCACTACTGTATGAAGTGAAGTTCTTAAATGCCAGTAAGCTCAGCATGTGTGCATATTTTGTTTGAGAATAGGTGGTATTTTTTAATATTCTCTCTTGAGTTCCAGGTTGCTCACATACTGGGTAGGTATATAGCTCATCCCCCAATATGAATATTTCTCTTTCATTCACACACTTGTTGTGAGATACAGAAATAGGGCTTCATCTTGTTGGCACACAGCAGTGTTCTTACAGCAGTGAGTCTGGCTGTTTTATGACAAGAAAGAGGAATGCATCGAGAATTAAAGATAGTTTTATGAAAGCAGACTGGCCATGTTTAAAAACTAGAGCGACTGCATTTAGTTTAGAGAATGAAAGCCTGAAGTCGTACCTTAATCAAGGTTAAGTTTATTTTGCAGTGGACCAAAGCTGCTGTGCCCCAACCCCAATGAAATGAATGTGGAAATGGATTAGAAATGATAGAATCATGTGTGAGCAATAGCTTCTTGACAGTGAAATTATTAAATACAACAATGAGTTAGTAGGGAAAATTATGGAAAAACCTTCCTTTTCTGAAAGTCATTTAATGGAAAAAAAATGTATCTATCTTGGATGGTTTATAGTAATTCTGCCTGAGGCCAGGGATAAATTACTCTGACTTTTTCAGGCCTCACGCAGGCCTGAGGTTCTTTTATTTCTATTAGAATTCACCGTTTTCTTTCTGTCAAAAGTAGTTTCAGTTGTCGTTCTCCCAGGATATATGACACCTACAATTGATTGAACACCTAATCATTGAAATGCTTACTGAGATTCAGTTTTTGATTTTGCTTAATCTGTAGGTTTAGAAAAATATGAGTTCTTCAGGTTTTCCAAGCCTAAAGTGAGCGGTACTTACCAGATATGCCAGGCTTCAGTGTTTTATCTCCATCCAACTTCTTGTTGTATTCCTTGGCGGCACCTATTCCTGGCACTTTCTTCTTTACACTCTTTTCTCTTTATGTCCATATCCAGCCCTTTCCGGATAAGACTACTGATGACTCACCCTTTGGTTCAGCAGGTGTTGATCCTGGGACTCCCTCTGATGGGCTATTTGACCTTCAGTGTATAAACCTGAAACCTTTGTTCCCACATCTGTTAATGGGGATAAAAATATTGCCTCCCTCATGGGATGGTTGTAGGGGTTATGTTATACAAGGTATAGAGCATTCAGCATTGTGCCCCATAAATATTAGCTATTGTTCCCCATCCCTCCACCCCCACCCCTCTCGCCATCTAATAAATCCAGCCTCAGCATCTACTGTGTGAGCCCTATCACTTTGGCTCCTTGGCATCATTTTCTCATGGCAAAGAGAGAATTATACTTCCTGTTTTCCAAGCCTAGTGATCCTTTCAGTTATGCTCCTAGCTCCATGTTCTCCTATGTTCCACTGTGTTGGTCTTCCCTTCTCTTCTAAAACCCTTCTAAAACCCCACAAGTATCTTTATGATCCATAAACATGTTGAGTCTCCCCTATGGCAGAGTGACTCTCCGGGACCCATCGGATGAGGTCAGAGCTCTTCAACATGGCACTCCAAACCCTCTATGATATTCATCCCAAAGCCTTCTTTGGTCTGACCTCCTGGGATTCCTTGCCTCCTGTTGAGGAGCAAACGATGTCCAGCACTCATACAACAACTACAAGCAATTCCTTGTACAAATCTTCTGTTTCCTTTCCCATCTCTGTAGAGCAGGGTGATCTTCAGTCTCTGAGAGCTAGTCCTCAACCCCTCCCTGGGCACCTCTAGTGGCCTCTGCAATCCCTGAGATGGGGGCAAAGACTGTGTTACATAGACATTATAGCTGCCTTTTTTTCGTGATCTCAATATTTGGTGAGGCTGATGTGCTCCTTTTTACCCTGAATAGGAACCCTGAAGAAATGTTCACCTTACATGATTTTTCTCTTTTTCAACACCGTACTCCTCGAAGGACAGCCCACACTCATGCTCAGCTCCCCCTCCTTCCTCATCTTGGTATTTGGCTTTCTGCCTGCCTACCCCACTCAGGATGCACCCTTATGCATCTTTTCTCACTCTCTAGGTGACCACTAATACAGTGGGACAATTAACAGTACAGACTCTGGACTCTGAGAGACCTGGGTTTAAATCTTGTCTCTGCTTCTTCTGGCTGGGTGTCGGTGGCAAGCTTCCTTGCCTCCCTAAGGCTTGGTTGCCTTATCTAGAACATGAGGGTTAAAAATAATCTAACTTCCTTATAGAATTATTGTGAGGACTGAGTAAGATAATATATAGTGGTAGGCAGTGTGCCTGGCACAGAGTTAGTGCTCAATCTCAAAAAACGAGGTACTTAGAATAATGGCAGTATTAAGTAAGCATTCAAAAAATATTTCGGACTCCAGCCATAGAAGCTAGATTTCACAGGCAAAGGAACTGGGGCTTAGCATGTAAGAATTTGAACAGGGTCACAAACCTGTACTAATCTTCTAAATTCTCATGACATTACTGCTTAATTGTCCATCCCCTAACCCAATACACCCAAAAGCAATCTATCATCTCCCTTAATCGTGATTCCTGATCAGTTTCCTATTTCATGTGACCAGTGCCACCTCCCCAGTCTCCCAAGATGACAGTCTCCTTGCCTTTACCATGCACTGCCATCCATCCAGTGATAAATTTAGTTATCAAGTTCCGCTCATTTTACCTCCAAAATGTCTCTTGCATTCATTCCTCCCTCCAGACTTTCAGGACTGGTTTGGATGCTCCTACTGAGGTTCCTGCATATCACTCCTTCTGACTCTTACTACAGATGCTTTGTACATTGCTCCTGTGAACCAGTAATATTTGCCTCCATCACTTAAGGATATCAAGACCATCTCTGGGGTCACTCATTATTTTATCCAAGGAAATACTTACATTGCCTGACATATAGTAGACATTCATTAATGTGTGCCAAACTGAGAGAATGACTGAATGCTCTCAGTTCTTCGTTCACTCATATCACTTTAGTTCAGTGTTTCAAAAGGGTGGTGCACAGGTATGATGATTTTAATGGGTACATGTAGGGAAACCTCTAGAGAAAACTGGAGATCCCAAGTCTTCAGATGCTGCTCCATCAAGTAGAGACTGCCTGGGTACAAGGATTATATTGTGTTTATTTTTACAGTTATATTTATGGCAGGTGATGCTGTTTTTCCATTTATGGCACTTTTACAATGAATTAAGTTTTTTAAAAGGGAGTGAATGTCAAGATAAATGTTAAGTGAGTCATGGTATAGAAATATGAGGATATGGCAGCATTGAGAAGATGGTGTATGAATCACTGTAGTTTGGGAAATTGAGCTAGTAGTTTATACTCCCAGTGTCAATCCAATGAATAAATAAGAGCCACCAGGTAAATAAGATGGTTTTTCCCAAACCTGGAATGATTTTTATAATGTAAGGTAAGGCCCAGGATTTTTTATCCATTTAACCCATCCAGCCACCAAGTCAAAAGCATTCATCACTTGTATCCTCCCTGTCAGGCATTAGGCTGTATACATGTGGCACAAACATTGACAAAACAGGGTCCTGAGGAGGGGCATGTGTACATGTGTACATAAGCAGGAGGACAGACCTATGGATTGAAAACAGCCATATAAACTAGAAACAGTAGTAGAGGTGTATCCTGGACCGTCCAGCAGCTCTGCTCCAGGAAAGGAAATCCTCTCTGAAGTCATCTCTGAGGCGGTTTTACAGTTACATATGTTTGCTAGCCTCAGGATGAAGGAAAGGATCTTGGAGCTGAGTTTCACAACCTTGGATAAATTTTTTTGTGAGGGCATGTCTTGTGTATCATAGGGATTTAGCAGCCACTCTGACCTCTATGGCCATCTGTTAGGTGTCAGTAGCAACCCCCAATTGGGACAACCAAAAAAGTCCCCAGAATGGCCAGAAGTCGGGTGGCGGGGCGGGGGGGGGGGGGGGGGGGGGGGGGAGGGTTGCAAAATTACCTCAGTTGAGAACCAGCATTCTAGCATGAGGGAAATACGAAATGCAGTGGTGTAGGATCACAAAAGGCATTTGAAAGTAAATACAAAAAGCTCAAGGTGTAGGGTTAAGTGGGTGAAAGATGATACGTAGCGAGTCACAAGGAAGGAAGGATTGGTAGCAAACAGAAGAGTTGAGATTTTACCCACCTAGAATAGGAAGAAAACATTTTTTTTTTAAAGCAAAGTCCTCTTGATCAGATATGCAACTAAGGATGGGAAGTCAAATTCCTATGGAATCTAAATGTCAGTCATTCAGAACCAGATGCCCAGGGACTAAATTAGGCAAGAAGCCCTAAATAGTTTGGTAGTCTAAAACAGACTGGCATGTCTTCCTTACTAAATGTAAGAACATTTTACCAACCAAGCATTTGAAAGTGGAGATTACATTATTTACCAGGTCGGCATTGTTTTTTTTTAATTTGAAGAGACATTATATTTTAGAAATAACAGTGTTCTTTTGTAACCTAAAGATTCTAAGACTAACTCGAAGCAGTAGGAAATTTCACATATTAGCTACTGATCCAAGATTTCAGCTCAATGGAAAATTGTATATATTATACTTCTATAATTTTAAAGTAGACATTATAATTTAAAAAACAGACATTAACAAAGAGTTATATTTCCATACAATATCTGTGTGAGTTTATCTTTCTTAACAATAACAACAAAAAACCCTCTTCCTTTATTTTGAAAATATTCATCTGCTTCTGCAAATAGCTAACAGAAATGGCATTTCAAAGTCATAACAAAATTTTATTTTCATGATCTTCAGCTGGGAAGCTGAACTGAGTGCCCTAAAAAATTCTCTCACTAGCCATGAGAACATTAAGCTGAAATGACACTTGATTGGGAAAGGAAATCATTGAGAAATATTTTAGCCTACGTAAGCATTATGGTGAGGTGTTATGGGTTAAGAAATATTTAAATGGCTCGATAGCACTATTCCCTTTGTTTCTTTCTTTCTTTTTTTTTTTTTTTTTAGACTCTAATAGGTGTGATACTTTCTTTTTTAGGAAGACAGATAAATAATTGCTTGAGTTTGGCATTTGGGTGGACAGAGACTTAAAATCAAATGTGTGGGTTTGGCTTGTTCTCCTACCCGTTTCTTCTCCCTTGCCCTTCCCACTAACAACTAAATCAAAAGCTACAGTTTGTGTCTGTTCTAGCCAAGCTCCAGAAATCCCTTCAGAATGGCCATTCATAATGTTAGCTATATTTAGAATCAGGGAAAACTGTACTTTGCAGTGACAGTTTATTTTTGTATGAAGAAGTGAGTTTTGTTGTTCAGAATGTTTTAACATTTATAAAGAAGATCTATATTTTTTATCTGTGCCAATTTCCACAGAGATTTCAAATGACTTTAGAAAATCATTTTGGTTAGGTTATCCTCATATAAAGTGTATTTGTCAGCAAGTGCTATAGACTTTGCAGACAGTCTCAAGATACTCTCTTAGATACAGTGCAACTTAATTTGGCTCCCCTTTTAAAAATTCAATTTGAATGAGGTGCCTAAGTGTCTCAGTCCGTTGGGTATTCGACTCTTGGTTTTGGCTCAGGTCGTGATCTCAGGATCATGAGATCAAGCCCCTGCATCAAGCTCCATGCTTGGCTCAGTCTGCTTGAGATCCTCTCCGTCTTCCTCTCCCTCCCCTTCTGCCCCCCCCTTTCTCTCTCAAATAAATAAATTTTTTTAAAAACTTCAATTTGCAATTTAAAAGCAGTGGTACCTATTTGGTAATAACTGTCTACATGCAGATGTAGCTATGTCCCTCATAGGTATGTGGGCACAATGAGTGTTAGGCCAAAGTGGCAATCTGTTGAGTATGCAACTATTAAGTGCCACTGTGTTCCTTAGTTATGACTGAGGACATAAACATAAATCCTTTAATTAGGCTTTAACTTAATTTAAGAATATATCTCTCCTATATAGTTGTGAATAATATGTACTAATGGGAAGTAGGAGAAAATACTCTATCAACCCTGTTATAATGGAGAGACCATATATGAGAATATATTAGAATAAAGTATACTCTGTAAAATAATGTATATGAAAAAATATATATATATACACACACACACTCTATCAGGATTTTTCATTGTCTTTAATATTCTCTAAACTGGGTAGAAACTAACATATGAGAAAGTAAACACAAACTGAGTGACTCGAATGCTTGATCGCAGTGTTGTGAAGTTCAGGTGAAAGGAGAAGGTTGAGACCAGATGGAAGTTTCAGCTTCTCTGTGAATTTCACACATGTGCAAATGCGATCTTTCCCGCAAGTAGAGGTGAAAATATACAGTCGTATCTCCCTAGACAGGAACCAGACCTGTGCTTCTCAAGTTAAAGTCAGCTTCACTTGGGAAATTTCAAGAATGTTAATCGGAATGAAAGATGCCGTGCTTCCTATGTGTAATAAACAGCTATTTACAAAACAACTGCTGTATCTTCTTGAAGAATTGGTTTCATCTAAGGCATTATCTTTTTGTCTTTTTAGAAAGTGCAACAGTATACATTAATAATTCAAGCTACAGACATGGAAGGCAATCCTACATACGGCCTTTCAAACACCGCTACGGCTGTCATCACGGTGACAGACGTCAATGACAATCCTCCAGAGTTTACTGCCATGACAGTAAGTACAGACTGTCACTCACAGAACTTCAGTCTGTGGTCCATCACTGAGAAGTTTTGTCATGAATAATAAATGCACTAAATAGAGGTGGAACTTGCTTAACCTAATTATAGACTGGCTACTCGCTCAGAGGTTTTCTCATTTTTGAATGAGGCACCTAAGTCATTTGTTTCCTCCTAGTCTCCAAGTCCACTGATGAAGTTGTTAAAATATGCTACCGGGAAGAAATGGCCTAAAAATACTTTGTGCTGTTAAAACAAAATATTTGTAAATATTTTCAGGCACATGAAATTGAATGGATACTACATGACTGATTTATGCAACTTTGTGAAGCATTTTTAAATATTATCTCTTGAGGAGAATTCTCTCCCTCAGATGAGTTCTTTTTCTCCAACTCTACATTAATCACTCATATACTCACAAATGGACACTAATTTTAATATTAATGAAACTGTAACATCATTTGGGAGAAATTTTGACTGCTAAGAAAAGTTATAGTATTTTTAAAGTTAAACATAAATGCTGTGATTACCTGCATTACTGATTTCCTCATTTAATGTGGGTAATAAAGATTTAATGGGGCAGTAAAATCAGGGCTGTGTGGGCCTCAAGACACCCTGTCCTTCACCGATCCACGTCACTCCTCTGACTGAGGTTTGTTTTTCTTGTAGTTCTATGGCGAAGTCCCTGAAAACAGGGTAGATGTCATAGTAGCTAATCTAACTGTGACTGACAAGGATCAGCCCCACACGCCGGCCTGGAATGCTGCGTACAGGATCAGCGGCGGGGACCCTACAGGGCGGTTTGCCATTCAGACGGACCCAAACAGCAATGACGGCTTAGTCACCGTAGTCAAAGTAAGTGCCACTTGGGCCTCCGATCTCTCCAACAGGCACTCTGCATTAACCATGCTCCCTAGCCCATAGTTCACTTTTGAATCTTAAGAGTTTCTTTTCTTTCAAACATCTTTAAATCTATATATTTTGAGGAGTCATATTTGTTTTATGCTTTTGCTTTTATTTTTGTTTTTTTTTTATAGTTTACTTTGAGGCTAGATTGAGCCTAACGTAGATATTCTCACATTGTCCCTGAAATACGATTGTATTTAAATCATTCTGGACAATTTTAACATTCTGAAGACGACTGTCCTCCACAGTGTTAACTGGCAGTGTAGTGAGATGTGTTGTTGATATAGCACATCCTGAAGTATTGATCACCAGTTGATGGCTTTTAGGAAGGATGCCCCACACCTGCTACTCCTCAAGGTACTTTTGAATATTGACTCAGAGCACAAACCAGAAAATATCACAAAAGTAAAATGGAATGAGTAAAGACGAGGAGGGCCTACAGTTTGAAAACGTTGTGAATATATACTCCTGTTTTTAAATGCTATATTCAAGCTTTTAGGAAATTAGTTCTAATCTTTAATCGTCTAAAGCAAAGCAAAAGCAACACGGAGTGCTGGAAGCAAGGGGATGTTGACTTCCCGTGTAAGAAATACATAGCTATCATCATTGTAAAGTGCCTTAATATGAACATACCTTCCTTCGAGCCCCCAGTGAAGACATTTGATTCCTTGCTTCCCATCCCAGCACGGTTGATTTCTAAGTGAACCCAAATGGGGCCATGCATAGAAAGGTGCTCTGGGATGTCAGCTGCCTAGAATTTTACATCTGTGTAAGTAAAATGAGAATTTTCCCCAGGAGGTGTGTGCTGGATATTTCTCCATACAAAGAGCTAAGTGACCAAGAAGCACACCCCAGGCCCCGACCATCTGTGTTCGAATCCCAGCTCTGCTTTCAGTAGTGGTGTGAACTCGGCAAGTTGCCGAACCTCGCTGAGCCTCGGGTTCCTCATGCAGAAAGTAGGGAGGATAATAATAATACCTAGGTCTTAGCATCATTCTGAGGGATGAATACATGCATTTAAGGACAGAATTGCCCATGCCATTTAGCATAAATAAATGCTATGTCATGGACTTTTCATGTAGCTAATGAAATTAGTCAAAGAATTCTATCTTTCTGGCTTCTATACTGTCCTGTTTAAAGTAATTGAGATGGGGAAGTTGAATTGGTGGTTTTAGAGTGAGAGAAGAAAAAAGTAGGTGTTTGAAGGTTTTGAGGCAGTGGTCTAGGGTAGAAAATTGGATGCTGTTCGTGCTAACAATGTGGCTTTCTCATTAGCTTCGCTCTTAATCCATCTGACACCACCTATGATGGCATGAGAGCTCTCCAAGCTCTGTTTTGCAAATTCTTATGGCACAGTGATGTCTATCTGCACCTCCACTAGAGGGTGATCAGGGGAAATCAAGGGTGAGATGAAAGTCCAGTCTGATCACTTGCTCCTGATAACTTTTCTCTTGACAGTAGGAGCCAATGGAACTGTGGAAGTTAATATTTACATTATGGGTTATTTGTGCATTGCCTTTATCTAGAGTGTTGTTCTCAGATTTGGGATTTTTACAGACCAGTAGAACACTTAAAAAATTGTTTTGGGAGACAGCCAGAGTTTTAGTTTGCTATTTGTAAGGGAAAAACAAAAACAAGAGAAAAGCCCCTTCCACCTACAAATGCTTTTATTTTTCATAAGTGTGTGTGTACATGTCTGTAATTAAAATGTGTTCCAAATTATGAATGATACTTTTAAGTAGAATTAAGTTTTTGCTTTATGAAAAAAATGGATTTTTTAAGTTGGAGCTTTGTGCAAAGTTCTCCTGCATGAGGAGTGGTCTTGATACCAATGTTTGAGAGTATAATCTAGACATTTTCAGGTTCTCACTTGACCTCAGATTGTTTAGTATTTTTGGTTAACGATGCTGTTTTTAAGAATAATCAAGTTTTAGATGTAGCTGAATGAATGCAATCAGTGCAATAGTAATATACATTATTTTGTGAACCTAAATCTTTGAAATACCCAAGATTCACAAATATCTTACACAAACAGGCTCAATTGTGATAAATATTTCAATCATTGACCATGCTAATGCATGCTTCCAAGACATTTGAGAGGAACCTATGGTGTAGTGAATGAAAAATTAATGTTTTGGAAATAGAGTTGAAAAGAAGAATAAACTGCAGAATGCAAATATACTTATTTCCTACAAAACATATGGTTTCCTTTTTTTTTTTTCCCCAGCCAATTGACTTTGAAACAAATAGGATGTTTGTCCTCACGGTTGCTGCTGAAAATCAAGTGCCATTAGCCAAGGGTATCCAGCACCCTCCTCAGTCAACGGCAACTGTGTCTGTCACAGTCATTGATGTGAATGAAAACCCTTATTTTGCCCCAAATCCCAAGATCATTCGCCAAGAAGAAGGCCTTCATGCTGGGACCATGTTGACAACGTTCACTGCTCAGGACCCAGATCGATATATGCAGCAAAATATTAGGTATCAAACGCCATGTGTAGCTTTAAAAAAATATACTCTATGTTTTATGCTGTGCACAAAATGTATTTACCATTTGAATGAGAAATTTGAACTGGAACTGAAACTACTCATTACAGAATTCTTTTTAATTCCTTGATGAAGCTTTCTATCAGTAAATAGATCAATGAGCATATTAGATAGGAAATAGAAGAATGGACCCACTCATGTATTATTTGAAGAAAAAAAATGTTCCCTGCCTCTTTTTCTTCTGCCTCCTTTTATCTTTTTATATTTCATAATAATTTAGCCAGTGCTATGATACCAAACATTGCAAAAGTTTTCACTTCGAGTAAATAGGGGACTCTCAGAAGCAATAACATTGATCTCTTCTCCACACATCAGGAAAAAAAAGAAAACTCATGCCAAAAACAAGATATAAGAGCTAATTATTTTTGCCTTTTACCTGCATGGTAGTTATAGGACTTATAAAATATATCTGTAAAGATTTCCAACCTCAAGAAAATCTAATTTATCCTTCCTGATGAGGGAGTAGACCGTTGGCAGAGCATACCCCATATGACTATTATCCATTGCTGGTGATGATAATTTTTTAAATTAGCTCATATTTTATTTAACTTCTTTCAGAACTGCTGCTAACACATAATTGCATATCTTATGCATTTCTCTCTACCTTGATATCAAGATAGATAAATATCTAATTAATAGGCATATTGAACTCCTACAACCTTTTTCCTTTCAAAACATAGGATATTTTTTCCGATCTGTATATTGGTTATCTGAACTTGCAAAGCTTACCGTCCATCCAGAATAAAAAGGAGTTGAAGCTGGTAAACCTACTGATGCATCCAAATATACTTTATATGGATGGTGGGACTTTCTTTGGAGAGTGTAGTTCTGAGGTTTGGCCCAGTGTGGGAGGTTGTGGTAGGAATAGGTATATAGGGATCTCCTCATTATGATCTCATCTCCACCATGATAAGTTGGTTGTTTTGAGTGTGTTCCATGATAAAAAAAAAGATTCAACTTCTGTTTATAATGTCACTTAAGTCTTATATATTAGGGCTACCATTTACTGAGAAGGAATAGTTGAACTATTTTATCGACATTATTGCTATCCACTCAACTAGGCAAGAACTTAAACAGAGGTATCTGTCAGTAATCTACAGCAGGGAGACTGGACGCCCAGTCTTTCCCCTCACACTCCTATTTGATGTTCCCTGAATGCCTGCTCATATGCAACCTTTATGTGCCTCTCTAAACCACTGTCGCCAAAACAAAACAAAACAAAAACACACCACAACTGCCATGGAAATACTTCTCTGTGTTTATTCTGTATTTTCAACCATCATCTACAAAAAACACAAATTAGTGAGCTGGTGACATTTAGAATTAAACCTATAAAATATGCTTTGTTTTTAAGTATATCAAAAATTTAAACTTACTAATGCTTTCATTTTGTAGATACACAAAATTATCTGATCCTGCCAATTGGCTAAAAATAGATCCTGTGAACGGGCAAATAACAACAATTGCCGTTTTGGACAGAGAATCACCAAATGTGAAAAACAACATATATAATGCTACTTTCCTTGCTTCTGACAATGGTACGTAATCAAATATGGTCATTGTATTACCGCGTATGTCATTAAAGAGTAGAGCCTGAACACGAATGCATCATCGGGAAGTGAGGTTTTCTCCCAAACTCAATTGTCTAGAAAACTGACCTTTATTAAGCTAAGGCCCATATGTCTATTTTCCATTTCCACTGGTGTTCTCACATATTCCCTGTCTTCTGTAATGAATGTTCCCAATGTCCATACAACCTCCATGATAGCCTCCTGTTGTGACAACAAACCTCTATAGTTCTTCTGCTCTCCTGCACATTGACAGCTCATTACTGCAAGATGAGTCTAGCCTTGTGCCTCCGTGGCCCAGACACTGGTTTTTGAGGTGATCTTTTTATATTTCCTATGACCAGTCTATTTGCTGACATCAGTTGGTCTGTCTCTAGCATTATTTTCTCTTAGTAATTCTCTGCCTCTAGTCTGCCATGGATTGGAAACTCCTAATTTCATCATAAACTGAGATAAGTGAGTACACAAGCTTTTGTGTGTTAGTTTGGGCACATAGAGTCTAGCAGCTTTTTTTTCTTTTCTGGGCCTCTTCAGGATTCTAAATGATTGAGATTAATAGATAGCTGTTGTCGTCATCATCTTTCTTTCTTTCTTTCTTCTTTCTTTCTTTCTTTCTTTCTTTCTTTCTTTCTTTCTTTCTTCCTCCTCCTCCTCTTCCTCCTCCTCCTTCTTCTTCTTCTCCTCCTCCTCCTCCTCCTTGTTCTTTTTAGTTATAAGACAAAAATGACTTCTGTAAACCTAGTTATGGATTTGTTTTGTTTTGTCAGCCCTCAGTATGACATGCATTTAAGAGTACAAGGTCTAAAGGTGTGCCTGACCACCTGGATCCGGACTCCAGCTCTACTACTTTCTAACTGTGGGATTGGCAATGAGATTTTCAATATGCCTGTTTCCTTCTTCTCTTAAATAGGGAAAATGGGATCCCTGGGTGGCTCAGCGGTTTGGCGCCTGCCTTTGGCCCAGGGCGTGATCCTGGAGTCCCGGGATCAAGTCCCACGTCAGGCTCCCGGCATGAAGCCTGCTTCTCCCTCTGCCTGTGTCTCTGCCTTTCTCGCTCTCTCTCTTTCTCTATCTATCATAAATAAAATCTTTAAAAAAAATAGGGAAAATGGCAGCAGTACCTAACTCATGGAGTACTGGGCAAGACAAAGTGGCTGGTACACAAGAAGATTTTAAAATGGTGCCTGATATTAACACTCAAATAAATATTTGTTATGTGTTGATAGTTTTAAATCTGAATCACAACCATATTTGAACATCATTTAGTGCTAGACTATCAACGTTAGCATCTAATAAAACCAGAAGGCTACAAAGTGGTGCTCAAGATGAGCAGTTTGAAAAGATTTGCCTGTTGACATTTTTGATAAGAACAGTTTCAGTGGACCTTTCTGAATCCTACCTAAGAAGAAGCAGTGAGAAAACTACCTATCATAAGTTTACATGATGACTGGATCAAAGCAATATTTTTTATCCTTTCTAATGTCAGAACTACTGTTCAAATATTTAGAGTAGAATCATAGTAGGGGCAGCGTCTGCCATTGCACATCAAAGCACAGCATTAGTGTCTGTGTTATATTCTCACTGCGTGTAAGTGGTAGCTTTCCTCTATGGTGGAACTTAAAGCAATATATCTTGCACCATTAGGTTGAGATTTAAAGGGCTATAAAATTATACGTATGAATGTTGGTTGTGAGTTACAACCAGATTTGTCATTCACCAAGGTGTATTTTTTCCTAATTGAAAAGGTGTTTGAGATGAGAGAGAAGTGAGTGGTTACATTTGTATAGCCGTGATGCTTTGCAAATGCACTTGACTTTAAATCAGGGCTGGATGCGGAGCCCCCATTCTGCTCTTTAACGGTGGGGCAAGCTCTTATATTCTCTGTGCCTTTGTTTCATTATTGATAAGTTGTTTTTGTGGCTTACCTATTCTTTAAAGTTGTTATGACAGTCAAATAATATTACATGTGATAATGAGTGTGAAAGTTCTTCAGACTATGGAGTATCACAGAGCTCTTGGTGCTATACTCATTTTTAGAATATTGTTCGCAGCCATCTCACCCCCGTCTTTTATTCTCCATGCTCTCAGAATTGTCTGTGTTCCTCAGACAGATCCAGAGAGATTTCTCTTTGTCTCCTCCCCATCAGGTATATGTGTGCATGTTCCTAGTTGCATGTTATTGAGCAGGTCACTTAAACCTCTGGTTCTCAGATTTATTATTTTAACATTTTTTATATTTCTATCCTATTCTATTTATATAATGTCTATTATATCATTAAATAAAATAACTGTCATTATATGCATATAATAATACAATATGAAAAAAATATATAATATAGCAGAGGCCAAATTACCAGATCAAATTATCATAAAAAGTAGTAGAGAGTGATTTTTTTAAAGATTTTACCCATTTATTCATGAGAGAGACAGAGAGAAGCAGAGACATAGGCAGAGGGAGAAGCAGGCTCCCTGCGGGGAGCCTGATGCAGGACTGGATCCCTGGACCCCAGGATCACGCCCTGAGCTGAAGGCAAACGCTCAACCACTGAGCCACCCAGGCATTCCAGTACAGACCATTTTTAGGGTGGAATGAGAATGGGTTGGGGTCAGACAGACCCATTGTTAGTAGCAACTCCACCACTTACAAGAGTTTGTGACCATGAACAGAGCCTTAGGTTCCTCATCTGTTTAAATCTACGTCTGTAGGATTACAACGAAATAATGTATATAGAGCAACCTAATTCTTGGTCAGGCAAGTAGTTGGTTGATCAATAAATCCTATTTCTCTTTTCATGGAATTCCTTCCCAAGATGAAGTCTGTGGGTCTGTGTTACCTGTCTGTGGACTGGTTGAATGTTTCATAGCTGTGTTTGAGCTTTAAAAGCATACTCACGCTCTTTCATGCATACGTCTTGGTTCTCCATCAAAAGAGTAGAGTGTACAAGGTCATGAGTCCTATGTTCTGCTTCTCTTGTATTCCCCACAGTGGCTAGAGGAGCGGGGTATGCACAAGGCCCAGAGTCATAGGCAGCAAGGGCAGGGAAGGTGCAGAATCGCACTCTGCAGGGACAGGTATCACAGAGCTCAGGTGGGAACACCCACAGCAGCGGCTCAGGGTCATCTTAGAAGAGGAAGCAAGAAGCGGCCTTGTTGGAGAAAGTCTGCCAGATGCTATGGCGACCAGATTTTTTCCAAGGTTATGCAATGATAAGGGCAAGCAGGCTAGAAGCTTTGAGAATTCCACCATAATTGAGACTGGTGGGAAAGAATTGTTCAGCTTTGGTTTCTGATTTGTCTCCTTTTAAGGAATCCCCCCTATGAGTGGAACAGGAACGCTGCAGATCTATTTACTTGATATTAATGACAATGCCCCTCAAGTGTTACCTCAAGAGGCAGAGACTTGTGAAACTCCAGACCCCAATTCAATTAACATCACAGCACTTGATTATGACATCGATCCAAATGCTGGACCATTTGCTTTTGATCTTCCTTTGTCTCCAGTGACTATTAAGAGAAATTGGACCATCACTCGGCTTAATGGTAAGAACAGGTTAATTATTTGGCTATATGTGCAGCTGCGAGGTTTTGAAGCCTGATATGAAAAGTTAATTTTAGGTCCTTTATAATCTTCTCATTAAATATATTTTAAAAGCTACTTAAAATTAAATAAGATATTAAACGCTTTTACAGCTAAAAAAAAATCTTCACAATGCAGCACAGTTGTCCTCCTTGATATATACCATGAAGTCATAAATGTATCTAGAAAGATGTTGCGTGTTTTTTTATCGCATGATGTATTAACTATCTACTGTATTTTTTTTCCCTTTTGGTATAGGCGATTTTGCTCAGCTTAATTTGAAGATAAAATTTCTTGAAGCTGGAATTTATGAAGTTCCAATCATAATCACAGATTCGGGTAATCCCCCGAAATCAAATATTTCCATCCTTCGTGTGAAGGTTTGCCAGTGCGACTCCAACGGGGACTGCACAGATGTGGATAGAATTGTGGGCGCAGGGCTTGGCACAGGTGCCATTATTGCCATCCTCCTGTGCATCATCATCCTGCTCAGTAAGTATTCGCATTGACTCTTGGAGTTTAATTCTCTATCCTAGGACGTTTAGCAAAGTAACTTTTTGCTGTTGCCTTTTAACATAATCGAACAGCTCCCTTCCATCTCTGAGCGTGTTCTTGCCAAACATATATGGGACAGTCAAATCCACTGTAGAGCGAGAAAAATCCCCGAGCACTGTTCTGAGCGCTTTGTTTGCAGCAAACCCAGCCAGCGCACCTCTCCCGTGACCCGTTACTGTTTTCTGATGCTGATGGCTTGGTGAGCTGTAGCAGACTCTTTTCATAGAAAATGTTAGACAGTCCTAAGTGTGAGCGCTTAGCTTATGATTTGAGTATGAGTAATGGCACTTAGTTGATGATTTAGGAAAATAAGTATATTGCTTTCCTTAGCTTGCCTTCATATAAAGCACAGTCAGCAGCCAACTCTAGTCATGCAGGGATCAAGGTATTTGTTTCTGAAGGGCTAGGTAAAATAGTGAGAGACTGAACTTCATACAGCACGTTTGATAATAGAAATGATTGCATAGCTCAATAAATTGTCTGTCTTTAGAGCAAGTCTAGATTAAGAAATTGCTCCTTTTTCAAATACTTTGCCATCTTTGGTTCAATGGAATGCAAGAAATTAACCACTGGAAAGTACTTTAGGAGCCACTTCTAAGCATGCAGGTTAAAAGGATAAATTGCCTGGGCTCTGTGTTTTATTGTTAAATAGCAGCAGGACTTAGTTTATTGTGTGATCCTGCTATGCACCAATCACTTTCTTGAAAATGTTGGCCATTTCTTTTATGTTTTCTCCATTTACAAGTGTTCTGGTAATTTAGAATTCTGTCCCTTTATTCTAAGCAATTACTATAGAAGCCTGGGCATTTTTTACTTCCTGTGTGGAGACTACTTTGACTATAATTTGAAACCTGCATGCTATACTAATAATCCACTTGTTAGATTTAGCCCTGGAACAATAGCAAATGAGATCATGTATCTGGCTTTAAAAGGAGGATATTTACTTTTATGGCCAATAATAAAAATGTGCTCAAATAGGAGTCATTAAATCTCTTGCTTCAGGATGTAAACTGATATCCTCAGGTTTTAGAGAGAATGCACGCTCCTAGATGTGCACTTAGGGATATGTTTCAATTCTAACTAAAATGTGGCATATATGCCAACCTTATCAAGAAAGACTTAGATATGTTGGATTGTGGCATGAAGAAGTGACTGCAGCATTTTGCAGGAAAATGAATTGATGCTGATTTTAACATCAACCCTCTGGAAAATTCATGGTGCCAGACCTGGCACAAAAGTGTATAGCATGAAAGCCTAATGTTATTTCAATGCTCAAATGAATCCCGTCGCTTCTTACCTGAAACATGCATTTTAATAGGAGAGGGAATGCAGAATAGTGCAATAGAAAAACACCAGCCTTTGGGAGTCAAAAATCCTCAAGACCCTATTGCTGGTCCAATTCCAATTTACTACTCGAGTCGTCCTGGCAAGCACCTACCTTGGGGTAGAGGAATACTGTTGTGATGTGGAGAGTCTCATGATGGCTCACCCACCTCAGTCAGATAGCAGTTACAGAACAAGTAACAATTGACTTACTATGTTTGTTGGCTTAGAATTTACAGACCATTATATTAGGAGTATCCCATCCTCCAATAAGCCAAAGTCAGAGGTAAATGATAAAATTGAGGTTGGACATTGAGCCAGTGAGTCCACAGGGCACCAGGTTCTGGAATCCAGGGTTTCAGCCTCCATGTCCTGTGCTCCAGGCCAGCTTGGTCTTCTATCTTTTCACAGCAGGCCAGAAAGAGCTAACAGACTGGAAGGTGCCTTACAAGCTCTTGACCTATATAAGTATGTTATTAGTGTTAAAAGCTGTGATTGGAAAGGTCATATTTTTAAAATTATGACACTATGGGTTTTTTTTTTTTTCTTTTTCTACTCAGTCCTCGTTCTGATGTTTGTGGTATGGATGAAACGCCGAGATAAAGAACGCCAGGCCAAGCAACTTTTAATTGATCCAGAAGATGATGTAAGAGATAATATTTTAAAATATGATGAAGAAGGTGGAGGAGAAGAAGACCAGGTGAGCTATATTTTAAACCTTTAAGGTGAAATTTTGTGATCATGTAATCCAAGTGGTAGGACAGATAATACACACAGTAAGTAAGGAAATGGTCTCACGTTTTCTGTTTATCATATTATCAAATATTTAGAGGGAAGTCTTCCCTAGGTGTGCTGCACATTTCTTGATTTTTTTTTCAAAGTGCCAAATGTCATTGTACTTATTTTGTAAGAAAATCATTAACATTGTTTCAAAGAGCTAGTATTTAAACCCAGCTTCCATTATAAAGATGCTAATAAAAATATTTTTCTTCAGAGTTTTTCTTCATTGGATATCTAAAATATAACTAAAATTAGTTTCTACGATGGGGTTTATATATATATATATATTTATACATACACACACACACACATATGTACACAGGAAAAGCACTAGATAATTCATTCTACAAATGTTTACCAAGCAAATTCAATATCTCATACACTATTTTATCACTGAAGATTACAGAAGTAGGCAGAACCAACAAATATCTGCCTTCACAAGTGTTAAGTTCTTTGAGGAGTATTCGAAATTAGAGACAATACCTAGTTCGTCTTTGTATCCATGGAGTCTTTTGTGATGCCTGAACTCATTAGTGTCGAAGTTCCTGTCTGGCTATAAAATAACATAAGTTTCTGTATCAATGTACATGAGGAGCTGCATACATATTCAAGGATGAGAGATGTTCATTATGTGGGACACCTTAATGTGCTCAAGAGAAAATTGTAGATATTGCTAAGTGCAATAAATGCTGTTATCTCTTAAATCTTTGAAACCTGTGATATTATACTGTGATTGTCTCCCCTTTTGATAGAAAACAGAGCTAAAGATGATTGGATTCTCATAAAGTAGGCAGTGGTAGACACAGGGTTTGAATCCAGATCTGTCTGACATCACAGCCTAAACTAACTCTATCCTGATATATAGTACCTCTTGTAATTACCTGGAAGATACTAACGTAATCTATAAGAAGTCTCCATGACAGGTGACTGTATTTTAGGTACTTTGGTAATTATGTTATTTCCACTTACAAATACAAACTTTGGGGCAATAGTCAAAAAAAGAAGCCAGAATTCTTGGGTCTTGTATCATTATCAGTAAATTTAGATGTACTCTGTCTTAAGTATATATGTGGACATTAGTGATGAGGCTGTTTACTTGAATAAAAACAAATTTTCATGAATATATTTTCTTTTCCCTTTCTCTATTCATTTGAGGAAATAGTACATCACTTTTGGGGTGGTTTGTTTTGCTTTTTTGTTTGTTTGTTTGTTTTAACATATTTATTTATTTATTTAGAGCAGGCAACTGCAAGTGGGGAGAGAGGCAGAGAGAGGAGAGAAAGCATCTAAAGCAGACTCTGAGCTGAGCAAGTTGTGGGGCTCAATTTCATGACCCTACAATCAGATCAGAGCGGAAACTAAAAGTCGGAGCCCAACCAACTACACCACCCAGGCACCCCTATGTCACTTTTTGTTTTACAAAGCACATTCACGTCCATTGTTGTGTTTAATCTTTGTGGCAACTCATTAGTTTCCCATTTTCCATTTGTAGCAAGTTAAGTGATTAGCTCTCAGAGCTTGTAACTGGCAGAGCCAGAACTGAGGTCCACCTTTTCGGATTCCAGATTCCATGCTTGGTTTATAGTACCTCAGCTCTCGCATTTAGAAGAGATGCTTATTAAAATATGTTGAAAACTTGACTCACGTGTAAAGCTGCTTCGAATACTGACTAATTAAAGTGGCTCTATAAATATGCCCCAGGGTTTCTTGCTTATAAATGTCTTTGGATATTAAAATTCATGTTTGGCTTAATCCTTAATTAATCTATCCTTTCACTCTCCTGAGCTATGTTCAAGATCAGCAAACGTATATTGATCACATTATCTCATAAATCTTCTACTTTTGGTATTTTATTTTTCATGACATTGTGCATAATTTTCTAGGCAGAAATTTAAACCCAATTCTATGAAGCTCCAGTAAAAATGGTAATAACTGGAAGGCCAAAAGTCATAACTGGACGCTGCTAGAATTGGAGCCCCAGGGGCAAGAACCAAGAACATTCTCAACATCTGGGAGTCTGACACTTAGAGGGCACTTAGAGTCACCTGATCTATCTTTCTCCCTTCTCCCCGCCAATCTCTTTGAGAAAGTGTTTAATGAGATTCTATTGTTGTAGCTATTTTAGGAAAGACTGACTTCCTTTATTGACTTTATCCACTTAGATTGGTTCTTGAGATCAAATAAGTCAAACTTACTTACTACTCTAAGATTTATTAAAATCATCGTTATAAATGTTCATCCTCTTCTTTTACTGAGCTCTGAAGTTTCCTTTGCCCCAGGTAAGCTTTTAGATAGGAATGTTTTGTTTCCTATTGGAAACTTCCCCAATAGTCCAAAGATTTTTCTGAAACTTTCTCTATATTGTTCTCTGTGTCTAATTTCTTTATTTAGTACTGATTTTCCTATTTTATCTTTTGGTAGCTAGCCTCTTGGTTCTGCAATGCCATGTTCATCTAAATTAAAAGCCTCTGTCCATCTTGGATTCTCTGTCATGATTTCCAGTTGCAGTTCTCATTATAGAAAATTGCAAAAAAATTGGGGACTCTTGAGTGGCTCAGTTAGTTGGGCGTCCGACTCTTGATTTTGATTTAGCTTATGATCTCAGGATCATGAGATCAAGCCCTGCATCGGGCCTTGTGCTCAGCAGGAGTTTGCTTAAGACTCTCTCTGTCTCTCTCTCCCTCCCTCTGCCCCTATCCCATTGTGTGTACTCTCACACTCTCTCAGATAATACATCTTAAAAAAAGAGAAAATTGTGACAAAATTAAATAATTGGCTTTTTATTTATTCTATGGCTTACCTCATAATAGCAGAATAAAATATGCAGTGTGAGTATGCTATACCAAGGATTTGTCTCTACCTAAAGTGTTTTTATGAAATCAATTTGCTTATTGCATCACCAAGGCCACTGCCTTAACTTAGATCAGAATCATCATTGTCCTCCAATAGCATCCTAATGAGTGTCCTGTCTCTGGCTTCACACTCCCACTAACTCTTTAGAAATTATTAAATCCAGACTTCCTCCTTAGCATGCCAGGTCTTTGGCCCTTTGGTGCACTCCCTTAAGGAGCAGATAGGGGGTTGTGGGAAAGAGTTGATGGAGGGTATACACTCCCTCAAGACGCAAATCCATGAGGTTTGTCCATGCATAGCCACTAAAATTTCTTTGCAAGTCTGGGTGAGTTATCCTTATGCTCCTTCCCCTCTACCTCTTTTTTTTTTTGGTCCAGATAAAGTTTCTAAAAATATTTTATTTATTGGCTTTAGTGTTCCCTTTTTTATTGAAGTATGGTTGATGTACAATGTTATATTAGTTTCAGGTGTGCAACATAATGATTCAACAAGTCTTTATGTTACACCATGCTTATCACAAGTGTAGCAACCATCTGTCATCATACAACAATATTACGTCATTGACTGTATTCCCTGTACTGTGCCTTTTCTTCCCATAACTTATTCATTCTGTAACTGGAAGCCTGGACCTTCTTAATGGCAGATTCCTTTGTTCTTCCATTCTCTCCTCCTCCAGAGATCAAAGCAGCTATGGGTCTTATTTCTCTTGGAGCTTATTAGCTTCTTTATATTTATTCAGGTAGCCTCATTATGTTCTGAATTATGGCTTCAAAAATCTGTGATTTGGTAACTTAACTGGCTTGTTTGCTAATACTAGCATGTGAATAATAGTCTCGTGACTCTATATCCCAACCAGAAACCGAAGGCTTCCTACAAGGTTTAAGAGTGTAACCACCATGCATGTCAACAAGAGCATTTCCTGCACCCTGGGAGTCTTCCTTGTATCCCCTGCCAGGAAGTATGCCCTCTGCCAAAAGTAACTAGTATTTTTTTATTTCTATCACCACAGAACAGCATAACTGTTTTTTTTTTTTTTATAACTGGGTTTTAGATTTCGTTATGTAAATGGATATCATACAGTAGGTACTTTTTGTGTCTGGCTTCCTTTACTCAGACTTATATCTGTAAGATTCATCCGTGCTATATACAGAAGTAGTTCATTTTTATAGTTGCTAAGAAGTATTCTGTTGTAGGAATTAACCACATTTTATTCATCCATTCTACTATACTTGGACTGAGTTCATGCAGTTGAATTATTATGAATACAACTGCTGTGAACATTCTTGTGTGTGTATGTTGGTGCATTTCTGTTGGTATGTGCATAGGGATTGAACTTCTCCATCCTAGAATGTATCTGTGTGCAGTTTTAACACCAACCTGCTAGTTTTCCAGTAATTGTACCAATTGACATCTCCCTTCACCATAGTGGGGCATGAGAGTTTCAATGGCCCTACATCCTCACTAGCACTTGGCTTGTTCTAGTCTTCAAAGTTTAGCCCCTCTGGTGGCATATATCTCAGTATGATTTAATCAAGATGTTCCTACTGACTTACTTACCATTTTGATACCTTTGTGAGGTTTCTGTTCAGCCTTTTGTCTACTTTTCTATTACAGTTGTCTGCCCTTATCTTATTGATATGTAGGAGGTCCTTATATATTATGGATATCATTTATTTGTCAGATAAACATATTGTCAATATCTTCTCCTATCTCATAGCTTACTTTTTTATTCTCTTAATGGTGTCTTATGATGAGCAAAGGTTTTTTTTTAATTTTAATGAAGCCCAATATAGCAATTTTTTTAAAGATTTTATTTATTTATTCGTGAAAGACACAGAGAGAGAGAGAGAGGCAGAGACACAGGCAGGGGGAGAAGCAGGCTTCATGCAGGGAGCCCGACACGGGACTCGATCCTGGGTCTCCAGGATCAGGCCCTGGGCCAAAGGCGGTGCCAAACCACTGAGCCACCCGTGCTGCCCCAGTATAGCAATTTTATTCTATTAGGAAATACACTTATGTCCCATTTAAGAAAACTTTGCTCTGAAGTAATGAATTCTCCTCCTAAAAAAAAAGAAAAGAAAAGAAAAGAAGAAAAGAAAACCAAAACACTTCATGTTGTCTTCTCAAAGCTTTATTATTTTACCTATCATGTTAAGTCTGTGATCTGTCTCTAATGGATTATTCATTTGCTATAAGATATTTATCAGAGTTCTTTTTTGTTTTCTTCCCTGATGCCCAACAGTGTTTACTAAAAAGATAGCCCTTCTCCACTGCACTGCAGAGGTCCACTTGTCATAAGGCAGGTGGCTCTGTGTGTGTGGGTGTATGGGCTGGCTTCCTGACCCTGTGCTGGACTGCTTGCTCTGCCTCCCTCTTCTTGGGCTGGTACCACTTGTTTTCATTGCTATCACTTTACAATGTCTTCCTGTCTGTTTGTATAAATCCTCCAACTGAATTCACCAAGATTTGGATCAAAGTTTTTGGTGGAATTTCTCATTTACTTTTATTTTCTTAAAAAAAAAAACAAAAAACTAAACCTTTTATTTAATACTCTTACTTTTTAAGTGAATTTAATCCAAATACTTTTCCATTTTCTTTTTTTTTAAAATATATATATTTTTTATTTGAGAGACCACTCACAAGTTAGGGGGAGCAGCAGAGGGAAAGAAGAAGCAGGCTCTCTGTGGAGCAGGGAGCCCCATGTGGGGCTCAATTCCAGGACCCCAGTATTGTGACCTGAGCTGAAGGCAGACACTTCACTGACTGAGCCATCCAGAAACTCCACTTTCCCATTTCCTAAACAAGATATTACTGCTTTAAATCTTAAAATTATGGTCCATTCCTGAGAAGTTCAGCTTTGTGAAATACATTCTATTTCTATTTTCCATAATTCACATGTGACTCTGTTAGAAAGTCTATTTCTTTTTTTTTTTTTTTTTTCTGAGTATAGTTGACACACAATGTTACATTGGTGTCAGGTATACAACCTAGTGATTCAACAAGTCTATCCATTAGGTTATAATGCTCACAAGTGTGGCTACCGCCTGTTAGCATATGACACTGTGACAATACCACTGACTGTATTCCATCTGTTCTTTCATTCCCATGACTTATTTCTCTGTAGCATGCATTAAGCCTTTTTGGCAACAGAATATGATTTATACATTTTTATTAGTTTTGGGGGGAAGATATTATCTCTCTACAAGAGTAGGCTTAGGAAATGGGATTGCTGCCATGTTACATTTTAGACAAGTTATAGTTGATTTTTATTACACATAGGCAGTATTTTATGGAGCATGTGTGTTACCTCTAGATGTGGATGGAGACTGTGCCTTACAAGGCAGGCGTGGCTTGTCATAATCAGGCGGTGGCCTGCTTGATGTCTCCGCTGGACAATCCCAAAGAATCAGCAGCTTTTTCAAAGGATGGGCAGGTCGCAGAGGGTAGTTGAGGCAGTTGGTGAAGCCAGATAGGAACTGTAGTGACAGGCAAAGGCAGCTATGCTGGGAAGGCTGTAAAACCTAGCCACAGGCTGGCTTAGCCAGCATTCCTATTTTTCCTGCCAAGAGAGTGTATCCTCCTTAAGGAGCTAACTGATTAGAAAGAAAACAAAGCAAAGCAATCCTTTCCAAGGGTAGTTCTTATCTTCAAGGCCATTGATTAGCATCTCTTGCTGTCTTAGTTCTGTGCCAGGATACAGGTTGCTAATTTCTTTAACAAAATAGCTCAGAAGCCTACAAAAAGAAAAACAACAACACACCTGTATTTTTTGTCTTGTGTATAGTAGACTCTTCTCAGTGCATGTAGATACTGTGCTCTGGGTTAAGTTGTTGGGCCCCAAGTTGGTCCCATATTTGAAGCTAGCATTAGATGCTTTCTGAATAGGAGCATCTGTTGACTGTTGGACAGACACTTTTAGTATAATGTCTGCTCTCTTTTCAGAGGGCGAAGTTTCTTCTTTATCTGCTTCACTGCCACAGCAGGGCTTTTGGTGGTTATCAAGTCATGTTTAATTACCCTCATTAGTAAATGTTCATTGGTGCACTTTTGGTCAATGGGGCTCGTTGCAGATACTGTGTAGCTTTTCATGTTTTTTTGCGATGAGCTCCCTTCATATTAGCATCACGAATAAAATCAGGGTGAATGTACAATATAGCTGATGGCTCACATTTCATGGAACCATCCCTCTAGCCCCAGGATAGGAAACAGAAACTGTTAGCTTCCTGCTTTTTAAAGCTTAGGCTTAATTACGATTGCTTTTATATTAAATAAACATTTGTGGAGTGTGTATTATGTTTACAATAGTCACTAGTGCCCACTTTAAACAACCTCTACCTAAATCACTCACCATTATATGGTTTCATTCTTCATAATGATAGCAGAAGCTATTGTTTGGGGTACCCTATGAATTAGGCACTGTACTTAAGTGCTTTCTATACATTATTTCACTTGACCCTCCCACAGTACAGTAGAGTAGACACACACTGCTAAAAAGTACTGAAGTGGAGATTAAGTCTCTGTCCAGAGAAAGTGATACGTTTACCAGATCCTGTACCATCCTTGGCAAAACTCAGGTTCAATCAGGTGATTAAAACAACACCTTTCAGGGCACCTGGGTGGCTCAGTGGTTGAGCATCTGGCCTTTGGCTTAGGTTGTGATCCCAGGGTCCTGAGATCAAGTCCCACATCAGGGTCCCCATGGGAAGCTTGCTTCTCCCTCTGCCTATGTCTCTGCCTCTCTCTCTGTGTCTCTCATGAATAATTTTTTTAATTAAAAAAAAAAAAAACAGTTTTCCAAATGTCATTTTGAATTTATCAGAAGAAGGCCATCCTTTCCTTGAAGTAGACTCTGGGACATCTAGCAGTTTCCTCTGCTCTTGAAATTTGACTTGGGAAATGCCCAATTCTGAGTTTGGGGCCTGGGAACTCCTATAAGGACTCTGGATCTGTAAGAGAGGATCTGTTGTCCATGTTAGGAGGTTTCACAGATTACAGATTACAGTGAGTCAACACTGAGATCTCCTGAACCATGGCTGCTGGTTCAAGGACAGCATTAAGGAAGCAGGGCTTGCCCTCTCCACAGACAAACTCATCGAGCTTAAATCAGGGCTGGTCGTGACAGAAAGTGTGAGTGGCTAATTAAAAGTTCCTCATTGGTGTTCTCTTGCTCACTCTTGGATTCTTGGCCCTTACTATTGCCTGGGTACTAGGTTTGACTTCCCACAGAGCTGCTGCTGAGTGGAACATCACAGTCGGCTAGATTCTTCTCTCTCAATTTCTTCAGACAAGGCCCAGCACCTCTTGGGCTCAGGAGGTTTCACACTCCAGGATTGTGAATACTCTAATCTGAATTCCCACATTTGGTTTCTTAAGTTTTTAGAGTCTTGCTCTCGAGCTGGAGTTTTTCTTTCTCATCAGAGATGGTTCTGAGGTCTCAGAGAAAGTATCTGATGTCAACCCTTAATGATTTGGGGTACGTGTCTGAAAGGTAGATTCTCTGTCACTTTAAAAGTCATATTTCATCAGGTGGGTGGGGAAGGGGTGCGTCTGGATTTTTTTTTTTTTATTGAGCTTGCAAAGTGTAAAAACTGAAAAATTTCACATAAATTTTGGATCTCCCAAGCCTTTCCAAAAAGTTGAAAGATCTAGAAACATGGCCAGCATTCTGTCTTGAGAATAAGTATTGGAAACTAAATAGAGGCTTCTTGCTTTAAGCAAGGCAGACATATTCTGGTGATTGTTTTTATTTTCTTCTTTTTGTCCCAGGCCAGCTTTCTTGACTTATATTAGAAGCCAATCCTTTATAAAAATCTATTTTTTGCTGACTCTGATTAAATTATGTGATTATTAGTCTTGGGATTAACAAAAAACAGATTTCTATTAGGGGAAGGTCCCATAGTGCTAGTAACCATGGAACAATTTTCTGTAGTACTGTGTTTGGTTGGTTGTTTGGTTGGTTGGTTGGTTGGTTATTTTAAAGGGAAAGAAAGCAGAATGCCACAGATATACTTAGCCAGATGAATTGGTTAAAATAGGATAGCTGCTATAACAAACTAAAATTTCAGTGACCTAAGCCTGGTAGCCTGGTTGAAATGCACTTCTCACTTACTTCGTGGTAATTGGGTTTCAGGTCATGGGGATTAGAGGTGGGGAGGAAAGATCCATGCTACTCTACTCCATGCAGTCATAAGGGACCCAGAGGACCAGCAGCTCCCCAGCTCTGCACATGTGGCTTCCAGGGTCACCCCAGCCATGCATACTTGCAATCCCTGAATAACCAGAGGGCAGGGAGGATGATTTGTGGGAGATTTTTATGGGCTAGGCATGGCACGCATCACTTCCATTTTCTGTCCCCTAGGAAATGCCTTTGGCTAAGGTACCCAGTAAGAAGGAGGAATGAGTTCGGTGACCGGCTGGAAGTCTCTGCCTCACCCTGTTAAGTGTTAAGTTTAGAGAATCTTTTCTGACTTTCTTTGAGAAGAGTTTTCTCATAGTGACCCACCCAGAATAGAGTGCTAGCTCATGTGCATTGTTTTGTGACCCATGCAGATATGCTGGAAGGAAGTGGGTCCCTGGTCACAGAAGACACAGGAAATGCAGTAGCTCATGAAAATGGAGACACTGTATGTAAGGCTCACAAAAACTAGGGAGGGCAGCTTTCCCTTACCTGCAGAATGCTCCCCGTGCTCCCTGGGACACTGACATCTTCTTGATCAGGGATAGGAACGTGCACATGTAAATGATCACATGCGATTTCAGGATAAAGGGAGTCATGATAGGAGCTCTTTGTAGTGGCCCAGGATTTCAAAACCCTAAAGATCCAGATGTAGTTGCTGTATGAGTGACCATTGCCTTTTTTTTTTTTTTTAAGAAATTTAATTCTTATGTAATTTGTGGGAGTTAGTGTCAGTATTTCTGTAGCTGAGGTCCCCAGACCTTCCATGACACAGAAGGCACGTTCAGTGGAATTTAGGTGCCTGAGATGGGGTAAGAACCTACCCACAGTCCTATGAGTTGGGACTTGGATTTGGGGAATGGGAACTCTGAGGGTTGATGACTTAGTTTCTCCTCACATTGCCCCACCACGCTACATGTTAAACTGCAATAGGTTTGAGCCACCTATACCTCTGTACCAAGGCAGGGAACCTCATACTTCCCCGGCGTTAGTCCATGGTCTTAGCCTGCCTAATAACTCTGTTTAGCCACTAAGACTCATCTCAAGACATCCTCCCTTGGAATCCCATCTGGATCAAGTATCTCTGCTTTATGATCCACAGCATTCCATGTCTACTTTGTTTTGAGCTTTTGTGTCCAGTCCTGCTTCCAACCTTAAATTCTGGGAGGGCAGGGATCCTATTCGTTTTTTATTTCTGTACTTAGGACGTCACACGCCTGAGAAGTGCTCATAGAAAGTTCATGCGTTGGGCCCTCTTCCCAAACCTCTTAATTTTTATAAGTCTGTCTACAGGGTTGATTGACACCCATGACAACTTGAATTTCATTCTTTGAAATCCCTGATGTCTTCAGGAAATGACGATAACATTCATAAATGCTAGCACTCATTACATACTTGATCTGTGTCAGGCTCTGTGCTCTGCCCTCAGCCTACATTTCTCCTATAATCTTCCCAACAACCCTGTGCCGTAGACACTGCTGTTACTTCAGTGTTCGAACCCAGGTCTATGTGACTTGAGAGGTTAAACTCCTAATGCACTTGCTGGTGGTCATATGACCAATGTTGCATATGGTGTTGCTGACTTGTAGCACGCAGGTATGACTGGTAGGACCAGTGAGGCTGGGCACTTAGCCACGGTTTATTAAAAGACCTCAGGTAATCAGGCTTTAGAAAAGGCAAAGAGTAAGACTTAGTTAACAGGTTAGGCATGGCTTGCAAAACTGAGCACATTTTAGTATTAACAAAGTTAGAATCTGGAGAAGCAATCTGAAGAGCCAGGTTATTACAGAAAAAAATAATAAATTCAGGTATACAATCTGGGTGACAGAAGCTAAAATTTTAAATCCAGTCTAGATGCCTAGACAGAGGGGGAGGGTACAGATATAAGAAAGTCCCTTGAGACCAAAAGAGTCACTTCCCCCAGTCAAGGAATCTTTGCTTGAGCCAGAGGGTCTGTCTCCATGCACTTCCGGCCCATCTCAGGAGCCAGCCCTTGTGTGGGCAACCAACCCAGGCCCTCTGACTCAAGCGGAGAGTGAAATTTTATAATTTAACCATGGTATATTTGATTCTTTTAAATGATTGTTTTATAAAATCTTCCTGCTAAGCAAACTGACAGATGGCTGAATCTGGACACAGCTGTGGAGACCACTTTCAACATTTTTATTGTTGGCTGAGGCACACTCTGCTATGTTCTCAAGTTATTCGGCCGCTTACACCCACCTGCAAATACTAGTATATTTTGCTACTGATTTCACAAGAGGAAAGTTTCACTAGGGATTGGATTAGTACATTGTCATTGCCTTTGTGCAAGCTGTTCTCAAAATACCACCAGGTGACACATGTCGATAGGCTACCAGAACCATATTCTCAACTGGCCGGGGCCCATTCATTCCCCATTGGACACAAAATATATTTATCATGCGCATGATTTGCACACAACCTTTTATTTGCTATTCCTGTCACTTTGTGTGAATGAACAAAATATTTTATGTAATTCATTTTAATATTCATTCTTGAGTAATCATAAGTTTACTGTATTTAGTTTTAGAGGAATAGAAAGTTATCAATATCCCAGTAATGACAGTGATAAAGATTTTGACCGCCAACTGTGTGTTAACACTTTGCCAGGGGAAAAACAAAAGCAAAGATGCTAAGTGGTATTTGCCAAAGTTCTGCCAGCTGGCCAAATCCACCAACTGCTTTTTTTTTTTTTTTTTTTTTTTTTTTTAATAAAGTTGTATTAGAATACAACCATGTGGGATGCCCGGGTGGCTCAGTGGTTAAGCATCTGCCTTTGGCTCAGGGCGTGATCCCAGTCCAGGGATTGAGTCCCATGTCGGGCTGCCTGAATGGAGCCTGCTTCTCCTTCTGCCTGTGTCTGCCTCTCTCTCTCTCTCTCTCTCTCTCTCTCTCTGTGTCTCTCATGAATAAATAAATAAAATCTTTTAAGAAAAAAGGATATAACCGTGCACCTTGTCCGTTGTTTATGTGTTACCTGTGGCTATTTTTACACTGCAGGCGCAGCAGCGGAGTTGAGACCTTGTAACAGAGATTATATGGCCCAAAGATACTAAAATGTTTACTATCTGGCCCTTACCAAAAAAGATTCGCTAACCCCCTTAGAGTTTAGAGAATATGGAGCCTTCATTAGCATTTGATCCAGAGCTTGAATGCTCTTTAGATTAGCCCAGGAACTTTATGGAACCTGCCCAAGGTCGCGCAGTTGAATATGGTGAACTCAGGATTTGAATCAAGGCATTCTGATTTCAGACTCTGTCTTTTGCAGTCACCATAGTATGCTCCCTTTATATGTACATTTATCTTAAACAGTGATTAGTTCTCCTTAGGAAATTTCAAAACCATGTGTCTTAAAGTGGAGAAGGATTTTTGATGCTCTTGTCACCATATTCTGAACCAAATCTTGTCATTTCTTTATTCCCTATTTTTAGGTCTCCTCTAAGACAGAATACTAGGTCAGGCCAACAGAATGACTTTGATCTTGTCTGGATGGTGACATTCATATTTTTAGGTAGAAGAAGTTGGAGCTTGGGGTGGGAACATGGCCTGAAGGTGCATTTAGAAAGTATACTCTGTGTCTCCCAGCCAGACGTACTTAAACGGGCTAAGAAGTATGTTCATCTCTATCGGGCTATAACTGAATTACATGGACAAGGTGGGAAATGACAAACCTCAGTATAAAAATTAAATGTCAGATTTCAGGAGGAACATCATCTCTCTGAAGCCCTGTTGCTCTGCTCCATCCTGCAGGCCTGCACAGCCACATCCTTACTTCCCCCAGCAGCTTACATCTTCCTCTTCCGTATTTTTGTTACATATTGTTCATATATGCATGACGTCAAATCTCATCATTTCTGAATGCATTCTTTTAAAAGATGGCAGACTAAGAGCTCTATGGGCAACCCCATCTGCGACCCAAGAGACTCTCCAGAAAGTATTTATTCAATCAAATCTAATGGAACCGTCTTCACAACATTTTTCCAAGAGGATATGCCATATTTTTACAATAGGAAAATACAATAGGAAGGAAGTTGTGATAGAATTCCAACAACGCCAGCATCTGTGGCGGGACCACCATTTTGCACCAACGAGTGAAACTTCAGCTCATTCAAAATTCTGAAGACAGAATTCGGAGAGAATTTTGAAAGAAGCTGTGACAGGGCAGCACTAACAGTAAACCGTGGAGGCAGGAACCATGGATGTGTTCCCTCCTCAGGGGGGCCTGGCTCCATCCCTCCTGGGACCAGGCAAACTGGCCTCCTAGTGAGATTACCCTGTATGTGACAGCAGAGAATAGAGGTCCTTCAGCTGTCCCGGAGTTATTTTATCTTTGTTAGGTTCGTGATTCAAACCAGAAGAGCTTTTAGCAAATCTTTTGTTTCTGGGGGCTTTCATAATCCTTGGAATCTACTTAGTCTCCACATCATTTCTCCCGGGTACTTACCATCATAACTGTATTTCGCTGGGGGAGGAAACTCAGCTCGTATCATCATTTACATAAAGCTCGCAAGGGTATTTGACTTGCGTGTCAGCAGTTGTATGGTAATGTGTTGACACCTTATCACTATTTCATTCAATTATTTTAATGCCAGGAGCTATAGAGGGTGAGATAATAATGTTCTCCTCCTCCACCTTCCGTTCCTCTTTGTGTCTGTCTGAAGAGTTTCTTGCCTGTGCCACCGTCAGCTTTTTTCCAGAGAACTTTTTTTTTTTTTCCCTTCGGAATTTTGTCCATTGACTTTCATGTCAGTATTTTTACTTCTCTCAGTTCCTCAGTCCCGAAACATTAAAAATGTTTCCCTTATCTATATGGGAATTTTAAAGTTCCTCGCCTCTGCTGCTATAAAGGGAAAGTTTTCCACTTGCACCAGCCCTTGCCCAGGAGATAGGGAAGCTGGCTGCTGGGTTCTTCACTCCTCCCCCCAGTGGAGGCTGATCAAGGACCGTGACCTTTCGGTGCCTCCCTTCCTGCAGCGGGCCTGCCTGTTGTTGGTTGGACCGAAATGAAGAATCCTAGTTCTGCCTAAAAATCTGGGAGGCACGTTTTAACCAACCATGCACAGACCAGAGTACTAGACCCCAGTGCCTCGTTAGCTTAGCATAAACCACCCTGAACTCCTCTCCTGGACCAGGAACCCTTCCCGTTTCCCACCTCGGTGAACTGCCCTGTGCATTTCTTCATTGGCCCATGGCAACAAGATGCAGCTTTTATTTTTAATTCGCTTGCCCTGGTGGTCTCTGTTTTATCCTTCCACGCTGCTTACCTGAGTCTGCAACCTGCAACCTTGGACGGATCATTAACCTCTCTGACCTGCAGTAACCAAGGGGGATAGAATAACACCTACTTTGGAAGGATTTGTGGTGGGAGTATGTGAGGTACCACTTGAGAAAGCACCCAGTGTCATTCCTGCCAGGTGAGAGTTGGTTTCCTTCTTTCACTCAGAGCTGGAAATGGCATCTGGCACCCAGTAGGCTCTCCTTTAAATACTTGTGGGATAGTAAACGAGTATTTTCGTCACTCTCTAAAACAGATTCAATTACACGATTCTATAGATGCTATCAGCAAGGTAGCTTTCTGAATTTTTTTTCTTTTTTTAGCTTTCTGAAATTTTTACCTAGGTTCCAGAATTTCTATCTATACTGATGCAGCATTTTAATTTATTTAAACATAACCAAATGCCTTAGGATAGATTCGTGGTATCTTTACTGAACCAATTATAAATTACTGCAAGTCAGTGGAATTTAACAAGAAAAGTCAAAACCAGAGTGTTAGCTGCTAACTAACTTTTTACTGACTCTCCCATAATTGTATCACCCTTAAGACATTTTAACTCATAGATGGACCAGAAAGAGGTTTTAGTTGCCTGCAATGTGAATATTCTTAAAACCATAATTCCATGCCTCCTTCTAATGGTTGTTGCCAAATAACATATGTTCTAAATATTCTAAAACAAGATTTTCCTTGGCCTTCCTTTGAAAATTAGACCTCTTTAGGAAGTTAGCATTGCAAATAAAGGTTGACAATCATAAGAGAATTTTCAGATCCACTTTTTCTCTAGAGAGCTTTAGGAACCAAATAAAAGATTTCTTCTTGGCTTGTTTCTTTGTAATCTTCAGGAGACCATGAACCCAATGACCTTGAAAGTGTTTTCAGTCTCTGTAATTGTCTTTATAATTCTCATCCTACATGTTGTAATTTGTGTGTTTAAGTAAAGTATTATGGGATTGTAAAGATGTATAATTTAGGAGGTTTGCATAGAGTGACCCCTTATCAAAAGGCTTAAAATTGGACCCTCAGATCAGGACCTCTGCCACACAACACAGATGGATATGGACAGAAAACCAGCCCCTGTGACCTGAAGACACTTCTGCCTACTTCCTAGCATTGTCAGGTTTTTTTATATCCCATGTTTGTAATAGAAGAAACCATCACAGAGAAATGTTAAGCCACATTTAACCCAGTTCCTAACTTTACATAAATCAGTGGTTTTCTGCCTCTTTTTTTGCTATCTGCACAACTGAGGAATATGACATATTTCCATCATTACGGGGGACTCACCAGAGCAATGAATCTCAGTGATAAGACAGGGGTCTTTCCGTCCCTCCCCATTGTGAATTACTGCTATGGAGTATAATGTGATCCAAGGCACATTTCTTAAATTGGTTGCTCTTTTGAACATCTGGCATGAATATCATTGCTCAGGCTTTTTTCGACACATTTTTTAATGAGCACTTTCTACGGGCTTGCCATTTTGCTGGTGGAAAGGATGGAACAGGACTACAGACCTTTGAAGGCTTCTCCCACTCTCTAGTTCTTAAGGTGTAGGAAAAGGCTATCAAAAGAAAGATAAAAAACTATAAATTAATATGCTGCTCTATATATCCCTCTAAGTGAAGCAGGCGAGGTGGAGATGCTGTCCTTGCATGGAGGAGACAGCTGCAATTGGCTACGACAAATTATATTAGAATTTAAGCTCTATTTTGCCACATCTTCCCATTTTCAGGTGAACTATCCCTATATCTAAGTGTTGGCAATTTATTAGAAAATTTTTATGACACTGCTGGCCAGTCAAAATACATTCACCTTTGTAACTTTTGGGTATAGAGGGAGCGTATAAGAAATCAGGGAGCAGCCTGATTAATGCACAGGTTCTTTCCAGGTAAGGAATAGCACAAGCAAAGTCTGCATGCCCCTTTTGTCAACAGTTAAGCCAAGGAAATTTCTCTGTATTCTTATACAGAATTATCATATAATACACTGAGTATCAAGGAGTTTGTCACCAGGTAAAAGACAGTCCTTAAACATTAGATTCCATTACTTAATTTCATGTAAGTCAGACTTCTAACAAAACATTCTACACTTTCAGCATAAAAATATTTATTGACTATTATCAGTATACTTACAATCTGTTTTTCCCTTTCTTCTATATAAAGCTTCAGTAAGTGTCAGAAGGCACAGTTATTCACGGTTTATCCCACTTTATTATGCTTGGTAGTTATGCAGTTAAACATGACCTGGAAAAATATGCTTCTGGTGTGTAAGCATTCGGAATTCTCTAAATAAGTCCCTGTTTTTATTTTGTATGACATTTTAGCATCTCAAAGGCCTTCACATCTGTTATATCGTATGTCTTCAAGATAGTCTATAAATTGCTCATAAATTCTATAAAATTTAAAATGGAGCACAATTGTGCACGATTGAGATGTTTTCACTCAGGTTTTGTTTGGATAATCTGAAATACTCGATCCTAATAAGAGAAAGCAGCATTCTCATGTCTTTGCTCATGCTGTTGGTAATCCCAGAAAGGTCCTTTCTCCCTAGCACATGGATTGTTCAAGGTTCAAATCTAACACAGGTTTTCTCCTCCTAGCATTTTATACTTTACAGCATACCACGTTTACATCCCAGGCTGGCTTGTCCTGCTCTGTGTACCTGCCTCACCTCGAAGTCCCCTTGTACACTCTTGAGAGAAGGGGCTTCTCCTCAGTCCCTTCAGCAGTTAAGTTAGCTGAATCTCTTGGTAAAGGAATTGTTTCCAGGACAGTGGTCAGGATGAGAGTGTCTTAACAAGCAGAAAGTTACATTGTAGATGGACGTTTTGAAGTCAGACACACCGGGTTTGGATTTCCATCCTAATCACAGTCTAGATGGGTGACCTTGGGTGAGTTACTCGAGCTCTCAGGAGTCTGGTTCTTCACCTAAAAAGATGATAATGAAACATTCTCCACAGGTTTGTTAGAAAGTATCAATGAGAGGCACCGGGGTGGCTCAGTCGGTTAAGCGCCTGCCATCTCAGGTCATGATCCACGGGTCCTGGGATTGAGACCTGAGTTCAGCTCACTGTTCAATGGGGAGTCTGCTTCTCCCCCTGCCCCTCCCCCTACTCATGCTCTCTCTCTCTCTCTCTCTCTCTCCCCCTCTCTCTCTCTCTCTCTCTCAAATAAATAAATAAAATCTTTAATGAAAGAAAGAAAGAAAGAAAGAAAGAAAGAAAGAAAGAAAGAAAGAGAAAGAAAGAAAAGAAAAAAAAAGAAAAAAGAAAAGAAAAGAAAAAAGAAAAGAAAAGAAAAGAAAGCAGATCCCTGGGTGGCTCAGTGGTTTAGCACCTGCCTTCAGCCCAGGGTGTGATCCTGGAGTACTAGGATCAAGTCCCATATCAGGCTTCCTGCATGGAGCCTGCTTCTCCCTCTGCCTATGTCTCTGCTTCTCTCTGTGTGTCTCTCATGAATAAATAAATAAACCCTTTAAAAAAATAAAAATAAGAAAAAAGAAAGTATTAGTGAAAAGACACTTCTCAAGAGGCTGGTATAGTACCTGGTACCTCGAAGGTCTGAATGCCAGTGACTTTTTTCCCCTTGGTCTTGGTCTCGTGGGTAACTATTATCATCCCTCACGTCTGGGCCCTCCACATTCATCTGTCTAGTCCGTTACTCTTTAACTCCAGGCCTTGTGGCTTGGACTTGACTCACTTTCCTGGGTGGCTGCCAAAGAGCTAAGCTTTAAAGTTACTCTAACCTGCTTGGAATCCAAACCTGTCTCTGAGTCTTAGTAGATTTGGGATAAGGGACTTAGTTACTTGGTTTATTTGAGATTCAGTATCTCAACTTGTACAAAGGGATAATAAAACTTAATAAGTGCTGATCGGAGGATTAAATGCACAAATACATGTAAAGCACCTCCACCAATGCCAGTACATGGTAAGTATTCAAATGTTGAGTAAATTGAAACTACTATAGAGATATTCCAAATGGCACTTAAGCTGGTTTTAGATAAAAAGGTGAAGCCTGAACTCTGAAGAGTCCCAGAAAATCTACACTCCCTGTAAATATCAACATTAAATTGGAGAATTTTATATCATCAGAATTTGGTGGTTTGAAAACTACAAAGTATCCAAACCTAAAATTTTGACGCATTTCCACATTATAGTCAGCTTCTTTCTTTCTGTCTCACTTTAGCATCTGGCTGATGTTAAAGCTGAAAATAGTTCCGAGGGCCCGGCCTGTGCCAAGAGCATCCTTCACAAGTTTGACTCTACCTATCTGAAAGTGGACAAGCTTTTTTTCTAGGATATTCCCATTGGGCTGTATTGGAGAGGAAACCACTCCTCCTTGCCGTGTGCCATGGGGCCAGAGACTGGCAAATTTCTTCTGTGAAAAGCCTAATTGTAAGGCTTTGTAGACTATATGTAGTTTGTGCGGCATATTCTTCATTCCTATTGTTGTTTTAAATAATCCTTTACAGATGTAAAAGCCGTTCTTTGAGAAAAATAGGATATGGGTCCCAAGAGGCTCACAGACCATAGTTTGCCAACTCCAGACCCCTGAAGGGAGGGAGGAATAGAGATTGGCTTTGAAACCTTGGTGAACTCAAGCCCTACTTTAAAGAAAAGGAAAACACATCTGTGTCTTTTTTTTTTCTTTTTAATATTAAAGACATTGTAGGAAAAGAAAAGGTCTTCCTTGACCTGCCTGGGGTCCCTGGCTGGATCTGAAAATTAAACTAACAAAGACAGATGAACAGGGGAAAAACATACACATCTTATTAAACTTTTACATGTCCATGGGAGCCTCACAAGAGAATGAAGACCCAAAGAAGTGTCCACAGTGGGAAGCTTTTATGCCTTTTAGACAAAGAAATAAGAAATTTCTAAGAATTGTCAAGACCAAAGGTTTGGGCAAGAACTAGTAAATGGTGGAGAAGTAATTAGGGATGTAAAGGTTAGTTTAACAAGGTTTGTTGGTACAGATTTCGTGGCCCCTAAGTCCCTGTCTCAGATGTTAAGGATGTGTTTTCTTCTCCCACTACAAGGAGGGGACCTTTCACATGGGAGTTTTATGACCTGTTTCAAGGAAGAAGGGCAAGGGTGAGGGGAGTTAGAGTGGCTTTCCTCCTCTGCTGTTTGTTTTTAATTCCTTCAGCTTGAGATACCTAATATGCTAAGACACTCCAAGTTACGGTAGTAGGTTCCCAACTCCACATTAAGTTAGTACCTTTGTTTCTATGGTACAACTCCATCTTCTAGGCATTTTAGTCATTTTATAGTGGGGCCTCATCTCACTGCTGTTTTCCATTGGAAACTGATGAGAAACATAGGAAAGCAGATGGAGCACAGACTGTAGAAATGAAAAGCACAGAAGAAAGAGCTGTGTGAAAGAAATATTTAATCATAACATGAAAAACTCATGGTGGCAACTTTTCCATTATGTTAAATTTCACTCATTTCTATGCATTCTGGGTATGTGTTTAAAAACAAAGGTTGTAATTTCCATCTTTATGCCCATCTACCATGGGTTTTTGATTTTGTCTTTTGCAGGATTATGACTTGAGCCAGCTCCAGCAGCCTGATACCGTGGAACCTGATGCCATCAAGCCTGTAGGAATCCGACGATTGGATGAGAGACCCATCCACGCCGAACCCCAGTACCCGGTCCGATCTGCAGCCCCGCACCCTGGGGACATCGGGGACTTCATTAATGAGGTGAAAAGACTAGCTCCCTCTCTTTATAAGGATGTTTACTTTATGCTAATGGTTTGCTGTACATAGACCACAAATTGCTTGGAATACAGTGATATCATTGGTGAAAACACCCTTGATTTTCTTGAGCTTATTTTCATGTTAAAGGTAATGTGGCTCTAATAGCAGAGAACAGATATAATTGGTTTGATGGGCCAAAAAACAGATCTATCAATTAATTAATATTCTGTATTTGTAAATGACATTCATATACATTATCGGTATTAGTCACACTATCTCCAAAAGGCTTTTTTCCCCAGATTACAAGTAATAAATAGACTAACAATATTATAGTGCATTCTGATTTCATTTATTAGCACTGATGAATGTAATAATAGTTCATTTTCATTTTCCTCACACTGAATACTTTGAATCCCACAAATGTTGAGAATTCAGTGCCTGCCCACCGACTAGAGAGTTCCATCAATTGAGATTAGTAGGAAGAGGAGCTAAATTAAATATTATGTAAGTGATTTAAATACTTGTCTAGTTGAGGAGTTTTAAGAGCTTCTGTAAGAGGCAGCTAATTCTCTGTTGAATATAACAGATATGATTTCCACTGTCAAAATTATTATGGCATTCTTTTATTTCATTACTGACCACGAGTTCTGCTACATTTAATACTTACATTTTGAAGTAAAACGGTTTGTGCTGTTTCTTTTGATCATTCCTATAGTTTTACTGCAATCCTCCTTTTGAATTTTTAGTGTTAAGCATAAGACAGCAATACATACTGATGTCAATTGTGACTATATGGCAGGACTCGCATTCTCTGGCCATGTCCTACCACTCAGTGTCTCTAAGATCAGAATAGGTTTCAATGCATTACAAGGTGGGATACTTCTTTCTACATCACCTTCCATCATATGCTGATAAGAGTCTAATTTCCTGGGGTTCCTTGGAGTCATATATTCTATATACATAATCAATCTACTTTAGGTTTTTTTTTTGTTTTTTTTTATAATAAATTTATTTTTTATTGGTGTTCAATTTACCAACATACAGAATAACACCCAGTGCTCATCCCGTCAAGTGCCCCCCTCAGTGCCCGTCATCCAATCACCCCCACCCCCCGCCCTCCTCCCCTTCCACCACCCCTAGTTCATTTCCCAGAGTTAGGAGTCTTTATGTTCTGTCTCCCTTTCTGATATTTCCCACACATTTCTTCTCCCTTCCCTTATATTCCCTTTCACTATTATTTATATTCCCCAAATGAATGAGAACATAATAATGTTTGTCCTTCTCCGATTGACTTACTCCACTCAGCATAATACCCTCCAGTTCCATCCACGTCGAAGCAAATGGTGGGTATTTGTCGTTTCTAATGGCTGAGTAATATTCCATTGTATACATAGACCACATCTTCTTTATCCATTCATCTTTCGATGGACACCGAGGCTCCTTCCACAGTTTGGCTATTGTGGACATTGCTGCTATAAACATTGGGGTGCAGGTGTCCCGGCGTTTCATTGCATCTGAATCTCTGGGGTAAATCCCCAACAGTGCAATTGCTGGGTCGTAGGGCAGGTCTATTTTGAACTCTTTGAGGAACCTCCACACAGTTTTTCAGAGTGGCTGCACCAGTTCACATTCCCACCAACAGTGCAGGAGGATTCCCTTTTCTCCGCATCCTCTCCAACATTTGTGGTTTCCTGCCTTGTTAATTTTCCCCATTCTCACTGGTGTGAGGTGGTATCTCATTGTGGTTTTGATTTGTATTTCCCTGATGGCAAGTGATGCAGAGCATTTTCTCATGTGCTTGTTGGCCATGTCTATGTCTTCCTCTGTGAGATTTCTCTTCATGTCTTTTGCCCATTTCATGATTGGATTGTTTGTTTCTTTGGTGTTGAGTTTAATGAGTTCTTTATAGATCTTGGAAACTAGCCCTTTATCTGATATGTCATTTGCAAATATCTTCTCCCATTCTGTAGGTCGTCTTTGAGTTTTGTTGACTGTATCCTTTGCTGTGCAAAAGCTTCTTATCTTGATGAAGTCCCAATAGTTCATTTTTGCTTTTGTTTCTCTTGCCTTCGTGGATGTATCTTGCAAGAAGTTACTGTGGCTGAGTTCAAAAAGGTGTTGCCTGTGTTCTCCTCTAGGATTTTGATGGAATCTTGTCTCACATTTAGATCTTTCATCCATTTTGAGTTTATCTTTGTGTATGGTGAAAGAGAGTAGTCTAGGTTTTTAGATGCAGTTATAGTTTGTAAAAAAAAAATCTTTTGAAACAAGCTTCAAGTATTTATCTCCCTTTATGATGCTTCATTACTGTCTATTCCTGACATGCATGCTAGTTTCTGAACATACACATTCACTTCTGTTAAACAGGTAATAGGTTAATTTGTTTTAGTCATGATTTGAAAGCAGATGGAAGGCCAAACAACAGAGTGCCAATAACTCCTTTATCTACAAAAATATGCCCTGACTTTACCAGTTATATGTATAGTGACCTGGTTAGGGGATTTGCAGGAATTTATATCTATGACTAGATTTTTCTCAATATTTAAGAGTGCCTGATAATTTAACTTCTCATTTCACATTTGTTGTCATGAGAAATTGTTCAGTTATTCTTGTGGTTGTTGGATTTCGAGATATAATGAATCATTTGAATGGAGGTGCAGGAGCTGGACTTTCTTAAAGCAAGAATTTTAGCTTCAGTGTAATTCAACAGATACTTAACTGAATGTTCCTGCTTGTTATTCCATTCCATCTACAGCATTATTCTTTTCTCAGTGACAAGGTTGAAGCATTTAATGTCATGTATAAGATTGTAGTCCTAATCTGACTCCTGCCCTCTTCCCCTATGACATTTCCTTCCATTGATGCAGCCCCACTGAACTATTTGCAGTTCCTCAAAAGTATCCAGTTTTGACTGTAATGTAACTGCTGCAAAGCTTCTTAACCATCAGTGAAACACCCACTTAGCCTTCAGATTCACCTCAAACATTGCCTTCTCTGTGAGGCCTTCTTTGATCCCCCTGGGAAAGGTTAACAAGACACTTCCTGCATGATAGCCCTGGCCATGGAAGTGTGACTGTCAATGTTTCTCTCTCCTATGTGAGCATGGACCTTCTCTCCAGCATGGGGACAATTTCTTGTTCATCTTTGAGTAACCTCAGCATCTAGTATGTGATCTAGCTCTCAGATGTTGTTGCCTTAAGGAATCCAAGTACGGTGGCAGGTGTATAGGGCATCATCAAACAATGAGCATCACCCACCTTGCAGTTGATTAGGATTCATCAGGGCCCAAGTCTGGGGCCTTTATTCTACTGGAGCTGATAATAAAGAAAATGAGGATATTGGTTGGTTCTAAGTTGTGGTTTTAGTGTATGCTGTGTGTTTGTGTGTGCACACTCATCTTTTCTACAGAGACTGGATTTTCTTCAGTAGGTAGAGAAGCGTATCTAATTAATAAGATTCAGTTACCCAGCACCTCCAATGCCACAGAAGAAAGAGTTACAGTCACAATTTCCATTTGCAATTTCCTTTTCCTAGAACAGTACTCAGCCTAAAAAGTACACAGCCTAAAAAGTAGCTTGAGACCATAACGAACATGTTTCAATACTTAAACGAAAAACTTGCTGCCAAACGACTGACTTGCAAATTAACTTCTAGAATGCAGTCAGTTCATAATTTGGGAATTGTCTGCATTCGCTAAAAATGGCTCATTTTGAAATGATCTGGAGCTTGGTTTAGGATCATTCATTCAGCAAATAACTATTGAACATCTCCTGTGTGTACATATTTGAACGAGTAATATGTAGAAAGAAAATAGATTAGATCTGGATTCTCTTTGTGTGTACTCCCTGCCATGCTGCAAGCACAGTCTTTGTACCACGTAAACATTCTGGTATCCAAAGCCTACCTTTGCCAGACATGGGAGGCCCATTACATGTAATCCTTTCTTGGCTTTACAGTTTCATTTCAGTGCCCTTCCCCTGCCCCCTACCCCACCCCAAATTTGCATCTTACAGACCAAGGAGAGGGAATCTACTTGTACCTCCTGGGCTCAGCTTGTGATTCCATGTCAGCACCTGTTCCCATGCTATCCTTTCTGCATAGTATCCCCTTCCCTCTTTTTCTAGATGTTTGTTCCTTCATTTTTACCGACCCGAAAAAGGTCAAGCACACAGAGTTTAGAGTAAGCACCATCCAGTGGCATCCCATCGTACCCAGGACTCCCCTTCCTTCATAACCCCTATCCCAGGGTTCCCTTCTGCCTTCAGAGGAAGAGGTACACGTCCTGGGGGGCAGTGTGGGGAACATTGCTTTGGCAAGTACATGAATGGACCAAAGCATCACATTTGGAAATGTTTCTCCAGATGAAGAATGTAATTGTAAGATAGCGAAATGTGGACGAGATGGAAGACCAAACATTCACACTACAAATTCCCTACCTTTGTCACAGAAGAAACTAAAATGAGGGTCTAGGGATGAGATGGTCAGGTCTATGGAACAATTCAGGGGATTGAAACTGTCAAAAGGCCTAAATCAGGTAACATTCAAATACACCATATAGATTCTTCCATCTAAGATGCCCATGAAGACTTCCTTAATATCTTTCTATAACTGGACAGATAAAAATAAATACATATAAAGTTTTAAAACAGTTGAGGGCACCTAGAAAGAATTCAAGCATATTTTACAAGTACATGTAAAATGCAAACAGATTTCTTTATCCCCAGGTCTTATTTGATTTAGCACAGTACCGAATGTTCCAAAGGAAGAATAGTATGGTGTAATTATAATTGGAGTGTTTTTGTAATGTAAGGAATAAGTAACCTCATGAGAACATTTTTCTAGTTTGTTTATTTAAATAATCAATGCATGTTGCCTTGAATATCAAAAATATGACATATTGACATATTTCTACCCTGGTAGATAGAGTAAAACAAATCACACATTTTAAATTTCAACTACAGAATTTCATTCTATTTTGAGGTTTTTAAGTATGACCTTCAGAGGGTGAAACGTTGAAACAAATTCATTTAATCTCAGCCTGACTGTAGATATTAGCATACCTCCAATAATTTCACTAATCTTACATATTTTTTTTATCTCAGAAATATAAAAACCAAGGACATATTTCTGTTAAAAGATCAACTTTAAAAAAAAAAAAAAAAAAGATCAACTTTTGACTGGTATTTAAAAACTTAGGGAAAGTGCTTCTAAAATAACTTGCACAAAACTGCTAACGCTTAGAACTTTTGCCTTTTTTCTCATATTAAATAAATTTATTTATCCTCTTTAAAATAAAATATCTCTGTCTGCTTCTTACAGTAGTTGGGCATTTGTTTGAGTTCAAATCCAGCTGCCTCACCTAATAGTTCTGTTACCTTGTACAAAGTCAAGGTCTTTGGATTTAACCTCTTGGATTTCCAAGTTTTCGTATGTTTGTATAAAATGAGGATAATAATAAAATCCTCTCTTAAGATATCCGTAAGAACTAAATGAGATAATCCACATAAGTATAGTGCCCATCACATAATAAAATCTCTTAATTATTATCAGTATCATATAGTTATTAGTACAAGTTACTTTCAGAAAGAACACCTAATTGTAAATAAAACAAAATCCTCTCCCTCCAAAAAATTTGCTTTAAGTAAAATGAAGTTCTCAGAAAGGTACCTAGCAATGTTGGCGTTAAGTCGCAGAATTCTGCTATAATATGAATCTGGACTTTTATGTCCACATATATTTTAAACTTAAATCCTAGCTTCTTCTAAAAGGAGCATATATAAATATGAATAAGGTGATGAGGTGAAAACTTCATAAGCCCAAGACAGCAGTACCAAGGCATACCTTCTAAGGTGCCTGCTGGATGTCAGGCACTGTGGTAAACAGCAGGATATGAAATGAATATAAACATCCTTGGCAGAAAAGCATGTCACAATCTAGTGTAACCAAAACATGGCAATAAAGGTAAAAGGGACCATGGGAATAACCCACAGTCATGATTGGGGGGAAAATTCTTGCAGTGGAAGTGACATGTTTAATGGGCTTTAAATGATGGATGGATGGATGGATATCAGTCAAATGAAAAATTATGAATGGGGAAGTTTCAAACAAAGGAAATCACATTTTAGCAGGAACAGAATGTGCAAATAACATAGGGTACACAAAAACATGACATTTTTAGATTTGGGGGGATTTTGGTGAATAATTTAGCTGTGGTTACTGGAGTTGAGAACAGCTAAGATGGAAAAGGTGCATGAACATGTTGTCCACATTCACTGAATGCTCTGCTAAAGAGTTTTAACTTAATCCTGTAGTTACCCAAACGTCAGGCATTTGAGTAACTCCTAGTTTTTTTCCATGTCCACACACCTCTTCTATTCACTTAAACTTTTACTTTTTTTAAGATTTTATTTATTTATTTATTTGGGAGAAAGAGCACATGTGCACAAGTGGCAGGGAGAGGCAGAGAGAGAGAGAAGCAGACTTTTCACTGAGCAGAGAGCCCAATGTGGGGCTCAATCCCAGGCCCCCGTGATCATGACCTGAGCTGAAGGCAGCACTGAACCAGCTGAGCCACCCAGGCACCCTCACTTAAACCTTTAATCAATTTTTAATTTAATTTTTTAATAAAGGTAATTTTCTTAAAGTGCTCATGCACCAATAAAAATCATCTTGCACACCCCCAGTGGAACCCCTCCCTTATTTGGGGAACATTGCAAAAGGTGACGGAGAGCAATGACGGAGAGTTTTACTTGGGTGAGCAACTTCAAATAATGTCTGAGAGAAGAACCACTAGTAGTTTGTAGGAAAGAAGCAGGAATAGTACCGGTGACCAGGAGACCAGTTAGAGAGGCTTTTGCTGTGGTCCAGGCAGGATATAAAGAGGGCCTGAACTGACGCAAGTGGCATTGAGCTAAGAGAAGACAGACTGTAAGGGAATCAATAGGCCCTCTTTCCTCTTATATCCCTCATGTGTTCCCTCACTGAAGAATGTGGGTTTTTATAGCTCCTATAAAAGCATATCTTTATCCATAAAGCATAGGATCAGAAGTCTATAAATACAAGCTCAGCAAGAATTCAGCCAGGGCCACAGGCTTTTTCATTTTACAGACACCTCAAACTATAGAAAATAGTTCAGATTCATCCAGAGTTCAAGATCTACCCCTCCAGGAACGGCGAAACGGGCACATACTCTTCTAGATGTAGTCAAACTCAGGTGGAAAAAGAGAAACACATGCAGTCAGTTTGTGGATTTGACAACAGTACATTACACTTCATGTGAAATGGTGTCCACACCTAAGAATAAAGGAATCCCATAAGGGAGGAGCAGATGGGTACGTGGCCCACCGGATTTCTTCCGCATATTCACTCTGGTTGTGTGCCTGTCATTTTCAGTCTCCTAGAACTTGACTGTGATCTTTTTAGAATTACCAAAATAGTACCCAGAATTTATATAATACCTCTTCCATAAGAGTCGTCTTTTATTCTCAGATAAAAATCGGTGCTATTCCGAGTGGAGGGGACTTAGGATACTTAACTTTCAGCCTAGAAAGGTGACTTGCGTAAGAATTCTTGAAAAGTTCAGGGACTTTTTTTTTTGATCTTTTATAATCATTAAAACCTGAGACAGTGTGCAGTGTTCTGGTATAGCAGAGTGATCTCTAATGGACTGCATGTCCTTAACCTCCAGAGGCAGGGAGAGGGAAGGGAGGGAAGCAACAAATTCAAAAATGACCAGGAAAGGGACACCTGGGTGGCTCAGCAGTTGAGCAGCTGCCTTCAGCTCAGGTCATGATCCCTGGGTCCTGGAATCAAGTCCCGTGTCAGATTTCCCACAGGGAGCCTGCTTTTCCCTCTGCCTATGTCTCTGCCTCTCTCTGTGTGTCTCTCATGAATAAATAAATAAAATCTTTTTTAAAAATGACAAGGATGATCCAAAAACCAGGGCAGGAACTAAAAGCAATATAGAAGAAATGGATATATTTTAGAATCTCCATCATGAGTACTGAACTAGATTACCAGTAGTGTTATGCTTATTCTAAGGCCTTGAATTAGGTGGCTTAAGCATGCAATGAAGGGCCTGAAGCCCTTTTACACATCAGTAAAGACCAGAGAGCTTCCCTTGTTCATCCCTATGTCAGAGTAAACACAGGCCATTGCTTCCTCTCCACTGAATCCAGACACACTCGACGCCCTGCCATGAATCTTTAGAACTAATTTGTCTTAACTTTTTCATATTTCCAGTTCGGTGCTGACCCAATAAAGACTGGGCAGGGCTCTGCATGTATGTCTATTTAAATTTTGAATTATGATACAAGCAGATGACCTGAACATCGTGACCTTGGCCGTTGTCTCTGTTCTTTGCATAGAAAACAGTCTTACTTAAGGTCATACTGAAAACTTAATACAAGTGCGCCCTGCTTTTCAAACATTTGCTTTCGCCACTTCCTTTCTGTGGAAGGCCGACATCAGTACCTGTTTTCACTAACCGAAAGAAATCCAAAGAGGAGTTTAGCTTTTATGAAAAACGGTGAAAAGTGAAACATAGAGTACAGCGTTGTTTTGTAGGGGGCTGTTAGAGAGGCAGCATGCACCCCAGTTAGCGAGAGCACCCCTCCCCACCCAGCTCCTTCCCCGGAACTACCCTCAGCTCCATGGCTTGGAACTGTCTGCAAGCATCTCTGCTGCATCTCCATTTATCGTGTGCATCTGTCAGCAACATGTGTCCTAAGGCACCGGGAGAGGCTAAGAGGCATTATTTTTTAGGTCTGGAAATGCTCAGAAAATGTCCTATACAATTGAATGGTGATTGGTTCTTTGCATTCTGCTGTTTCAGCTTTTGGAAGGTTTCATCTTCATCATTGCTGCACTTTCGGATAGCCCGGGAAACCTGCATTTATCTTCAGATACCTATTCTCCTTATCGAGATTTTCTTTGTTTTCTTGATTTCCCCTCCGATCTTTCTTGGGTCCAGTTCTTGTGAGGACCCAAGTTAGACTGTGCTAAATTAAAGAATCACCAGTTGCTTACATTTGCAGTTGCTAGATTTTGTAGGGAAAAGGCAAAAGGGAGCGTGCTAACATTTGAATATAACCTCCATGAGGACAGGTCCTGGATCTAGCTTCTTCACAGCTGTGTCCCCACCACCACCAAGCAGAATACATAATAATATACATACTCAATCAATATGTCTTGAATTGAAAAAAAAAAAATATGTCTTGAATTGAGTAAACAAACACAAACAAAAAGAATGAAGGTGCATTGTTTGACTTTTACCGGCTAAGGCTACAGTAACAGACAACTCCCAGGTATTGTTGGCTTATAATAACAAAGGTTTACGTCTTGTCCGAATTCTGTGTTCACTGTGGGCCAGCAGTGGCTGGGTCCTCATGTCTTCTGTCTTTCAGGATCCAAGCAGGAGAAAAACTCTCAGGTGGGGCAGGCCATTCTTCTGGGAGAGGGGGCCAGAAGGACCTGGTGGAAACCCATCAGACAGAGGTCTTACAGAGTCTGCTCTACATTGCCGCTTACGTTGTGTTGGCCAAAGCCAGCCCGTAGCCAAGTCTGACAGTGGGTTTAGGGAGTAAACTTTGGCTGCAGAGAGGTACTTGTGGTAGTGTGGGCATGTGATCCACCTACAAGGAAAGGATAATGAATCATTGAGGACAGTAACATGGTCTACCACAGAAAGGAATTACGACTTCTGAGAAATTGTAATTTGTGATTTTTCAGTCTTAGCAAAATTGCCTGGTAGCTTATTCTATAAATATGATAAATAAAATCCTTTCTAAAATTATTTATGTTTTGTACATTGAAATCATTTTCTGAAGACGTGCCTGATTTTATTTTACACTGGCTTTTCTGGGTTATACACGTAGTGCAACCACACATGAGGAAATGTGGTGTTTAATTAAAAGGTTAGGATGGTTGGTAAGAGAGACTTTTTGGGATGGTTTGAAAACTGGTAGTGTGTGCTTTTCTCTCGTTTTCGATGGAAGTCAAGCTGCTGCCATTTTGTTTCATAAAATATTATGTCTTCACATTTACTTTTCTTTTTTCAAGCTCCAAAGCAAAAAAAAAAAAAAAAAAAAAAAAAAAAAAGTTCACCTTTATGCAGATGCGTTGCCAGACTTCAAGATCTTTCTTCCTCAGCTTCAAGTAGCTGGCCATTCATGTCTACCACCTGTCAAGCACATTTCTCCAATTAAATCTCCTCCCATTGTATGTCTTGGCCTCACTGAGCTAGGCTCCTTAGGGTTCTTTCCTGCAGAAGAAAGGCATGGTAGTTTTTGTCTAACTTTCAAACATGGTGATAACCCCAGTTTCTGTAGGTTGAAAATGTTGTGGTCTGCAGGTGGAAATGAATAAACAAGTGTTTGATCCCATGGAACCCCTAGGATCTGCCTGTGGTTTGCAAATTATAACCCTCTCTACATTCTTTCTTTGTCTTTCCAAATTGTAGGGCCTTAAAGCTGCTGACAATGATCCCACAGCTCCACCATATGACTCCCTCTTAGTCTTTGACTACGAAGGCAGTGGCTCTACCGCTGGGTCTTTGAGCTCCCTTAATTCTTCAAGTAGTGGTGGCGAGCAGGACTATGACTACCTGAACGACTGGGGGCCACGGTTCAAGAAACTTGCTGACATGTATGGTGGAGGTGATGACTGAACTTCAGGGTGAACTTGGTTTTTTGGACAAGTACAAACAATTTCAACTGATATTCCCAAAAAGCATTCAGAAGCTAGGCTTTAACTTTGTAGTCTACTAGCACAGTGCTTGCTGGAGGCTTTGGCATAGGCTGCAAACCAATTTGGGCTCAGAGGGAATATCAGTGATCCAATACTGTTTGGAAAAACACTGAGCTCAGTTACACTTGAATTTTACAGTACAGAAGCACTGGGATTTTATGTGCCTTTTTGTACCTTTTTCAGATTGGAATTAGTTTTATGTTTAAGGCTTTAATGGTACTGATTTCTGAAACGATAAGTAAAAGACAAAATATTTTGTGGTGGGAGCAGTAAGTTAAACCATGATATGCTTCAATACGCTTTTGTTACATTGCATTTGCTTTTATTAAAACACAGAATTAAACAAAAAAACAAAAACTCATGGAGCGATTTTATTACCTTGGGGGATGAGACCATGAGATTGGAAAATGTACATTACTTCTAGTTTTAGACTTTAGTTTTTTTTTTTTTTTCACTAAAATCTTAAAACTTACGCAGCTGGTTGCAAATAAAGGGAGTTTTCATATCACCAATTTGTAGCAAAATTGAATTTTTTCATAAACTAGAATGTTAGATACATTTTGGTCTTAATCCATGTACACTTTTTTATTTACTGTATTTTTTCCACTTCACTGTAAAAATGGTATGTGTACATAATGTTTTATTGGCATAGTCTATGGAGAAGTGCAGAAACTTCAGAACATGTGTATGTATTATTTGGACTATGGATTCAGGTTTTTTGCATGTTTATATCTTTCGTTATGGATAAAGTATTTACAAAACAAAGTGACATTTGATTCAATTGTTGAGCTGTAGTTAGAATACTCAATTTTTAATTTTTTAATTTTTTTTATTTTTTATTTTCTTTTTTGTTTGGGGAGGGAGAAAAGTTCTTAGCACAAATGTTTTACATAATTTGTACCAAAAAAAAAAAAAAAAAAGGAAAGAAAAGAAAGGGGTGGCCTGATACTGGAGGCACTACTAAGTGTGTGTTTTTAAAAAAAAAATGAAAAAAAAACAAGCTTTTAAACGGGAGAGACTTCTGACAGCAGCTTTGCCTCTGTATTGTGTACCAGAATATAAATGATACACCTCTGACCCCAGCGTTCTGAATAAAATGCTAATTTTGGATCTGGTGACTGGTTTGAACTTTTTCTTTTCTACTTGAGCTACTTTACATGTTGTGAAAATCCTAAGTATTGACGTTTTGTTGAGAACAACAGTTTTACAAAAGTATGTATTTGTTCTTGCACTCCTCACCATCGAAACCCTTAGCATGGCAGCCGTGTCCAGTGAGCAACAGAGAGTCACCGCAGATCTAACCATCGCAGAAGAAAAACATCAGGAAGAGATGATGCTGATGGTGGTATATAAATGACGTTTGTAATGTCAGTGAACTTTGTATACTTCTTAATATCACTTATGCTCTCATTCCTTTCTGCTCAAGCTCATGATTACACTGACACTAATGGGCTTTTCCCATTAAAGCATCAGGACATGGAAAACCTTTGTAAAAAGTTATAGGACTGGCCCTGAAAACTGCACTGGGCACCTAGTATCTTGGGGAAATCACTGAAGCCATTTTCTGTATTTAGTGAACTATCCTCTGGTACTTCTGTTTGTTGACTTGACTTTTTTTCTGGCTTCTTTGAGGTATAATTGATAAATAAAATTTATATTTAGATCCACACCACGATGATTTGATATATGTATACATTGTAAAATGATTTCCACTATCAACTTAATTAATCTATCACCTGACATAGTTACCTTTATGTGTGTGTGTGTGTGTGTGTGTGTGTGTGTGTTTGATCAGAACACTTAAGGTCGACTCTTAGCAAATGTTGAGTATACAGAACAATAGTAGCTCTAGATAGAGACTCACAGAGAACAAACAAAGGAAGTGATCTTACTAAATCTTGTAAAATTATCAATGCATCCTATTATGATTCATAAGTGAATTTTAAGAGACCAAAGTTTCACTATTCTCTATTTGCTTTGTGATGATTATTACACTGTATTTTCTTATACTGTACATTTTGAAAAACATTTATACAATATACCTCCTCTAAGCTCTGTGTCTTTTTGCTTAACATAAAGGTTATTTTATATTAGGGAAATTCACTTTTCTATTGATTCACTCTGTAAGCAATACTTTCTTGTTACTTTTCTAATCATTAAATGCCCAGGTTAAAAAAAAAAATGCCCAGGTTGCCTCTGGGAATTTCTGTTTGGAATTTGCTAATTGGAATAGTCTGTTTAAAAATGTATTCTTATCGAAAAAAAAAATGTATTCTTAGTCTGTGCCACTGTGCTGCTATATATCTAAATGAATGAAAGACTATTTTTTTAAATTCAAACACAGAACTTAAATTTGCATCATTTAGGTAAACAAACACTCTCCCAACTATTTACTTATTGTTGACATACAGTCATAGGTCATATCTAATATATATAAACCTTAATCATTAATAATAAGCATTCTATACATGCACAATCAGTAAATATAAACAGTATTTTTCAAAAGTTCCCCTTTCTGCTAGAAGTAATACATGACTCTATTTCCTTTCTGAAAACACTTTTCAAAACAAACCAAAAGGAAACCAATAAAAAGTGGAAGCTCTGCCCCTACCTTGCTACACAGAAGTAACTTTTATCAGCTCTTTATTGTGTAATTTCTAGTCTTTTCCAATATTCTATACACACATTCCATTAAGATTCTATTTTGTTTGGTTTTCATGAAGGTGGGATCATATGTTACATATTTCCTGTAACTTGCTTTGGAAATTTTACCATATTAGTATAGATACATATCTATATCAGTCTTACCACTTGCTATACAGTATTCCTTAATATGGACATACGGTTAACTTAACCATTTCCTAAGTAATTTGTTTTTTCCAAGGTTTTTTACTACTGAAAACAATGCTACAACTACCATTCTTTGACATATCTCTTTGCATGGGGTATTTCTCTAAATGAGACCCTTGCAGATGGAATTGCTGGATTAAAAAATGTGGAGAGAAATTAATTAAATATGGCCGACATTTTAAGTATTTTAATGTTATTTCAAATTGACTTTTAGCTAAAAGTAGATGAGATTTTCTAAAAGCCAGCAACTTCTTCCTTTGGCAAAAGGAGTTTTTGCAGCTCAAAATAGTAACCACAAAATGTAAGACAATCTAGCCAAGGCCTTATTCCTTTTCTTTGGAAAGTAGTCTTTGAGTTAGGCAACAGTATGAGTTTCAAGTACTTTGAAATGACTGTCACTGTGTGATGTAATAAAGCCTTGAAAACTATATTTGTGAAAGTGGTTTATGAATCTCATCCAGAAACATGTTTCACTAGGTAGTTCCTAGTGATTTGGATCTCTTCAGCAACAATCCTGCGTCCCTCCCCCCGAAAAAAAATGTGTACAAAGTGCTAAAATCTTTGTGCAATGTTTTTTTTTCCCTGATAAAATATGTACATTTTGCATTTTAATGCAGCACAGTCAAGTAGTCCTAATACAGACTAAACCAATTGACACTCCATCAACACTGTGCACAAAAACCTATAGATCTTCATCCTCAACAATCGTGGACATTATGCATTTTGAAAATTCTACCAATATGATGAGCCGCAAGAGATAGCTTAGGCTAATTATGAGTTGCCTGATTACTAATGAGAAATAATGGTGGTTTTTTTCCTTATGTATATTAGCTATTTGTGTTTCTTTAAACTGCCTATTTTTATTTCCCTATTAAATACTTGGCTTTTCCAATTAATTACTAAGAACTTGTTGTATGCGTTCTTTTTTCCTGGTCTTTTGCTAGTCTTGTAAATTTGTCTATGGTGTTTTTACCTACTGAAATTTTTGTTTTACGTTGTTTATTCTCAGTATTTTCAACTGTAGATTTTTGAGAAGGTCTTCCTGCCTCTAAATTATAGTTATTATCCTACATTTTCTGGTTTTTTGTTGTTTTGCATTTGACTTTTTAATTCACCTAGAAATTCCTTTGTATGAGGTAGAAATCTAATATTTAAAAAAAATTCTAGATACGTATCTCTTTTCTAAACATCACTTGTTAAAAAAATCTAACCTTAACCCAATCATGTGAAATAACGCATTCATCATACACACAATTCCCATCTAAGTGTATGTTTGTTTCTAGATCATTTATTGTTTGTGTTCCATTGATCTTTAATTCCCACACAATACTAAACTCTTATTCTAGAATATCACCATTCTTTTCTTCTAAAAATTTTCTACATTCTTTTCCCACATTGTCTTTTGTGCCTAAATTTTATTTTATTTATTTTTAAATTTATTTATTTATGAGAGACACACAGAGAGGCAGAGACAGACACAGGCAGAGAGACAGCAGACCCCCCCCCCATGGAGAGCCTGATGAGGGACTCTATCCCAGAACCCCTGGTCCATAGCCTGAGGCAAAGGCAGACACTCAACCACTGACCCATCCGGGTCCTGCCTCTTGTACATAAATTTTAGAAATACCAAGTTCTGTAACAAATTTTATTGGAAATTTTATTAAGTTATGAAAAGTTAGTAGTCATGTATTATCCCATCCAATATTATATGAATCTCTCACTTTTCAGATCACACTTATTCTTTCATAGGGTTTCTTTAAACATTTTCTTATACTGTTTTATGATTTTAATTGCTATAGTGAGCGGAATCTACATTTCACAGCATTGTCTTGAATAATTTTTTTAATGTGGTATTGGAAATTTATCCACTTTTGTGTATTTATCTTCTTTTTGTCTTATTTTCTATATTAGTTATAATTGCTTTTTGGTGATTCTCTTAGATTTTCCTGACAGATTATCATGCTGCAAATCATGACAGTCTGTTTTCTCTAAGATTAATACTCAATTCATTTTCTGTATAGTTAACAGTAGTGATCATAAGCATTTTGTTGTTTCTCACTATTAGAGGAAGGTTTTGTATATTTTGTCATTATATATAAGCCTACAATAGATAAAAATATATTTCATGGTACAACTGGATTATTTTGAGATTTTATGAATATACGTGTTGAATTTTATAAAAGTTTTCTTCATCTACAGATATTAATATATTAACCTATTAATAATAGTGAAGTATGCCATCAATTTTCTAATATTGAATGAAACTTTTTTAGAATAAACCCTGCTTGGGGCGGCCCCGGTGGTGCAGCGGTTTAGCGCCGCCTGCAGCCCAGGGTGTGATCCTGGAGACCCGGGATCGAGTCCCACATCAGACTCCTTGCATGGAGCCTGCTTCTCCATCTGCCTGTGTCTCTGCTTCTCTCTCTCTCTCTCTCTCTCTCTCTGTGTGTCTCTCATAAATAAATAAATAAAAATTAAAAAAAAAAAAAAGAATAAACCCTGCTTGGTCATAATATTCCTTTTGTAAATTTTTTTTAAAAAGTTTAACTCCAGTATAGTTAACATACAGTGTTTTATTAGTTTCAGGTGTACAATATAGTGACTCAACAATTCTATACATTACCCAATGTTCATCATGATAAGCGTCCTCTTAATCCCCTTTACTTATTTACCCATCTCCCTCCCTCCCTCCCCTCTGGTAACTACTAGTTTGTTCTCTATTGTTAAGAGTCTGTTTCTTGGTTTGTCTCTTCTTTGTTTATTTGTTTTCCTTAATTCTATATATGAGTGAAAACATATGGTATTTGTCTTTCCTTGACTTATTTCACTTAGCATAATACTGTGTAGGTCCATCCTTGTCGTTGCAAATGTCAAGGTTTCCTTCTTTTTATGGCTGAGTAATATTCCTCTGTGTGTGTGTGTGTGTGTGTGTGTGTGTGTGTGTGTCTGTGTGTGTGTACCGCATCTTATTTGTTCACTTATCTATGGATAGACACTTCCATTGCTTCTATAATTTGGCTATTGTAAATAATGCTGCTATAAACATAGAGGTGCATGTATCTTTTCGAATTAGTGTTTTCATATTTGGAAAAATACCCAATAGTGGAATTACTGGATCATATGGTACTTCTATTTTTAATCTTTTGAGGAAACTACATACTGTTTTCTATAGTGGCTGCACCAGTTTACATTCCCACCTACAGTGCACAAGGATTCCTTTTTCTCTACATCCTTGCCAACACTTGTCTTGTGTTTATTTTAGCCATTCTGACAGGTGTGAGGTGTGAGCATCTTATCATGTGTCTGTTGACCATCTGTATGTCTTCTTTGGAAAAATTTCTATTCATGTCTTCCGCCCATTTTTAATTAGATTATTTTGTGTGTGTGTGTTGAGTTGTGTAAGTTCTTTATATATTTTGGATACCAACTCTATCAGATAAGTTATTTGCAAATATCTTCTATCCTTCAATAGGTTGTCTTTTAGTTTTGTTGGTTATTTCCTTTTCTGTGCAGAAGTTTTTAATTTCAGTGTAGTCCCCAAAGTTTTTGTTTTTGTTTCCCTTGCCTCAAGAAACATATACAGAAAATGTTGCTATGGCTGATGTCAGAGAAAGTCCTACCTGTGCTTTCTTCCATGGTTTCAGGTCTCACATTTAGGTTCTTAATCCATTTTAGGTTTATTTTTGTGTATGTTGTTAAAAGGTGATGGAGTTTCATTTTTTTTGGATGTAGCTATCCATTTTTCTCAACAGCATTTTTTGAAGAGACTCCTTTTTTCCATGGCATTTTCTGGCCTCCTTCATTGAGATTAATTGACCATATAATTGTGGGTTTACTTCTGGACTCTCTATTCTGTTCCCTTGATCTACATGTATATTTTTGTGCTATTGATTACTACAGCTTTGTGATATATCTTAACACCTGGTAGTGTGATACTTTCAGTTTTGTTCCTATTCAAGACTGCTTTGGCTCTTCAGGGTCTTTTGCGGTTCCATACAAATTTTAGGACTGTTTGTTTTAGTTCTGCAAAAAATTCTGTTGGTATTTTGATAGAGATTGCATTAAATTTGTAGATTGATTTGGGTAGTGTGGACATTTTAATAATATTAGTCTTCTAATCCATGAATAGGGAATATCTTTCCATTTGTTTGTGTCATCGTCAGTTTCTTTCATTAATGGTTATAGTTTTCAGAATGCAGGTCTTTCACCTCCTTCATTGTTTGTTCCTAGCTATTTTATTACTTTTGGTGCAGTTGTGAGTGTTTTCTTAATGTCTCTTTTTGCTATTCATTTTTAGTGTATAGAAATGCAACAGATTTTTGCACATTGGTTTTGTATCCTCTGACCTTACTATATTCATTTACCAATTTTAGTAGTTTTTTGGTGAATTTTTAGGGTTTTCTATATATACTATCATAGCATCTGCAAAAAGTGAGTTTTATTTCTTCCTTACCAATTTGGATATCTTTTTTTCTTCCCCCTTTTGCTCGTGTGGCTACGACTTCTAGTACTATGTTCAAGAAAAGTGGTGAGAGTGGATATCCTTATCATAGGGGAAAAGCAGTTTTTCATCGAGTCTGATGTTCGCTGGTGGTTTTTCATATACAGTCTTTATTATGTTGACGTATGTCCCCTCGACCTATTTTTTGAGGCTTTTATTATGAATGGATGTTGTATTTTGTCAAATGCTTTTTCTGCACCTATTGAAATGATCATATGGTTTTTATTTTTCCCCTTATGTGATATATCGTATTAATTGATATGCAAATATTGAACCACCACTGCATCTCAGAAATAAATCCCACTTGATTGTGATCATAATGTTAGACCTTTAATTGGCTGATGGATTTGATTTGTTGCCATTTTACTTAGGAATTGTAATTCATATGTGATTTTCTTGTATTTTTCAGGGTTTTTTTTATGTTCTTGGTCAGTTTTAGTCTGAGACTTATGCTAGCCTCAAATAAAAAATTAGGAAGACTGCCATTTTTTCTGTGTTCAAATTGTTTATATAAACTGGGATTATTTATTCATAAAAATTTGTTAGAATTTTCCTACAATTTTACATTGTGGTGATAGGTTTTCTGCAATGGGAATTGGTGTTCAAGCTTTATGGGTTTTTTTAAGCCACTTTTCACAATTTACATATTCCTGAAAAATTGTCCATTTTCAATAGCTTCTAAAAAATTTATTGCTTCAGCCCAGGGTGTGATCCTAGAGACCTGGGATCAAGTCCCACGTCGGGCACCCTGCATGGAGCCTGCTTCTCCCTCTGCCTGTGTCTCTGCATCTCTCTCTCTCTCTCTGTCTCTCGTGAATAAATAAAAATCTTTTAAAAAAATAAAATAAAAAATTTATTGATAGAACATTACGTACAGTATTTTAAATATCCATTGTAGAACTTATATTTCTTTTTTTCATTTTGCTTTTTCTTTTTTTCATTTTGCTTTTTTCCTTTTTCTTCAGACCAGTTAAAAGTGTTTATTGCTCTGTTAAAAGAACTAGCTTTTTATTTATTGATATAGAATCTTTATTCACTTGCTTATAAGACACACATTTTTCTATCTCTGTAACTTTTGTTTTTCAAATAATTGGTGTTTTACTTCTTTTTGATTTATCATTTCCTAAGAGAGGTTTACTAACATCTCACTAGTGTTTTGGATTAGTATTGCTAGGCCATATTGGTATGTGCCTAAAACTGTTCTATCCTCAAGTTTGGATTGTAGCTTTTATCAATGGGAAATATCTTGTTTGGCAACTTCTAGTGCTTTTGGCTCTAAAATTCATTTTGTTGAATATTAATTAATATCTGTATAGCCATGCCTGTCTTTCTTTTTCTCTTTTTAGCATTTGCCTGAGGAAACTTGATCCATCTCTTTATTGAAGACTTTTGGATAATTTTGCCTTTTATATCTTTGTAAACAGCATATTAATTTAAATTTTTTATTTCACTGCCATTTTCAATCAGGCACTATACCAGAGGACTGACTAAAACATCAATCTTCACAATGATTTGGTTTTTGCAATTCACTGTTATTGCACCCAGTAATCTCCATTCATATGTTTTTAGAGTGACCTCAGTGAACTAGGCATGTGAGAAGTCATTCTTAGTAATCGTTCACATTGCTTTTCGGGGTATCTCCCAGCTACCAGCATGTAAATAGACCTCAATGACATAAAGAATAGAAAAAGATACTAAAAAGACAGGTTTCTTTGCCTTCTCATTTACCTCTTGGCTTTACAGTTGTTTATTTAAAATCCACTATATTATTTTTCCTCATTAGGAGAATAAAAGTATCATTTTCATATTTAAGGAAAAACTGGAAGACCTAAGCTAAAAGATTCATATTATCCTGAACTCAGAGTGATAATGATGTAAAATAAATATAAAATACCTGGTGGTATTTTACCATGTGTGCAACAACAAACAAGCAAACAAAACCCCTCCTTCTTAGAGAAATATCATTTGACTGATTCTTGTTAAGAAGACATTTGAAAGGAGAACAGCAAGACCATTTACTTCTCTTTCTTTTTCTTGATGCGGCAAATTCAGTCTTATTAATAGGTACTAATTTTAATTGATTATAAGCACTTTGGCAAGATTAATAATACAAGCTCCTATTTTTTTCCGTGTATTAGCCAGTCTGATGAAGAGTTCAGTGAATGGAAGAAGAGATACTGAATGCTTCAGCAGCTAAAATGAGTTTGGGGCGGGGGGGATTATTTGTACATGCAAAGTAATTTAGATTCCCTTAATTTCTCTTACAACAAATGATTTGCTGTACAGGTTAAAGTTGGGAGAATATATTTACTCTCTACAGATTGCTTTAGGAAAACAGGTACACATAAAGAGTTGTGATACTGATTATTTTCAGTGTCTACTCTTAGATGGGGTTGGGGTGGGGTGGAGCAAGTCTCAAAGAAAAACATTTTTTCTGAATCAGAAACATGATGGTGGACAGCTATTTTTGAGGTATTCCATTGCTCTAAACCAATATATAATTAAGATATTGGATTCACTTATTCGTTTTTTAAGGTTTGAACATGCTGATGTCAAGAATGATTCTTAAAAGGATCTACATGTTTGGGGATGTATAGTGAACTTAATTACTAAGTGGCTGTCAGCTTCAGTAATTTGTTTCTTGATTCTTCTCTGTAAATAGCATACTTGGAAAAAGAAACCTCAAGTTTAAGAATGTTTACTTTTGGCTTATTCATCATTATATAGACATTTGTCAGCAATAGTTTATTTTTTTCAGTTTCTGCCTTTTGGGAAAGTTAGTTTACATGGCAAAATTTTAGAGTTTGTTGCCTTTTTCTAATAGGGTATTTGTGGTAAAGACATTTACTGTGGTAACAGCTGAGGTCAGAGGAGAAATATGACGGTGTTGGATAAGAATATTTTCTAATTTAAATTCTTTTATACACTGTATAATGTTTTTTTTTGTTTCATTAGATATTTTTCCTATCTGTGTCAACTCCATCTTGATTGTTAAGTATCAATAAAGGCATCAACAACCACAGACTGAAAAAAAAGCTTCTTCCCTTTGCCCCAGAGTTTTTCCACTTTCTGCACTTAGCTCGTGTCAGTGCACTAGGATCTCTGGAAACTTCAGAGTAATTCAAACCAAATCAATGCCCTGTTTTCCAGACCCCATTATGAACATTATAAATTGAAGTTGATTTCTTTTGTATTTGAAGAGAACATGGCCTCATAGGCCATATGAACTAAAAGTACTGCCAGGATCAAATAAACCCATACATGCATACACATTCAACAATGTGGATAGATTTCAATAATACTGAGTTCTTTTTATATGCGAAGATTCTGTTCTATTCACTTGGCCTATTCATTTCATCTTTCCAATAATTATCTTATTTCATCCCTTCTAATGGACTTATCGCTTCCCTCCACAATTGAACAATTCTAAGATCAAGGAGCATCATACGATGAGTGACTCCCACCCAGGTGGTTCAGTGCCTTTATAATTGTGTGGAAATTTCACAGTGAAATAACAGTAACAGTAACAGTAACAGCAATAAAACTTAGCATTGGTGTCTTTGAGTCTGAAATATGTATTAAGGGTGAGATTGCTTTCATTTTACCCAGTTCCTTCAGATGGAGAGGCCATAGCTGAAGTCATGTGGCTTGTCCACTGACCCTCAGTTGGTCAGTGACAGAGCTGAGACTTAAGCCCAACTCTCAGGCTCCTCAACTCATACTTCTCTCTACCACCTGGCCGCGGCAGGCATGGAGTGAATAATCACAGGGCCGGCTGAAGAAAGGAGAAAGCTGTTCTGTCAAACAGTATCATTTTTACATTCAAGTGAACCATATATCGTCGCCAATTCTTAGATGTCAAGACAGTCGAATATGTTAATTTACATATTTAAGTTAAACTTTCAGAGTAGTTCAACCAACATTTTCAAGATCAACCATATATTTTACGTAGCCTGTGAAACACTAAGCAAATTAGCAAGGACACATGTGGGATGGAAGAGAATCAAAGACGCTAGGATGAAAAGGAATTCTCTTTTTTTTTTCCTTTAATAATTTCTTAGACTTAGTCCTTTTTTCTCACTGCTGACACCATGACTGGCACATTCTTAGCATTCTTACTCATCAGTCTCTCCTAAGTCCCAGGCAGCCGGCTCTGTGCTCTGCTGACCCAGGATCCAGAAAGCTACCCCAAGCATCTCTCTGCTCTCTGCCACTACCCACAGTCTCTCATTCATACATGCAACGAGACCCACCTGCCATCTCTGGCCCAAACATTTCATTTTCTAGTTGTAAGCTGAACAATTTTGGGGAATCAAAAGAACATTTCCAGGCTCTAGGGGAACATTTAGTCTGCTAGCAAAGACTCATTTTCTTCTCCACGAAGAAAGATGAATCTTTTATTCTGTTTCTTTATCCAACATAGCTGGTTTGTTTTTCCAATATACTAACTCCTGGCCTCCCATAACACGACGGCAACCCCAAGTGCCCTGAGGAGCAACTGAAGTTTACCGGAAGGCACAGACTGATTCTCTCTGGGTCCAGATTCCCCTTCTACCCCTAAATGGCTGCATAGTGTCTGACAATTTGTTTGATCTGTCAGTGTCCTTGACTGTAAATTAGGGTACAGCGCAGGGCAATGCCTGTGACCTGGGATCTAGTAAACATTCTGGAAAAGTTAGCTACTTTTATCTGTTGCTATTAAGACGCAGTCACATTTATCTCCATACTCATACGTCCTTTTATAATTTACAGAAGAAGAAAATGTTCTCATTCTCAAGAAGCTTTTCCACTTTAAGTTAGTGTCATTTCTTACTTTTTCAAAACTGTCAAGGTTCAGTCAGAATTTTTATAAGAACTTTACAGTTCTGTAACACATATTCTTTCCATGCATTCAATGTATATACACTTACTTTATAGGAGACTTCATTTTCCTTCCTAAAGTTGAAGAAAAGTTCTGTTAGTTTTGCATTTTGTGTTTTAAATTCTTTGGCCGTTATTGAAAGCAGTATTAAATGTGTTTTATGTAGTGTATTTGGCCCTAATGGTGAAGCTTGTTGAAGTAACAGTGCATGATTCCAGATCCTCAATGATCAGAATGCTTTAACACCTGTCAATGTTGTTTCCTTAATCATCAGCTCTAGAAGAACACCCAAGTATATCCAGGAAACTTGGAACTACAGGAATTCTAAAACTTGATTCAATTGCCTGGAAGTGGTAGATCCCAGAGAGATCAAACTTTATTACTTTGGAGATTTTCCTTGTGGACTTGGGCATGAAAAATGCAGACTTAATAACTCAGCTATGTGAGCAGAATCATCCATTTTAGCTTGGCTCACCTAATTCTAAATCTACTTTCTAATATTCCCCTTCTTAATAGTACTATTCCTCTTAAAGCCTTTGACTGCATTTATAGGAATCTTTTAAAAATTAGGTCATAATGAAACACTAAACTTTAATAACTGGATTACAGGGCATAGAAGCAAATATATCAAACTGCTTTTTGTTAATCATGACTACATTCTTTAAAAGACCCTAATGCTGATATCACTCAGTTTATTAAATCACTCAGCACAGGTGAAGAATGACAAGTGAGATAATCAATGTGAAGATACATTACAAACTATAAGGGACTGTATAAATGTTAGGCTTAAAATATTAAATTAAAAACTTGGAAAAGTGGATGTATCATCAAAAAGATGCTACTTAGATGGAAGCCTCAAATATATATCTCTTTTATGTACTGAAAGCTAGTACTTGGCTCTCCCAGAATGTACTGATGTCACAATCCAGAAAGATGGGCAGATATAGAACTATTAGTTTGTCCATTTGGTCCAGGATTTGTTTGCTTGTTGTTTTTATTTTTACCAAATAATTTATTGTAAGTATGACTTCTTTTTTAATTGGGATATAATTGACATATAAAATCACATGAGTTTTAGGTATACAATGTAGTAATTTGATACAGATACATATTGTGAAGTGATTACGTTTACTTAATATCTATCACTATACATAATCACAATTTTTTTCTTTTGATGAGAGCTTTTAAGATCTACCCTCTTTGCAACTTTCAAATATATAACACAGTACTATTAACTCTAGTCACCATGTTGTTGATTATATCCCCAGAATTTATTTATAACTGGAAGTTTGTACCTTTTGGCCACCTTCATCCATGATCCGTTAATGGTCAGATAAAATGATTAAATGGTATAATAAAACAATTCCTTGTGTTTGATAGATACTGGGTTTTTTTGTTTGTTTTGTTTTTTACTATTTCTTCATGTTAGGTTGATTCTTCTATTGTCAAACCATAATGGTAACATGATTACACTTGTCCTCTAGAAAAGATAGAATATGTGGATAATTCATGGCATTCTTGAAGAATAAAGGAGCTATAATCTCAGCTAAGAAGACTGGAGTCACCCATTAGTCTCAGGGTGCTAAAAGCATGGCTCTTCATATAAGCATTAGTTAAAACTATTCACACAGGTCAAATACAAAAACACCAAAGATTTAGCAAGAGTTCTCTGAAGAAGGAAATGCAGCCAAGGAGGTAAAGGGACTTGAAGAAGGGCAGGGAGATTCTTGAATGGACCCCTACATTAGTGCACCTGAGGATCTTCAAAAAATACTGATACCTATTTCCCAACCTAATATGCCCAAGACCCAGCCTGAGCAAATGAACCTGTTGCACAGGCTCACCCAAGAGAAGAACCTGTCCTGGTTTGCCTAAAAGCATTGTTGGCATTGTGACTGAGACACTTGGTCACCATATGGAGAAATACTAATTAAGAACATGGCCCAGGATGAGTTCCAAAGGAAGCAGATTCTGAGATGATTGGCAGAAAGTTTATCAGGGAGAGATTTGGGATCAATGTGTAGGGATGCGAAGAGAAAGAAGCTGGATTAGACAGAAGAAGCTGGGCTGCCTTACAGTCTCAATGAAGACATCTCAGGCTGCTATAAAGTTACAGTGGCCTTCTGGGTAGTTCCAAAGAGAGATGAGGGGACCACACCTACCTACATAAACCAGTCATTGGATGTATATCACCCTAGGAGGGTTTTTGACCTTGAGCAAGTAGACCCTTTTCAGTGGAGTCAACCTTGGAAGAGGGCTATCAGTAGGGCTCTCTGGCAGCATTAGTCTCTGCAACTGGGGAAATACATACTTCAGTTCTCCAGAAGGTTCTGAGAGGCACACCATATTGAATGCTTATTAATTTATTTTAACTTTGGTAACTTAGCCATTCTATTATGTGGCATAATAAAAACAAATTAAAGCATCTGGTATAAGAATTCCCCTTATAGGAAAGAAGTCTTTGTTTAAGAATATAACTTCTTGGGAGTGAGACTGAGGACAAAAAAGAGGTGAATAAAGAGTACCACTTTTGAAATGACAGGAGTGATGGCAGCCCTGGTGGCTCGGCGGTTTAGCACTGCCCTCAGCCCAGGGTGTGATCCTGGAGACCCGGGATCAAGTCCCATGTCCGGCTCCCTGCATGGAGCCTACTTCTCCCTCTGCCTGTGTCTCTGCCTCTCTCTCTCTCTCTCTCTCTCTCATGAATAAATAAATAAAATCTTTTTTAAAAAAAGAAATGACAGGAGTGGGGTGACGGGGGAGTAGAGGGAGGATAGAGTATAGAAGTAAAGGTGGAAGAAGATATACAGTTAAATAACATAGGGGAAAAGTTTAATATTGGGGACACTTGATATTCTATTTCTATTTATTAGCACTATTGCAAATAAATAACCCCCTCCATTTCCAGATAAAAAACATGTATAAAAGTTTGAGGATTTAGTTTTCTTTTTTGTCATATTGTGTGTTTCTTGAGTGTTGTAGAAATCAGGTAAAGAGTCAGCAGAAATGTTAGTGCAGTGGAAGTAGCAGACTGAAACAGAAGTAATGGAGTTTTCAAGGACACTGAGACCCCAGGAGATAGCTAAAATTACAGGTGTTTTGTTTTGTTTTTCCCTGTCCTGACTTTTGTCCACAGCAATTAATTCATATATGAAAGGCTTGTATGCTTTCTCTGGTGGCTACCAGAAAGAAAATGGAGGGAAAGTCACAAGGTCTTAATATGCAGCCAAACTGGAAGGAAAGGAAGTCCAAAAAAAAAAAAAAAAAGGTGGGAAATCCAGAATGTACTCCTGAAAACACAAAATAGAAAATTAATCTGATCCCCAAAACCCACAAACATTCTTTGTGTAAACATCTAGGCATATGTTTCTACAATTTAAAGGAGTTCTTTCTATCTAGAGGGAGGCCTAGGTAGCTCAGTCAATTAAGTAACTGACTACTGATTTCAGCTCAGGTCATATTGAGCCCCGTGTTGGGCTCCATGTTGGGCTCCATGCTGAGCGTGGAGCCTGCTTGAGATTCTCTCTCTCCTCTCCCTTTGCACCCCCCCCCCCCCGCCTCATGTGTATGCACTCTCTCTCAAAAAATTAAATTAAATTAAAAAGTTCTTTCTAGGGCAGCCCCAGTGGCGCAGCAGTTTGGCGCCGCCTGCAGATCCTGGAGACCTGGGATTGAGTCCCACATCTGGCTCCCTTCATGGAGCCTGCTTCTCCCTCTGCCTGTGTCTCTACCTCTCTCTGTCTCTCTCTCTGTGTTGCTCATGAATAAATAAATAAAATCTTAAAAAAAAAGTTCCTTCTATCTAGATTGTAATTATGACCCCGAGTATTTTAATTTTTTGTTAAAAGTGTCTTTGCTTTCTTTCAAATATCCTAATTTAGTAAAATTTGCATGTACTTACACATTAGGAGACCAATTAATTGGTGGGCATGCCCTAATTCTATTAGATTATACATATAGTAGTTTAAATATGGTATTACACTGTGCTGTTTAGTTCTAATTAGGAATAATGAAAAAAAGACTACAGGTTGGTTTCTCAAGATAAAAAAATCTAGACAGTAATAAAGTATAATCTGCTGAGTAAAAAGAGGTAGCATATAATTAATTCCCACTTAAATATATTAAGTAGCATCTTCTAAAATGAATTTAAACTTAACTGTAACCTCAGAGCTTTGAAAAACTGCTTTCAATTGGGAAAAGACAATCAAAGATTGATTCATCTCATTCTGCTATTACAACTTTTTATCACCTTAAGAACGTTGGTGTCAGAGATAAGAATGATCTGTTATAAAATTTATCAAGATGCAAATATGTGAGGATAAATGTGGTCTATAAACATTGACAATATTGTCAAATTATATATATCCAATTTACGAATACCATGTGTGATTTTCCAAATGTGTCTCTACTTTTAAAGAAGGTTAAAAAAAATTGATGTTTTCAAAATAAATGCAAGCTGCAACTCTCCATTACAGCAGATGTTTTTCTGACTTGACTATCCGGATTCTACATTTTCTTGATTAACCAAAGTACTCAGCTATTAGTTCAATTTGTCAAGAAAGCTTCAAATGTAGTTCCTACACCTGTGACTCCCTACTAATCCTACTATTGCGTTGTGCATACCATAGGTATTTTTAATAAACAATGAACAGAATTTTGAGAGAAAATTAGATCAGATGAGTGTGTAGATTTTTCTTTCATGTTATCCAGGGAAACATATCAATGACTATTGAATAAAAACCTAAAAATACGTATTAAAAATAGCAAAGAGATAAATTAGTCTAATGTCATGTTCTGATAACAATAATTCATTTTGCACATATCTTACATTTATTGATGTGCTATAAATTATCTTACTTGATCCAAAAATCAATCTGTCTTACAGTTGAGTAAACTAATGTTCAAGAAAATAAGTTACCTAAAATGGCATAGTGAATTTGAAGGAGTTTGAAGGAAAACTCAGACATGTCTAATACTAAAATCCCATTATTTTTAACCACTATGTATTCCTTAAAGTAAGTTTTTATTTTAATTATAATAAGTATCCATAAAAACCGGTTTTATCTCTAATAAAGCAAAATTTCAGACTTCACTTATAAGTTTTGCATGCTCTGGTAAGATATCAGCCTTTTAACATATTTGAAAGATGACTTTATAATTTCAGTGCTGTTAATGTTCCCAGCAAAGAGAAATAAAATGTGGAATTTGAGGATGTTAGCTATCCCAACATAAAATTTACTCTGTATTTTGAATTCAAATGAATACAACTATTCAGCTTGTACTTTTTCTTCATATTAAATTGGCATTAATAAAGGTTTCCTTTCAAACAGAGTATCTTTAAAAATTGAGTGTTTTATTACTTTGCATAAAGTGAATATGTCAGCCTCCTATCTCAAGTTTTTTTGAGGCTAAGCAGAAATAACTACTTCAGTTCAAAATAGGAGAAGAGGAGGGCAGCCCTGGTGGCGCAGTGGTTTAGTGCCGCCTGCAGCCCGGAGTGTGATCCTGGATATCCGGGATCGAGTCCCACATGGGGCTTCCTGCATGGAGCCTGCTTCTCCCTCTGCCTGTGTCTCTGCCTCTCTCTCTCGCTCTCTCTGAATGAATAAATAAATAAATCTTTAAAAAAAAAATAAGAGAAGAGGAGGTAAGAAAGAAAAACATGATCTAAAGAAGAATGAGTGAGAAATAGACTGCCGTGCTTATGAGAAGGGGTTTGCAAGTAGCCAGATTCTTGGAATCAGGAAAGATATATAGTTTCGTGGAAAGAGAACAATTTTGAAGTTAGAAGCCCTGAGTTAGTACCCAAGAATGACAATTAGTAATGATATGACCACATATGCATGTAGACTCTGGCCACACCTGCATCCTTATCTGTGCCATGGTCATAAAACAATGCCTGCTATGCACTGAATTTAAAGGGCTATCCTGAGAAGCAAAAAAGAAAATGTATAGAAAAGACTCTGTAGTTGTAAATGTATATAAATATTAATTTTGATTTTTTAACCCCAACTGGTAATTACCACAGCAGTGGTTCATTATGAATAAGCCCATAAACTGAGCCTATAACTTCAGCTCAGTTTTTCCATGATCAAGACAAAATGAAGTTAAAAACATAAACTAAAAATACCTGACCTTCCCTAGATTATCTATTTTCTGACAATATTATAGTTGCATCCACAGTGCAGCTGAATTATAGAGTCGTTCATATAGATCAGAGTTCAAATTGAAGTCTCTTAAACAAGTTTTGTTAAATTTAGTACTTTAAATGGGGAATAAAAATGGTTTTTTTTTAATCCTTAAGAGACAAATCCTGTAGTGCAAGGAAAAAAAAAGAAAAACCACACAAAAAAAGCAAAGCATTAAGGAAGCACATTCTACTTTGTCCTTTAACCTAGAAAGATACATAGCCATTGATTAATGAATGTAGGTTGAGTGTCTGTACTGTGATGAACACCATGCCAAGCATAAGTCTATAAAAGGATTAAGACTTGTGGTCTAACCTCAAGGACCTCCTGGTCTAATAAGAAGATAAGTCACATGACCAGCCAATACAGAAGGTGGTAAATGCATAGCAGAAATGAGCCCTATTTCACTGAACTATCAAAAGGAATATATAGCTCCATTTTGAATTATCTCTTTATCAGGGCAATACTTAATATGAGTGAGGAAGGATAATTTTCTTAAGCCCAAAGGAGGAGAAAAAGAACTTTCTAGAAAAGAACAACATAATCAAAAACATCAAGATGTGATTACAAGGCACAGTTTAGGAATGGTCAGGTCATTTGACACAACTGCTAAATAGGGTGGAGTGGTAAGGAATTAGGCTTACTTGAACTGAGGCTGGGTTCAAACAAAGCTCAGCCCTGTGTAGCTGTGTAGCTAAAGAATTCAGAATTTTATGCCTTGGGTTATAGAAAGCTGTGGAAGGACTTGAAATGAAAGACAGATATCATTAGATTTGCTAGATTTGTTTTTTTGAGTGGTCACACCAGTAGCTCCATAGACTCTACAGGGCCCAAATAAAATCTTCAGAGTTCCTATGGACTGAAAATATTGTAGTGATTCTGCCATATGTAAAAAGTAAAAACAACATTATAAGGGGATCCCTGGGTGGGCTCAGCGGTTAAGTGCCTGCCTTCGGCCCAGGGCATGATCCTGGAGACCCGGGATCGAGTTCCACATTGGGCTCCCTGCATGGAGCCTGCTTCTCCCCCTGCCTGTGTCTCTGCGTCTCCCTCTGTCTCTGTATCTCTCATGAATAAATAACTAAAATCTTTTTTAAAAATTATAAAAATAAGTGTGCAGAAATCTGACCATGTTTTGATATTGCTCATATTATTTCAATGCTGTTTTGAAATGTTAACTATGAAGTCATCTCAATTATTTCCTCACCTTCCCATATGCTAACATTTAGCCCAGCACAGAATGAATGCATTACAGAGGGCTAGGGCTACAGGAGGGAGACAAGTTAGATATCCACTGCAGGAGTCCTCATGAGAGATGACGAAGTCACAGATGCTTGGTCTGTGAGCCTGGAAAAAAGATGGATAGATTAAATAAATTTAAGAGGTGCTTCAATATGGTTCGAATGAATGAGTTCATAGAGCAAATAAAATCAACAAAACCAAGGAAATGATTGTTGATAGTTGATGGAGAGAGAAAAAGACTAGTCAAAATAGAATTTACTAGATTTACCAGGTTTCCAGCCTGACAATTGGGACAACAGTCATTGCCTTTAGTCTAGGTAATAGAATAAAGATGCATTTTGAAATAGCATAATGTCAAAATGCTGCTGCTGCAAACCAACCAAACAGGTATAACCACTAGGTGGTTAGTCTTTCCTTCTTGCTGTCTACTGAAGAAGAAGAAAGAGAAAGCCACGAAAAGCTGAATGCTGAAATCCTTACTGAGAACTGAAGAACAATACAACCTTAAAGCCCAAGGCAACTTTGTAATCCACCTATGTGGACAGTATTTGGGATTTGGGGACACTAATCCAATTGGCCACTGAATTCCACAGGTTTAGCACAAAGGTTAACTTGTTTTCAATGTAAATATGACTGTTCTAGACTCTTACACCCAAAAATAAAATAAACTATCATAAAATTTAAAAAAAAACAGAGCATTGTGGCAGCATAAAGCATCTCTTGTAAACCCTCTCCCTACTACCAACAAAAATTTGGCATCCATCTACAGACAGAGTGCCTTTGTGGGAGCTTTGGGATCCAGCACCATATGCCAAAGGACTTGAAAGTTTTTATCACCTACACGTTCAGTAATAAGTAGACAGATCTTGGTCCTAACTACGGACACTGTAGTGGCATGTAAATCAACTTCAGCACTTCCCTACCATAGTCTGGGAGCTCTTGGACAATACTGTCTTAAACAGTCACTCACAGGTGAGAGGGCCTTTTGGAAGTCCAGGTTTCCAGAGGAGAAGTTCCAGCACACCACTAGAAAAAAAAAACAAACACACACACACAAGTTTGGAAGCATTGCAATGGGTAAAAGAAATAGCCTGACTTTACCTGCATCATACTTTCTCACGGCAGCCCAGCTTAAAGCTGAGAGAAATATTCCTAACCATGATTTCTTCTGTGAGGGAGAGTGAGTGTGTGAGTGAACTTCCCCAGCTTGCATGTCTGTGCAGGTTGCCGGCAAAAGGGTTTACTGTTCACTCACCCCATCCAGAGTACTGAATCATGAGCTAATCAACTGGGGGGGGCAGAAAGAGGCCGGGAGAGCAGCAGGTAGGAACTCTCTCTCAGGGAGCATTCCAAAGGATGTGGATTCTATTATCTGCATTGCAGACTCCATCAAGCAGCCTGCCAGTAAGTTACTGGCAACAACTGACTTTACAACATCCCCTAACTGGCTCAGTGTTTCTCACCCACATCCCCACCATCACCACCACCTTGTGGCTGGCTCTCTGTGACTGCTTCTAATGGCAGGGCAAGAGGGGGCTTTGGCAAGCTGCTAGTAAGCATGAAGAGAAAGCTGACCTGCAGGCCACTGAGAGATCACAATCTTGATTTTTAGCAGCACGTTTGGAAAAAACAAAAGAGAAACTGTCAGCACTCAGCCTGGAGTATTGCAAGATCCAGAGAAAGCCATCAAGCTCAAGAATTCTACCATAAGAAAGAACTAGAAACATGGAGCAAGTGTACTCATAGAAGGTCTGCGATAGCATCCAAATTTCTAGCAGGGCTAGAAGATGTCTGTCTTCTGAAGGCAGTTAGTAAAGACTGGAGAGATGACTACTACTTCAAATATGAGGACAGCAACTCAAATCTTCAAGGAACACGAATAATCAAGGTTCATGGTATCACAGAAGAATCACAATAATCTTCCAGTAATTGAATCCAAAGATAGGGAGATCTGTGATTGACCTGACAAAGAATTCAAAATAGCCCCTTTAAGGAAACTCAATGAGCCACAAGCAGAAAGACAAGTCAATGAAATCAGCAAAACAACACACAAAGAAAAGAAGTTTAACCAAAAGACAGAAGCCATAAAAAGCAGCCAAACAAATTTTAGTGCTGAAGAACACAATGAATCAAATGAAAAAGAAAGGTAATAGAAAGCAGTAACATTAGGCTTTGATGAGATAGAAGAAAGAATCAGTGTAAAGACAGGCACTTAAAATTATCCAGTCAAAGGAGAACAAGGAGAAAAGAATGAAAAAGAGTGAAGAAAGCCAAACTGAGCTCCAGATAGAACCATCAAGAGAACCATTTTGTGAGTTATTGGAGCACCAGAAGAAGAGAGGGAGAAGAGGGCCGAAACTTAAAGATATAATAGTGGACAACTTCCCAAGTCTGGAGAGAGATTCAGATATCCAAGTTCATGAAGCTCATATGTCACCAAACAAAATCAATTTAAAGAGATCTCTTCCAAGACACAGTATAATAAAGCTGTCAAAATCAAAGACAGAAAATCTTAAAAGCAACAAGAGAAAAAAAAATGCCTGTAACGTATAGGAGAACTTCCATAAAGTGAATTTCTCAGCAGAACTCTTACTAGTCAGAAGTGAATGGAATGATATATCCAAATACTGAAAGGAAAAAATTGCCAACCAAGAGTACTCTACACAGTAAAGCTTTCCTTCAAAAATGAAGGATAGATACTTTCCCAGGCCAAAAAAAAAAAAAAAAAAAGGCTGGAGAATTTTATGAGTACTAGAAGCTATCTCACATGAAAAGCTGAAGGCACTCCTAAAGTTGAAATGAAAAGTTACAGCTGGGGGGAGGAGCAAGATGGCGGAGGAGTAGGGTCTCCAAATCACCTGTCTCCACCAAATTACCTAGAAAACCTTCAAATTATCCTGAAAATCTATGAATTCGGCCTGAGATTCAAAGAGAGACCAGCTGGAATGCTACAGTGAGAAGAGTTCGCGCATCTATCAAGGTAGGAAGACGGGGAAAAAGAAATAAAGGAACAAAGGCCTCCAAGGGGGAGGGGCCCCGCGAGGAGCCGGGCTGAGGCCGGGGCGAGTGTCCCCAGGACAGGAGAGCCCCGTCCCGGAGGAGCAGGAGCTGCACCGACCTTCCCGGGCGGAAAGGGGCTCGTGGGGAGGTGGAGCAGGACCAGGAGGGCGAGGAGGCCCTCGGGCTCCCGGGGACAGTAACAGAGCAACTGCGCGCCCAGGAGAGTGCGCCGAGCTCCCTAAGGGCTGCAGCGCGCACGGCGGGACCCGGCGGGACCCGGAGCAGCTGAAGGGGCTCGGGGGCGGCTCCGCGGAGGGGGCTGCGCGGCCCCGGGAGCAGCTCGGAGGGGCTCGGGCAGAAGAAGAGGCTCCGTGCGGAGGGGGCTGCGCGGTTCCAGGAGCAGCTCGGAGGGGCTCGGGCGGCAGCTCCGCGGAGGGGGCTGCGCGGCCCGGGAGCGCGAATCCACCAGCGCAGGCTCCGGAGCACAGGGCGCCGGGACACAGCCCAGGATCCGGCCTCCCCCGGGACAGGCAGAGGCCGGGAGGGCCCAGGGGGGCTCCTGGCCGC